>NC_045431.1:63693333-64025416 GCF_902635505.1 Sarcophilus harrisii
TTCCTGACAATCTTCATGAACCTTATCATCTTCCTCTTTGGTAAAAAAGAAAAGGCCCTGGTTATTTTTGCCTGTTCAGATAATTGTTTCTGAAACATTGTCACTTTCTTCCAAATGACTATATTTCTTTCATGGCAGACCACTGGGATTGCAGCACAAAACAGGCTGCAGCTTTGCTGGGTCGGGGTCTGTTTAGAGCCTTGGGAGGCTTTTTTGTCATGTTTTGTTTTGTTCCCACATGATTTTTTTTAAGACAAAGAGAAAAACAAATAAGTCACAATGATAACTTATGACAGAAAAATCAACATCTGAATCAAAAGATAATAACAGGAACCTAGTGGCAGTGAGAGGCTATGTCCTATGCCAAGAAAAGAAGGGGAAGGGGGGGAGACACAGAAAGTTATTTAAAACTGATAGAAACCCACTAGGAGTCACAATCCCATCATGGCTTCCCTTTGGAAAAGCAGTTTTCAAAAGCCCCAATTAACCTTAATTGAATTCTGCCTTCGTAATATCTGGAATTTTAATTGAGTGGGAAGATGATCATAAATCTCTGTTCATAATGCAGCTTAGCCATTAGCAAATCCCATGATGGCCCACGATGATGGTGTGCAAGGAAGGTTAGCTATTCTATAGGTAAGGCTGGGTTTTAGATCGCAAAACAAACATCCAAAAGGGAAAAATCTCTCATCCTCAGAGCCACCCTTGGGAGAGACCTTCATTCACTTATGCTGATTTCGTTAAAAATAAGAGCAAGTAGTTCAAATTGACTGTGGGCTCCTGTTTATTCTGCCTGCTCTGCTGTAAGTACCTTAAAGAAACACAGCCATACCCTTCCCCAAAATCCTCTTTCACTCAATTGGATGACAGCGTATTCTTTTTTCCATACATTTATCATCAGCTTATATCATTTTTATTAGAAGCATTTATTTTAGCCACCCCCTAAGAATGATTATATTTTACTGGATCTGTCCACGTGGAATTTTCCAATTAACTATTTGACTGAATTAGTCAGACAATTCAGTCAACCAAATGGGATAATTTTTTTTTCATTTAATTTAATGGTTGCCTGAACTCACCAAATTCACTAGTTCATTTGGTATCAAACAGAGGAGGAAGAAATAATATTATAAATAGGTGTATAAGAAGACCGATGCTCAAGAGAGTTAATACCACTGCCAACCAGAACTCAAGCATTAGCTCAGATTATCGCCAGCCAGTATGCAGCTCAGATGAAAAATAGAACAGTGTTGCTTCTCAATGTTATAGTGGGGTTTAGTAGCAATATATTATTGTCGCTGTTGCAAAACTGCATTAGTCAAGACTGTGAGGATATGTGCAGATGGATGAAGCCCTAGGCTTACATGACTGCTGGGAGTCATTGGGTACCCTATTCTCTACTTGTCTACTTATGTACAGGGATTTGGGTGGTAGAGGGGCTAGAGTGCCAGACCTGGAGGCAACAAGGACAAAGTTCAAATCTTGCCTTAAGCAAGTGAGGCAGTTAATTGCACTCGGCAATTCATTTATCCTTTTTGTCTTAGTTTCCTGGAATAATCTCATTTACCTCTCAAGGAAGATCAATTGAGATATTTGTAAATCACTTGGCAAACGTTAAAGTGCTATATGAATGTGAGCTAATACTGTTATTACCATGTTCCCTGTGCTTTCTTTTCCTCTCTTGTCCTTAGAGGAACTATCAGGAAATACCTTCATATAACTTACCTCATTGCATCTTGTCTGCTTTAAAACAACCATCTTGATTTCCAGTAGAGTTTCCTGAGAGTCATAAGAACAACACTGACTAGAATAAGATTTTAAATCAATTTTTCCATTTGAAAAACAAGGTCATTGTACTTGACAATTGTGAAAGTCCTTTTCTTGCAAAGGCAAATGAAGAATTAAATCAAAGAAGCAACTAGTCATTTGCCAATGATTCATAGAGGGGAAGGGAAAAAATAAGCCATTCCTGTACATCTTTCCAGCTCCTTCTCTGCCTCACTTCCTCTTCACCTCTCTCTGACACCTCCTCTGGGGCCAGGCTATCAGTGGTGATAGTTAGACTGCTAGACTACCATCAGGAGTGACAGTTAGATGACCAGTCTAGCATTAGCTGTGATAGTTAGACTCCTAGACTACCATCAGTAGTGATAGACTGCTAGACTGTCATCAATAGTGTTACACCATCAATAGTAACAGTTAGACTGCTAGACTACCATCAGTTGTGACAGTTAGACTGACAGTCTAGTATCAGCTGTAATAGTTAAACTCCTAGACTACCATCAGTAGTGATAGACTGCTAGACTGTCATCAATAGTGTTAAACTGCTAGATTACCATCAATAGTGACAGTTAGACTGCTAGCCTACCATCAGTAGTGACAGTCTGCTAGACTACCATCATTAATGATAGTTAGACTGACAGTCTAGCATCAGCTGTGATAGATTGCTAGACTACCATCTGTAATGTAATTAGATGGCTAGACTACCATCAAGAGTGACAGATTGACAATCTAGCATCAGCTGTGATAGACTGCTAGACTGTCATCAATAGTGTTAGACTGCTAGACTACCATCAATAGTGGCAGTTAGACTGCTAGACTATCATATGTAATGACAGACTGCTAAACTACCATCAGTAGTGACAATTAGACTGCTAAATTGTCATCAGTAGTGTTAGACTGCTAGACTACCATCAGTAGTAATAGTTAGACTGCTAGACTACTGGACTACAAGCTGTTTGAAGAAAAGATCTGTATCATAACTATCTTTGACTTCCCAGCACCCAGAATAGTATCTTGCATATAGTGGGTCTGTAATAAGTATCTATTGAATTAAATTGAATTAACTGGTTTTGTCAGAGTAGAAATCTAATAAGTAGACAAGTAATGAAAAGAATCAGTTAAGAGAAATTTTCTTATTGAGATAAAATAGAAAGATTTCGTTGATAAAGAATAGGGCTCAGGAGAAATGTATTCTCTTCTTAAGTCTGCCGCTATCAGAAATTTGAAAAGGGGATGTTAGACTAGACCTCACCAATTATGCTCTTTATAAAACAAGAAGAAATAGGCTTGATTCCACTACTGCCTAGCAAGGAAAGTATCCACATTTTTGAAGTACATTAGTTCTTTCAGACCATTAGAATTATGTAGTTCTTGCTGGATAAGCATCAGCTGATGATTGAGAGTCTGGTCCTCAATACAGAAGGAAAATACTAAGCATGGGATGTGGGGATAAGGGAGTGAGCATAATGATTAATTGCATTTATGTCTACCCCATCAGGAATATGATAGCAAAGAAGGGTGCTTCTTGTTTTTACAAGCTTCATTTTTAAAAATCTGGTATTGATGTTTTTTTCAAAATATGATTGTCATTTCCAAAAACCATCCCCTCCTTAAAAACTTTCTCCTATTAAAAAAAAAATACAATTAGGGCAACTAGGTGGCACAGTGGATAGAGCACCAGCCCTGAAGTCAGGAGGACCTGAGTTCAAATGTGACCTCAGACACTTAACACTTCCTAGCTGTGTGACCCTGGGAAAGTCACTTAACCCCAATTGTCTCAAAAAAATTAAGCAAAACAAACTGACACAATGATTAGATCCAGCAATCATTCTGTACTATCTCACTAATGAAAAGAGGGAAGCATGTGTTTTATCATCAGTCCTCTGGAATTAAAACTGGTCATTGCTTTGTTCTAGATTCTGATGACTAAGAGTGTGGTCACTGTGAATGTTCTCTCAATTTCACTTGCTCCATTCTGCATCAGTTCGTACAAGTCTTCCTAAGTTTCTCAATTCTTCATGTGTGTCATTTCTCACAAAGCAATAAAAACCCATTGAGTTCAAATACCCCAAGTTGCTCAATCACCCTCCAAACAGGAGGCAAACACTTTTATTCTAATTTCTGACTACCACAAAAGCACTGCTATAAATGTTTTAGATTAAATGAGACCTTTCCCTCTACCTCTGACCTCCTTAGGATAAATGTCAAGAAATAGTATCACTGGGTTAAGGGGCAGAAATAGTTTAGATGCTTTTTAGTGATTTCAAAGAGTAAGATGTTATTGCAGTCAGCCAAACTGTATGTGGGTCTCTCTATACTCCATGACTACAAAGATGGATGTAAGTGTGAGTCATCGTGCCATCCTGTCAGCTCCCAGATACATCTGAGATCCAGAACCACTGCCACACAGGTGGAAGGATCCAAAGCCAAAAAATCCAGCCAGCTTGGGAGCTTGCATGGAATGGCATATTACACCGTGGTGCTCTGGGTCTCCCTTCACAGCAGGAGATTCAAATACAAAAAGAAAGGGGAAACAATATGATTGATTGCCAGTGAATTACATTTACAGTAGAGCCAAGTGCCTCCCTGGCCTTTGTTCCATTGTGAAAGGAGGTGATGCACACTCTACAGCTGAGCTTACTCGACTGAACTGCCAGTAGGCAAATATACATACTCAAACATTGGAGAGAGACAGAGACAGAGACAAGCACAGAGAGAGAGAAACAGAGATAGACACACACAGAGAGAGAGACAGAGGGGGAGAGAGACAGACAGACAGACACACACACACACACACACACACACACAGAAATAGAGACAGAGAGGGAAAGACAGATAGGAAGAAAAAAAGAGAGACAGACACAGAGTCAGAGAGACAGAGACAGAGAAGTAGAAAGAGAGAGAGAGACAGAGAGAGAGAGAAGAAAAAGAGAGAGAGAGAGAGAGAGAGAGAGAGAGAGAGAGAGAGGAAAAGAGAAAGGGGGAGGAAGAAAGAGGGAGGGAGGGAAAGAGAAAAGAAGAAAGAGGGAGGAGGAAAGGGAGAGAGATGGAAGGAGAGAGAGGGAGATAAAAGAGAAAAGAAGGGAAAGACATAGTGAGGGAAGAAGGGAGAGAGGGAGAGAGAGAAAAGAAAGAGAAGGAGGGAGGAGAGGAAGGAAGAGAAGAAGGAGGAGGAGGAGGAAGAGAGAGAGAGAGAGAGAGAGAGAGAGAGAGAGAGAGAGAGAGAGAGAGAGGAAGAGAAGGAGAGAGAGGAAGAGAGAGAGGAAGGGAGGGAGAGAGTAGGGTTAGCAACAAACACTGTTATGCTAGAAAACCAAGATGAATTCAAGCCATATCTTGCTGCAAAAACCAGTTTTCTCCTCTTTCTTCATTGTGATGAAAGGTGATAATGAATTACTAGGCAAACATCCCAAAATACAACCTTGAATTTTTATAATGCCAACTTATATACAACCTGTAAACTTTTCATTTCTTTTTGGGTTTTTTTTTAGAAGAATGTCTTTTCTAAGAAGGCGGAAGTTAAAAGTTTCTGGTACACAAACAAATTGCTGAATCTACTCATTGTATCAGTTTGTTTTGCTTAATTGCATTTATTTTTCATAAGAGAAAGTTCTTGGGAAGGGAATGATTCTTGGAATTAACAATCATATTTTGAAAAAGCATCAGGATAAGATTTTTAAATGAAGCTTGTGAAAACAAAAGTCACAAAATGGAACATAAATCAATTACCCACATAGAAAGGACACCCACTCAACCCTAGAACTTAAAGAACCACATTGATGCTCAACTGATCATACGCTATCACCTAGCAATCTCACTATTAGATACCCGACTAAAAATCAAAGATAGGAAGACCACAATAAAATAAATAAAAGCTGCTCTTTTATAACAGCAATAAACCTATAAACAAAGCAAACAGACATAACTGAGGAAGCAGTTAAATGGTGGTGTGTGGATGTAATGCAACTGTATAAGAAATGTCAAACACATGAAATTGAGAAAAATATGAGAAGATTTATATGAACTAAAGCAGAGTTAAGCACGGAAAACAAGAAGGACAAAATACATAATTACTTTAAAATGTCCAAAAAATAGTGCTGAGTGACAACTATTCTCTCAAGGATAATGACTGGCCTTGGACCAGGAAATCATATGATCAAATGTTTACCCTTCCTCCTCTCTGTAAATGGGGGAAGAAGTAGAGAAGTAGAATGTCCAAATACATTCTAAGTTACTGCTGATGAGTCTGTTGGTTTGACTTAACTTTTCTTTATTCCATTTAATGGAGGGTAGGGAGAATATTGGGAAATGAATGCAGTGGGGGGAGGGAATCAATAAAATGTGTTTTCTTTAAAAAGAATCCCAGTAGATGTTTCCAATCAACTGATATCTTTCCACTTTCTATTTTAAAGGCATGAAGAAGAGGTTTAGAGAAGCTGCCTTAGCATAATAAGTGGAAAGAAACTGCTTTCGAAGCAGGAATTTTGCATTTAATACCAAGATCTTTCATATCTGGGATGTATGTAATGGGACCTAATAGACTGTAGTGGCAAGTGAAGGTTTAATAGCCTCTATCGGAGGTGGTTGGGTAAAATAGGGCATTACAGTGAAAACTTAATGTGGGGGGAAATGATGGAATGAATTACATTCCACTTCCAAAGCAGGTTCCCTTTAACAATTCAGAAGTGACTTTAATGGCACAAGACACAATGGAAGCTGACATTTGAGATCGGAAGGTAAAATCGTATTGGACCTCAGAGCCCCATATGATTTTTAGGGAAACCCCCCTCCCAGCTGCTTAATCCTACCTTTGGCCTTAGACTAAGGGATATGAATTCTGGTAGCATCATATAAACAAATGATCTCAATACCATAGATAAAAGTACTGGGGAGAAAACAATCTAAATTACATAAACTTTAGTTCAAATGAAACAGTAATTGTAAAGTGCTTTGTAAACTCTAAAGCACTACATAAACATCATTAGTTGTTGGTGATGGTGGTTGCTGCTCTGGTTGGTTCAGAAAACCGATGATGATGAAATTCACTTCCTTTCTCTTGGAATAGTGTTGGCAAAATGTTTTCAGTTGAAGTTCTGTCAAGTTTGAAGGTCGTTTTATTTAACTCTTTCTTTGTTGTAAAAAATAAATTGAAGGGAAGTGACTAAGAGAAAATAATGTAAATGAAAGAATAATTTTCCTTAGTTAAAGGCTATATTCATGTATATGTTTATCTCATAGGGAATCTCCTTGTTCAGAGGACCTAGGTCATTGTAGTGTACTGGACTTAAGAATTAAAAAGACTTGGATTAAAACTTTGCCTCAAATATTTATTAGCTGCATGATCTGGACATATCACTTAACCCGTCTGCCTCAATTTCCTCATCTGTAAAATGGAGACAACAATATCTATAGCTTATTCAAAGTTTGTTTTGAGGCTCAAATAAGAAAACCTACATTAAGCACTATGGTATTTATTTCTCTTTAGAAAACATTCATGGATATATTTCAAGAATACAGGACATGTTCCCTCCCAAGTTGCAAAAATGTTGAATTTTCCATGGAACCTTTCAAGAGATTTTCTTCTATCTCCCTTCATGTTTCTTATTGTATAATGAGCAGAAGAATCAATAAAGAGGGTGTGACAGGTTTAGATTTTCACCATTGATAGGGTGGAGAAAGTAGATTGTAGATGTTACTGGGCTTTAAAGGTATTATTTAAGTCATGTTTAGGGCCAATTAGATCTAGAGCTCAGTGAAAGAGGCTTAAGTAAGTCAATTATTTCATGAAATCAAGAATATCTAAACCACAACCAATATTAGACAAGCTAGATCAATCAATAAGCACTTATTAATAAGTAGCTAACATTTATATAGCACCTGAAGATTTTGATAAATATTGTACATGTTACATTTTTTAATCGCTGATCAAATTTGATCTAACAAGGTCAGCTACATCAATCAATAATCATTGATTAAAGCACATAAAATGCTTATTCCCCCTTAGATCAAATTGAATCAAAGATCAAATAAGGTAACATATGTAAAGTGCTTTGTAAACCTTAAAAGTGCTATGTAAACGTTAACATGGAGAAAGAAATGGCAAATCACTCCAATATCTTTGTCAAGAGAACCCCAGATGGGATCACAGAGTCAGACATGACTGAAAATAACTGAACAATAAAAATGTAAACTGGAATACAAACAGAAAATGAAACAATCCTTGCTCTTGAGGAACTCACAGAAACACCTACATATGTAGGTGTTTACAAAATTGATAATAAAAATTGTTTTAACCCTAAATGCAAGGTGATTCAGGAGAGAAGACATAAGTAGTTAGGAATACCAGGAAAGACTTCATATAGAAGGTAGTTGCTACTTCAGCTGAGCTTTCAAAGAAACTCCGAATTCAAAAAAAATAAAGATGGAAAGGGAGTGCATTCCAGGAACGTTGGACAGAAAATGAAAATCGAGATATGAAATGGGATTTCCTGCATGAGAAACGGAAAGAAGGCAAGTATTGTGGTGTACATGGAGAGGAGCTGGTGGCTCCTCTTATAAGGCTATAGAGGTAGGTTGGGACTAAATGGTAAAAATGCCAAACAGAAGGGTTCGTATATTATTTTACAGGTAATAGGGAGCCATTTGAGTTTATTGAGTAAGGGAGTGACATAGTCCAATCTATGCTTTAGAAAAATCACTTTAATAGTTAGATGGAAGTTGACCAAGAATGGAGAGAGACTCAGTCTATTTAAAAAACAACTGTAAAAGCTGAGACAAGAAAGAAAGAATGCCTATAACTGGAGTGGTGGGTGTATAAAGGGAAAGAGGAGATAGAGGAGATGTGGAGATAGAAACAAGATGTGGCCACTGAGTGGATGTGGGTGATGAATAAAAGTAAGGAAGCTGAGGTGAAAGGAAAGATACTGGTGTTCTCAATGGAAATAGAGAAATGCAGAAATTAAGGGTGGCAATAGGGAAGAAAAGCAGGAAGATACAAAGGTAGAGTTTAATTTTGGACAGGTTGAATTTGAAATATTTATGGGGATATCCAGTTTAAAATAACCAGAGTTCAAATCCTAGCCAAGTGTTGAACAAGGAGGATTTACAGACTTTCTGAAGCATTTTTTTTCCCAGCATGGTGGGGGAAGCTGTAGAGGAAACTTCAGGATTAGAGTCCTTGGGGATGTGAGGTGGGAAGAGGTAGATTTTCAGGCAACAGGGAGTAACTCAAATGTACATTGATGGATTTTGTTTAATGACTGGAGGTTGCTGTTTTTGTTTGTCCTTCCTTCTCCAAGAGGACCATCACATCAGGGAGGTGATACCCTGACATGCAGGTGAATTGGATTTAAATGAGGGAGGGCTGGACAAGGTCACCTACCTCACTTTCCTCTTTGGAACCATCTGAGTCCAATGGCTAGACATAGATCAGGAGGACTGGAAATGGCTCTGGATAAAATGGGAGGCTGAAGATTAGACCTGTGATACAAAGAGTGAGTGGTTGGTCATTTAGAGACATTTATGGTAAGAAGGACAGGAGAATGCTGGGGTTTTAATGACTATAAGTTCTGAAGCAAGGAGAGGTGTTCAGAGTAAGAGCAGTCGTGATGAGTTTACATGCATTCATAATGAAAATACATGCATTCGTGAACTAAGATGGAGACTGGAATGAAATCAGAGATTGTATATGAAAGGAGAGATTATAATTGATATCCTTTGTATTTTTGCAAGTATATTTATATGTTTTACAAATACCTGTTTATGTGTACATGTTTTTTACTAAATTCCTTGAGAATAGGAATTGTTATGTTTTTTGTCTCTGTCTACAATAGCTCTGAGTGCTCGGTTCATACTAGATACTTAATAAATGCTCAAATACTGATTGACTTATTGCCTGATTCACCAATCAACTGACTGCTAATACCCTCTATATGACATATACAAGTATGGGAAAATCAATGATGATAACTATAATAATCAAATTTTGCTTTGTACAATTTGTCTGCGCCCTTTTCTGGGTTTCCATTTCAAAAGGAGAGTGTCCCAAGGGATATTAGATAAGCTAACAAAAACATGATCCAGGAATGGGATTTTGACCCCAGAAAAATCATTGATAATGTTACCTCTAGATCATGATCATCAGGTCACAGAGTAGCAACATACAAACCCCTGAAATTATCCAAGTACTTTATTAGGTCTGTGTGTCTCTGGCTAAAAGCTTTGGGGAACCGAAAATAAAAATGGAATTTTTAAATAATAGCTATGGGGAATCACCTCATTTTTAAAAATTAAAAGAAAATTGAAGAAAACGCCTTTCAAATCTGTAATTGAGAATTTAATATAGCAAGGGAGAGAAATGAACATAAATAAACGATTTCGATCACATATAATTAAGAAGCTTTTTCAAAAATGAAATCAATGCAGATGCAATAAGAAAGAAAATAGTCAAGTGGGAGAAATTCTCTCCAATAAATATTTCTGATGACATTCTGTTTTCCAAAGTAAAAGGAATTGACACAAATATATAAGACCAAGACAAATTTTCTAATAGATAAATAGTAAAATGTGTGTGTGTGTGTGTGTGTGTGTGTGTGTGTGTGTGTAGGTAGGTAGGTAGATAAATGAATGGTACAATGTATAGAGTACCAGGCTTGGACCTTTCTGAGTTCAAATATGGTCCTTAGACATTTACTAGTTGTGTGACCCTGGGCAAGTCACTAAACTCTGCTTTCCTTAGTTTCCTCATCTAGAAAATGAGCTGGAGAAGGAAATGGCAAGCCACTTTAGCATCTTTGCCAAGAGTACTCTAAATGGGGTCAAGAACAATCAGACATGACTGAAAAATGATTTAAAAAGGAAAAAAATCAAAAAATGTGATCAAATAAATGATCAACAGCCATGTTAAACTAATGTTCTAAGTCACAAATAAGAGAAATATAAATTAAAATTATTCTGAGGTTTCATTGTATACTCATCAAGTTGGAAATAGTGATAAAAGGAAAAATATTGAAAGGGTTTTGGGAAGAAAAGCTCACATACTGGTGAAGCTATGAGTTAACAAAAGGACACAATTTGAATTATGTCAGAAAAGCAACTAAATTGACCCAGCTATGTGACACAAGTTGTCATTTGACCTCCCTTAACTTCTATTTTCTCATCTATAAAATGGGGATAATAATAATAGCTAGCCTATGTTATAAGGACCAAATGAAATAGTATAATATAAAATGCTTTTTAAATTATTATTCCTTACCTTCTGAATCCAATTCTCCCTGTGCAACAAGAGAACTATTTGGTTCTGCACACATATATTGTATCTAGGATATACTGCGACATATTCAACATATATAGGACTGCTTGCCATCTAGGGGAGGGGCTGGAGGGAGAAAGGGGAAAAATCAGAAGTGAGTGCAAGGGATAATGTTGTAAAAAAAATTACCCTGGTATGGGTTCTGTCAATAAAAAACTATTATAATAAATAAAATAAATTTTAAAAAATAAAATTATTATTTCTTTTACTCTCCTTTCTCCTTTGTTTGATTTCTAAGTCCCTTCTCCCCACTCCCCAGCTTCCCTTTTTCCCTTTTCCCATGCTTATTATTTAGATCTGCTATCGGTGCTCACAAGCTTTCTTTTGCCCTATACAGTAGTTCAATTGGCTTCCTTGGTTAAAGGGGATTGAAACTGTTACTGGAGCCATAAAACTATGAGAAACACTGCTACAGATTTATCTAAGAGTTATTCAAACCATCTGTTAATTAAGCTAAATATGAAGAGCTCTCCAAACAGTTGGTTTGTCAGGTTTAATCAGTTACAAATATATAAAACCTGCAAAGTTAATAATTCTGACATACTGCACAGGTAACAAAACAAAAGGGGCAGGGGTTGATTAAAAAACAGCAGAAGTCAAGACGGTGAGAAGCAAACTGTTAGGAATAGACAGCTCTGTCCCAGAGAGAGAAATTAAGCAGTATTCTATCTAAAAGCTGCCTTCTGGGGGGAAAGCTGGAAGGTTGAGAGGTTATATAGAGCTCATCCATGCAGGACTGTGTGTCAAGAAGTCAGGTCAGCCATCAACCATATATAATCCACAGGTTCCCTCACTCTGTTTTTAAAGGGCTTAATTATATTTCGTAAAGCTATTCCCTTTTTCTCTAGGAGTGTCAAGGTTTAAAGGAGAAGTGGGCCATTTGTCTTAGTATAATAATGGGCTACCTTTACAACCTCTCAGAAAGAAATGTCTCTAACACTTGATTTCCACTCGAAAAGCTCTGATTTGCTGTGGGATACACCTGCTCTAGCCTATGGCTGTAGGGATGCCACATAGCTTGGGCGTTTGTGATTATTAGTACTTGGGACAGGGACAGCAGGGAGATTGTAAGTCTGTCAGCCTTTATACACAACAGCTAAGAATTGCCTGAAGCTGAGCCACTTTTCCATCACCATTATGGGTGTATGTTAGTGACATATAGGGGAGGATTTAGGAACTAGCAGGAGAAACAGCGGCAGCAATAACAACAGCATTTCCCCAACACTGGATTAAAGCAAGCCATTGTGAGCTCTTTTTTTTTTTCTTGTCAGATGCTTTCAGAAATAGTTCAGACCCTGGTGAGTTTCTAGAGTTTGAGAAGGAATGTGGTCCCATTATGAGATTTCCCCAAAGATTTCCTTCAAGTGTTTGTAACTGTATCTTTCCTCAGATACCAGCCCCTTAGAATAAAGTCCATGAGTCACCAGTTATGCACAATATAAGGGAAAACTTTCTAACAATTAGAGTTATCCAAAAGTGGAATCGTTTTCCTAGAATTTTTGAGCATCAGCTAAGATCGTCAGAGAAAGGGTGGATGACCACTCTGCGTATAATTGAGGAAATTCTTGCTCAAATACTAATTGCAGCAGATGGTCTCTGAGTTCCATTCCAATTTTGAAATCCAATAGGATTCATTGATTGAGGTGAGTCTTCCAGTATTAGACAAAACCCATCATGATTAAGCTATTTTGAGTTAAAGGCTATACCCCTACAATATAGCATTGTTCAGAAGTGTGTGTGTGTGTGTGTGTGTGTGTGTGTGTGCGTGCGTGTGTGTGTGTGTGTAATACAGCCCTACTCTTTGACTTCCAGGTCACTTTTCTATCAATATCACTGATTACCAATCACAATGAACCAGCAGCTCATGAAGTTTCATGATAAAATTGTCCACTTCATCTTTAGGAAAAGGAATTAACCAGCTCAAGATCAATAAGGTTCTTACCATTCTAATTTCTCTCTCCCTCCTCCCTCATTCATTGTCTTTCTTTCTTTTCTCTTTTTCTCTCTCCTCTCTCTTCTCTCTCTTCTCTTTTATTTCTCTTCGTCTCTCTGTTTCTCTTCTCTCTCTTTTATCTCTTTCTCTTCATCTCTCTGTCTCTGTCTCTCTCTGTGTGTCTCTCTCTCCCCTCTCTCCTCGTCTCTTTTTTGTCTTCTTTATCTCTGTCTCTCTCCCTCTCTCCTTCTCTCTCTTTTCTTCTTTCCTCTTTCTCTTTCTCTTTGGTTTTTAGTATTCAGCTATCATTTCATTACATTCTGTATGAGAAAATGAGTTGTTAATTTGAGTGCCTGGGCTCTCCCCGTGCCTGGAAATTAAACTATGCACTTGGGTCCCCAGAAGAAATGGGTATTGATTCCACTTTAACTGTCATGGATATTCCCTGACTTCAAAGCAATGGACCATATATGTCCTCTCTTCGCTTCCCCCAGAAGTTAGATAAGAGTATATTTCAAGGAATGCAGGTCTGACTTGTCTAATGGAACTGCTGGAGCTTCTCATTTAAAATTTTTTAATCCTAAAAAGAATTCATTTCAATATTTTCCAGAGGATGACTATGAAATCTTGATACTTTTCCTGGACTTCATACTAAAAATCCTAATTCATTCAGCCACTCATTCATTTAACAAATATTTATAACAAATACTTATCAAGTCTTTGCCCTGATTAAAGCACTATTCAAACAGCATCCTGTGGATGGTCTATGGAGTTGTTTTTCTAGTTACAGTATTTAGTCTCTGAACTAAGAATCATAGATCGGAGAGTTGGAACTGGAAGAGACATTGGAGACTAACTCCCTAATTTTGTAAAGGAACAAACCAAGGCCTAAGTAATTGGACCAACACCACACGAGTAATAAGTGATCATGCTGGGATTTAGGAACTTTGGAATTCAAGATAAAAGTCAGCCAGTGAAAAACCAAAATAAAGAAAAACCAAACAAACTCAACTAGTGGCCAGTGGCCCCCTTTATAGGGACACTGACAAAGCCGACTGAAGGCAAAGCTCTGCTTGTTAGCTTTTATTCTATTGATGTTTAATCCCAATGTGGCAACGTTGCAAAGACCCTTGCCCACGTGCAGCTTTTCCCTGAAATTGGACAGACAGGTCCCTGACCAAGCAGGTGCTTCCTCAGAGGGAAACTAGCCAAAATGATTTTGCATGAGCTCCTTGCCTCATTCAGAGCCAGCATCCCTTCAAAAGATATAATGCACCAAGTCAAATAGGAAAGATACCCTTTCATTTGTACATGTTCCAGGTGTGCTGGTGACAGGCAGAACATCGGGAAAGTCTCATGAGCAGGTTCTTTCATCCTTTTCATTACTGAATTGATTGACCACGAGGACCCATGACAAGTAGCCCTTGTAGTCCTGCCTGGAACAGGACAAAATGAACCGCAAAATGGCTAATATAGGAGACCCAACTTTTGAAGTGATCTCACCTCTGTGAAATAAGAATAGAATAATAATCAGAGTAAAATTCAAGATGTCACAGGGTTCCTCACATTCTTTACCCATCAGAAACACCTCTTTCTGGGGTATTGACACATCTCCCACATAAAGCCAGCTTTTATTCCAGGAATAGTTTGTTCTGACCTTTCCAAGTCTGTCTATAGTAGATCCCCCAGTTTACTCTTGCTTACTGCATTTAGCTTTAAATTTAAATATTAACATTAAATTTAAAATTTTAATTTAATAGAACACATGGCATGATAGAGAGAAATGGTGCTGGAGGCAGAAGAGCTGCCTCTGTAACTATGTGACTATAGCCATTTCACCTCCTTGGATCTCAGTTGCTAATCTGTAAATTGAGGATGGGGTGGGAACAATCACTAGATAGACTTTCCTTTAGATCTATAATCCCATGATAAAATCCTATGTCTAAATTTAACGCATAATATCATAATAGCTAACATCTTTATAATGCCTTAATGTTTACAAATTTTACCTCATTTAAATCTCATTTTATTTTGTTATCGCATTTTATCCAACCTAGATTTGTTTCTCCATTAGAGACTGCTATTATTGCCCCTGTATTACAATGAAAAAAATGAGGCAGAGAGAGATTAAATGACTTGTCCAGAGTCATTCAATTAGTAAGTGACTGAGGAAGGATCTGAACTCAAATCTCCTTGCTTCTAGATCCAAAACAATTCACTGTACTTACTAACTGACTAGTGCTAACACCCATTGTGTTGTAAACTAGTGTTTCTCAAATTGTGGTTCAGAACCCCTAGGAGCCACTGAGACTTTTAAGGGGACCACAGGGTAAAAAAAAAATTACATAAGATATTTGTTGCTGTTAAATCATTTTTCAGAAGTATTTAAGTCTTCATGATCCTTTTGGGAATTTTCTTGGCAAAAAAAAAAAAATTGAATGGCTTTCCATTTCTTTCTCTGGCTCATTTTATAGGCATGGAAACTGAGGTAAACATGGTTACATCTCTTGCCCAGGATCCTATTGCTAATAACTATGTCTAAGGCTATATTTGAACTCAGGAAGACGTCAGGCACAGCACTCTAACCCCTGTATCACAGAGGTGTTCCATAAGACATTATTCACCTATTAAAACACTTCCTTTTTCAACTACACGTCTGGTGAAGTCCAATTTTCTTCATTTACTTTACCCAAAACAATATACCATAACAGACTAAAGGTAGAAACATATAAGAGAGTCCAACTATTTTCTATTAAAGAAGACATTAAAAAGATTTGCAAAAATATGCAAAATATACTGTTTTATCATCAATTTTTTTATTTTGGAAAATGTAGTTATTTTTCATTAAAAATGTGGTTATTTTTCACTAAAAATTTTATTTTTGTTTGTATAATAGTCTTATTCCTGTTATTTTAAATTGAATAAATAATTTTTAAATTTATCAGTTTTAATTTTTATGTAGTAAATGTCAATAGAGTTTCCATATAAACAAAAACCCTTTGGGATCAAACTCTGCTGAAGAAATTTTGGGCAATGCAAAGTTTCTGGAATGAGTATAATTCCTGGATAATTCCAGGATCAAGGATAAATTCTGGGAGCTTGTCTCCTAAAATGTGGCAGAGCACTTCTACTTGGCTTCCTTTTTTTTCCTTTTGTATGTTACTTTATTTTTTAAAATTTATTTATTAGCTTTTGACATTTACTTTTATGAGATTTTGATTTCCATTTTTTTTTTGCTAGCCCTTTCCTCAGCCTTTCCCAAGATAGCAAACTGATATAGATTATACATGTACAATCATATTAAATATATTTCCACATCAGTCATGCTGTAAAAGAAGAATCAGAACGAAAAGGGAAAACCACAAGAAAAAAATAACAAAGTGAAAATAGTATACTTCAATCTACATTTAGACTCCATAGTTCTTTCTCTGAATGTAGATTGCACTTTCCATTATGAATTAGCTTAGATCATTGTATTCCTGAGAAGAATATTGATCTAGAGCAGGGTTTTTTAAACTTTTTCCATTCATTACTTCTTTCCCCACATAAATTTTTATATGACCCCAGGTATATAAAATAAATATACAAATCCAGCATTTACTGATAATAAACCATAATTTCACAATTCTCACATTCACTTATATGGCCCCACAGTTTAAGAAGTTTTGATCTAGATCAATGTTTTTCAACCTTTTAAAAACCTATTAATTTTTCTGGTTGGTAACCTCACATGGGATTATGTAACTGAATGTGGAGGTCACAAAATTATGATGTTATCAGTAAATGCTGGATTTGCATAGCTGTTTTATGTTATCTGTATACATCTCCAGTGTAATTTTCCTTTTCTGTCACATTAACCAATCTGATAGGTATGAAGTGATACTTCTAGAGTTATTTTAATTTGCATTTCTCTAATCAAGAGTAGAGAATTTTTTCTTATGACTATAGATTTTCTTATGACTTTAATTTCTTTGTCAAAAAACTGCTTATATCCTTTGACCACTTATCAGTGGGGGAATTACTTGTATTTTTGTTTATTTGACTCAGTTCTCTATATAGTTTAGAAATGAAATCTCTATGGGGCTTCCTAAATTAAGCCTCCTAGATAGAATAGAATAATCTACATAATCCCAAAGTTGAAGGAAAAAGACTCCATGATGCAAAGAAGCAAATCTATATGAAGAAATGTGGCTAAAGATATACTGATGAGTGTTACTACTGGGCTCATTATATCCCAAAGAGATCATAAAGAAGGGAAAGGGACCTGTATGTGCACGAATGTTTGTGGCTGCCCTCTTTGTAGTGGCCAGAAACTGGAAACTGAGTGGATGTCCATCAGTTGGAGAATGGCTGAATAAATTGTGGTATATGAACATTATGGAATGTTATTGTTCTGTAAGAAATGACCAACAGGATGATTTCAGAAAGGCCTGGAGAGACTTACACGAACTGATGCTGAGTGAAATGAGCAGGACCAGGAGATCATTAAATACTTCAACAATATTATACGATGATCAATTCTGATGGACGTGGCCACCTTCAGCAATGAGATGAACCAAATCAGTTCCAATGGAGTAGTAATGAACTGAACCAGCTACACCCAGCGAAAGAACTCTAGGAGATGAATATGAACCATTACATAGAATTCCCAATCCCTCTATTTTTGTCCTTCTGCATTTTTTATTTCCTTCACAGGTTAATAGTACACTATTTCAAAGTTCAATTATTTTTGTACAGCAAAATAACTATATGGACATGTATACATATATTGTATTTAATTTATACTTTAACATATTTAACATGTAATGGTCAACCTGTCATCTGGGAGAAGGGGTAGGGGGAAGAAGAGGAAAAATTGGGACAAAAGGTTTTGCAATTGTCAATGCTGTAAAAATTACCCATGCATATATCTTGTAAATAAAAAGCTATAATATGCTTATAATATAAAAATGCTTAACGACTAACTCACCAAAAAAGATTTAGAGATAGAGAAATATACATATATATGAGATACACTTTTAATGTGCATTTTTTAGCATTTTCTCATCACTTTAAGTCTAGACAATCAATAAAATAAATCAAACTTTGATTTGTAGCATTTGCTTATTTCTGAGGTGTAAATGCTCACACTGAAAATTTAACAATCAGGTCTCATGAATCTGCATGAACTGTCTCCAGCACCATGGGAATTACATGAACTGTGAAAGTTTGAGGCAGGAACAAGGGAGTTAATGTTCTAGCAACCTCAAATGTGTTTTCTTTTTGGGAAAGCATCAATCATAAGAGTGTAATTCACGGGGGAGGGGGAAGATTGTCTTGAATGTTTATGGGCTCAGGTGCAAGTCTTTTTTTTTAAGGAAACTATATGTAGGCATTATTACATGTTGACCTGAGCACCAGGGGAAATAAGAATCTCACTTTATGTGGTTGGCAAGGATACTAAAGTGGTTTCTATCTTATTTTATAGATGAGAAAACTGAGGCAAAAAGGGTAAGTGACTTTCCCAGTGTCACAGAATTTCCTGATTCTCTGCTGGGCACTCTACCCATCATCTAGCTTCCTCATGGCCCCTTCCCCAAATTTTGCACTGAACACTCAGAAGCTAGCTTCCAAGCATATTAAAGGAAATCAAAAAAACAATCTATTTTGCATGAAAAAAAATTATAATAGCCAAAATGCTGAATATTACCCATTTACAGTTCCAACATGAAGAATCCTCACACAGGTGTGCTGATTCTGCCAAAGGAAGTCTCCTGAGATCACAACTTTGCTGTCATCATATATTAATAGGACAAACCTGAATCCCTTTCCTGTCTGGCCAGTGGTTACGGCTAGATCTTGAAGATTTCACAACTCTAACAGGAAATGCTAAATCAGGTTTATTCTCTGCCTCTACAGTTCACTACCTATACACAGAGGAGATGCATCAAAAAACACATCGGTTTTATTGACTTTATAGAGTAACAAACCCATCCGCCATTAAAATGACTTGGGAACAATGTCTTTCTATTACCCGTACAAAGCAGTATGTGGTTTCTTTTTTATAATTCTATCTCTGGAGCTTCTCCCTTCTAGAGCAGGGTATTCTTAACATTTTTGTTTGTTGCAGATTCTTTTGGTAGTCTGGTGGAGTCTGTGGAGTCCTTCTAGTGTTTTTAAGTGCATGAAATAAAATACATAGGATTACAAAAGAAACCAATTCTGCTATAAAATTTTCACCTATTCTGCTCCTCGCTGGAGTAAAGATCATGAATTGTAATATAATACTACGTTAGGGTTACATGTCTCACTTCACTCTGGTTGCCTTTCTAAATCTACATTGAAGAAGAGAAGGCATCTTTCCACAAAGGAATATTGCTTGGTTCTCTAGGGGCCAACAGGCTCTTTCACTTGGTTCTCAGTTCATTCCCATAAAGCAATGGGGGTTTATCACACAAATTAAGCACAAAGAGAAAAATTCCCCAAGAACTATCATGGACTAAGAAAAATAAGAGCATTTTTATAATGTTAAAAAGTTGGTTAAGTGTTTTACATCTGAGTCTCACAACAGCAGAGTGAAATAGGAATTAAAGATGTTACTATCCCTATTTTGGAAATAAAGAAATACTGTAGGGCCTGTATGCCAAAGAGATCTTAAAGGAAGAAAAGGGACCCACATGTGCAAAAATGTTTGTGGCAGCCCTTTTTGTAGTTGCAAGAAACTGGAAACTGAATGGATGCCCATCAATTGGAGAATGGCTGAATAAATTGTGGTATATGAATGATATGGAATATTATTGTTCTGTAAGAAACAATCAGCAGGAGGATTTCAGAAAGGCCTGGAGAGACTTACATGAATTGATGCTGAGGGAAATGAGCAGAACCAGGAGATCATTATACATGGCAGCAACAAGACTATACAACGATCAATTCTCATGGATGTGGCTCTTTTCCAAAATGAAATGATCTAGGCCAGTTCCAATAATCTTGTGATGAAGAGAGCCATCGATACTCAGAATCACCCAGACTGTGGGAACTGAATGTGGATCACACCATAACATTTTTACTCTTTTTGTTGTTGTTTGTTTGCATTTTATCTTCTTTCTCACTTTTTTCTTTTTGGTTTGATTTTTCTTGCAGCAAGATAGGTATATAAATATGTATGCATATAATTTAATATGCATAAATAAATATATATGCATATATTGGATTTAACATATATTTGGTTATTTGACATCTAGGGAAGAGGATGGGGGGAAGGAGGGAAAATTGGAACACAAGGTTTTGCAAGGGTTAATGTTGAAAAATATCCATACATATGTTTTGAAAATTTTAAAACTTTAATAAAAAATTAATTTAAAAAATAAAACTAAAATAAAGATAAAAAAGAAAGAAGTTCCTTGCATTACTAAGCAGTAAAATCTTTGATATAGCATCACAAATGACTTTGCCTTAAAACAACACAGACTTGAAAAATAAAAACAAATATTCAGTTATTAAAAAAATAACCAGCTCAAGAAAACACAAATAAATATTGGAGTTCTTCCTGGTTCCATATGTCCTTCGCCCCACTATACCACTATCTTTCTGAAAGATAGCACCTATTTCTTCCCAAACCAAAGAATATGAAGATGAACAAATCAAAAACTAAAAGACTTTTTCATATTCACTTCTGAAAAATGGAACTTTTAAAAAGGAGAAAACAGATAAAGTTACTAGAAAAGTAACTTTCCAGCATAAGAATAAACCAGCTCCTGAGCTATCACAGACATAAATGGAATAACTTTTCCACATCATAACACAAGTTCGAAACCCAAGTGTATTTCAAGCAGAAAACACTTTTCATACCCCAAATATTTGGAAGAAAAAAAATTATCTGAGACATTCAGTAGCTTCTAAACACAGCTGTGTTTGTCCACACCTCCTCCTTGCCAAGCAGTTTGATTTGAACTGGCAATCTTGAGGTGAAAGGCTCTTGTATCCAATGACTCAGTCTTCCAGATTTTCCAGTTTCCATGTGTTATTATTTTTAATGTTGAATATAGTAAATATGCTCTCTTATTACATTTTCCAACTGACCACATGATTTTAATAACCCTCAGAGATTAATACTAAATAATTTTTGTAGAGTTATAGAGTCTGTTTACATTCCAGAATAGAAAATGTCAAGCAGTCTGCTCCAGACATAGGCTACTACTCCCTCTGGCCGGAGTGCATTTCCAGAGTGCAAGAAACTTTCAGTCCTCTGATGAATCCACTAAGGAATAGGTTTCCTTCTGCTCCCTCCATAGTAGAACATTTTAGTCCCATGGATTTCCGTGACAATTTATGAGCATGTGAAAGGGAGAGTAGGAAAAAGGGGCCACTTTATAAGACTTGTACATGTTGTAGCACCTGCGATGGACACCAGAAATCCCCCTGAGATTAGCCAGTGACCTGGCTGCACGGGCCAGCACAGGCCCACCTCACAGACACTGAGGAAGATTCCTCTCTTAGCCCCCTCAGCTTGTCCCTTGCCAAGGCCTGAGGGGATAACTGACTGAGCATCTTTGCTCTCCGATAGATAACAACAAAAGCCATTATCTCTCTCCCAGCCCGGCTGCCAAGTGCAGGGTCCAGGACTGCGTGGAGTTTGCCGTTTCCATAGCAGCGCTGTTTAGCAGGGCTGTTTTGTTCTGGCCTGCAGTGCACACTGAGAGGACCAGATAAACATTATAGGAATTGACTTGAACAACCAAAGGTACTCAGCCCAGGATCTCAGGGAAGGCTTCGACCTCTCTGAGTCAGGTGCGGAAGTACAGGACAGCAGGGCTTTTCAAGTAAAGCTTTGAAACAAGTGATTTCTTCAAAGCATGAGCCGGTCAGAAAGGACCATGAGAAGCCGATTCCCTCTGACTTTTTGCATTTCCCAGCAACTTCTGAGAGGCCCAGAGTGGAGTAAGAAGGGGGTGCTGAATTCAAAGTACTTAACGGTTCATGGACCAGAAAGCATCTCTGTGCTGGCAAAGAGTCCATGAGGAGGGGACCAGCTAGCAGAGGCTCTGGGTACCAGCATCCAGGAGCTGGGCTTCCTTCCAGGCCATCTCCAAGACTGATGACTTTCTGCTAGCCCTGTGTCCCACAATGTCACAAAGGCCTCTGACCTCTGACATTGCTCCCTCAGACACCTTACAGGCTGCCTTCCAGGATTTGCCCAGAACATTTTTATCCCTACCCGATCCCCAATTAAATTTGCCTCAAGCTAGAATCCTTAGTTATGGCTCTAGGAGCTAGAATAGAGGCATTGTAATAAATTTATTTTAGTTTTTAAAAAAATCTTTTTTGACTTTTTTTAAATAATTGCTTTTTATTTTTTTAAATACATGCAAAGATAGTTTTCAACATTCACCTTTGCAAAACCTTTTCTTCCATCTTCTTCCATCCCTTTCATTTTATACATAAAGGAACCAGGGTTAATGATTTGCCCAGGCTCACACAGCTGGGAAGCCTCTGAGATCGGATTTGAATTCAGGACTTCCTGAGTCCCTGCTTGGCACTCTATCCACCCCATTATTTAGTTTTCTTATAACTAGAATAGAACAGGTTTAATTCACTTTGATGTCATTTCTTACCTTGACATAAAGGCTAAACCAGCCTCCTTCCTAATTCACCCTGAACATAGTAAATAGGGGCAGCAGCTTCTTGCCTATGTAAGGTACAGGGAATACCCTTAGACTTTGAATTGGAAAACCAAGATTCAAATCCAAATTTCAATATTTTCTTGCTATATGACTATGGAAAAATCAATAACCTCTCTGAGTGTCACTGAACTCTCTGAGTTCAGATTCCTTATCAGCAAAATGGGAATAACATTTGCACTATCTCACAGGCTCATCTAGGAAAGGGCTTTGTAAACCTGGAAATGCTATAGAAATCATAGCTACCATTTTGCCTATCACCTTAACATTTTAATCATGTAATAATAGCGACAATTTATGTAAAGCTTTGTTGTTATGGATATTATCTCATTTGAGCCTGTCAAGAACACTTAAAATAGCATCAGTGGCTCCATTTTGCCTTTATCCACCATTTTGTGAAACTATATTTCAGCTGCTTTTAAGTCATCTGATTTTGGAGAAATCACAAGGCTATTCCCCTACCAAACACCCAACTTAAGAAATTTCACAAAATGACCTCCTCTCCCTGTCACCTCAGTGTCTCCCGATGCCTTCCCCCAAGGAGAAACCAGATGTCTCTATAATCCCATCTTTCCTATTTTTTACTCACTCCAAAATGTATATTAATTATGTAAAAAGCAAGCTTCAGGGTCCTTGGCTACTGAGAGCCTTGCTAGTAGTTTGTTTTGCAACCACATGCACTGCTAAATAAATCATTTATCTAGATGAAACTCGGTTTCTTTTTTTCCCCCACCACAATAAACATGAGATAAGTGCTATTCATTTTACTCACAGATTCACAGAGATTAGTCAAGTGGCTTGCCAGAGATCACAGAGCTAGTCAGTAGGAGAGAAAGAATTTGAACTTAGAACCTTCTGCTCCCAAGGCCAAAGCTTTTGCCACTATTCCACAACACTTCAAATACATAGAGAGAAATGGAACTATTCCATTTTACTCCTTCTTGTCCTATGAGACAACTGATAATGACATGTCATGTTGCATCTGTGTCTGACCAAAAATGGAATTGGATCAGCAAACATTCTTTCCTGGCTGATTGCATGTATGATACATTTGGATCTTTGATTGATGATCTCACCTACATCTGACATTTTAAACTAGCCAAGAAAAGGCTCAGATTTATCCTAGAATTTAAAGGAAACATTCACCTTTTGGTAAATGTTGAAAACTATCGTTGCATGTATTTTAAAAATAAAAAACTATTACAAAAAAAAAGAAAAAGGTAATCTTTCATTATTACTATCCATTGGAAGATTAAGATTTTACTATAAAATATGAAACATCACAAAAATAAAAACCTACAGATTATGAAGAGTACAATTTGCAGGCATCCTATACATTTAAAAGAAATAACATTTTTAAAATGTTCCTCATTGACAAGTATCCTATGTTGCTCCTGGAAAGATGTTGACTTCATAACCTCAGCCCCAGCTCTGGGTAGGGAGGTAACCTAGACACTAGGCTTAGAGTAAATATACCTGTAGCAGCAAAGGTCAGTGAAGAAAATATCGATTATCTATGTGTAAGGACTGACATCTCTAATCATCTCCACTGGCAAACTGCTGGCACACTTAGCTGCTTCTATAGTGATGTTCCCTAAAAAAAAAAGTTTGAGAAGAGGAGTCACTAATGTAGCAAATCACAGCACTCTGTGCTAATCTAGATCAACATCAAGAAAGGGAAAATGATCATGATCTTCTCCAAGTACTTTGCAAAGATGAAATAAATGTAATATTGATATTTAATAGCATCAGCACCACAATCAGCATTAAAGAGGGGCTTGATTCAGAGTCCCTAAAGAAGGAAGAATTTGAAATCAAGAGATGTGGGTATAAATCCTACTTTTGATTTGCTAACCAGCAAATTGTTTAGCTTTCCAAGCTCAAGTTTCTTCATCTTTAAATTAAGAATAATTATTATTATGCTACCTGCTTGAAAGAAATGATTATTAAATAACTATTTGTTCATATTAGGGAGACTCATTTTTTTCTCTTTCTCATTTTGAGATGAGGTTAAATAATTCTCTGAAGGACAAGGCAGATGATGAGATGAAGTCTTGGAGTCATTAAGCACACATACACAAATCCTCACCTAGAGAACATTACACAGAATTTAATCTAAGATGAATTCTCACCTATTGTTTTCCACTCAGGCAAGTTAGATTGCCCAGGCTAGGGATAATCTAACTTAAAATAGTCTCTGTCCACAAGTGACATAATCAGTCTTGGTTCCCAGCTTCTCATTAGAATAGATCCACCTCTTATTCTCTCATTATAATATTCTTTTTTTTTAATTTATTTTTTTTTTATTTAATAGCCTTTTATTTACAGGATATATACATGGGTAACTTTACAGCATTAACAATTGCCAAACCTCTTGTTCCAATTTTTTACCTCTTACCCTCCCCCCACCCCCTCCCCTAGATGGCAGGATGACCAGTAGATGTTAAATATATTAAAATATAAATTAGATACACAATAAGTATACCTGACCAAAACGTTATTTTGCTGTAGAAAAAGAATCAGACTCTGAAATGTTGTACAATTAGCTTGTGAAGGAAATCAAAAATGCAGGTGGGCATAAATATAGGGATTGGGAATTCAATGTAATGGTTTTTAGTCATCTCCCAGAGTTCTTTTTCTGGGCATAGCTAGTTAAGTTCATTACTGCTCCATTAGAAATGATTTGATTGATCTCGTTGCTGAGGATGGCCTGATCCATCAGAACTGGTATTGTTGAAGTATATAATGATCTCCTGGTCCTGCTCATTTCACTCAGCATCAGTTCATGTAAGTCTCTCCAGGCCTTTCTGAAATTATCCTGTTGGTCATTTCTTACAGAACAGTAATATTCCATAATTTTCATATACCACAATTTATTCAACCATTCTCCAACTGATGGACATCCATTCAGTTTCCAGTTTTTAGCCACTACAAAAAGGGCTGCCACAAACATTCGTGCACATACAGGTCCCTTTCCCTTCTTTATAATCTCTTTGGGATATAATCCCAGTAGTAACACTGCTGGATCAAAGGGTATGCACAGTTTGATAACTTTTTGAGCATAGTTCCAAACTACTCTCCAAAACATTATAATATTCTTAATAATATATATTATATAATAATATAATAATTCTCTCATTATAATATTCTTTCTCACCCTCAGGAACACCCACTCTTCTAAGGGTATATAAGCATTGAGTGGGTTCTATGAGGGATCTTTGACATTCAAGAGGGCCACTGACCCTTTTATTAATTATTGCTAGCATGATTAATAAAATGATTGATTACACAAATGCTATATCTCTTAAACTTTCTACATACCACATAGCCTAGCAAAGGATGATGTACATGTCATCTTAGGACTGAACTTAGTCTATCTAAATTCAAGAGAAGAATATCAACAAGTTAACTGGTGAACCACATCAACTCTTGAAGACTGTCTATCAAGTCACACAGAAAGTATTCAATTGATGCCAGTGGAGGAAGTATCCATATCCATCCGTATTATATAATACCTATATGACTTTGGACTTCTTTGGTCCTCAGTCTTCTCATCTATAAAATTAACAGTTCTAGATCGGCATTAATTAATAACATGTCTGTAAATCTGTAGAAAATTTAAATATTTTGATAGCTGTATTTTAATATCATTGATTTCCTCTAGTAATCCTTACATGTATTTAATTTTATGCATTTAAAAACATTGTTCTGAGAAGGGGTTGGTATGCCTCACCTGATTGCTAAAGGGATCCTAGAAGCAAAAAAGATTGAGAGCTCTTGGTCTATAAAATCTCTGAAATCTCTTTCAGCTCTAAATTAATGAGCCTTTGACCACAAAAATCAGATCCTTAAAATATTGAAGTCCAAAACTCGCAAAGATGTTGCACAGAAAACACTTCATAAGTTATTATTTTTATGAAATAAAACAATTAGAGGCTGGTAAGAAGTGTCCATAACATTTCCTAATATGGCCAGAACCAGATAAAAATGTATTTGAGAGATATTTAATTCTTTGCTGCCACAAAAAGAGAGCTGCTATAAATATTTTTACACATGTGGGTCCATTTTCCTTTTTTATGATCTGTTTGAGATACAGACTTAGTAATGGTATTGCTGAATCATGGGGTATGCACAATTTATAGCACTTTTGAGCATAGTTCCAAATTGCTTTCCAGAAGGGTTGATCAGTTTACATCAGGACCCTGTTCTTTTTCTACTTGTGGCTACTGGTCCCTCAAAACTAACTAAGTCTGAGGGATCAGCCAGGAAGATTGCTCCTTTTAATCCATTAGAAGGTGTTTCTATAATACAAAGGAATCAAGGTGGTATCATTAAAGTTAGTTTAATATCTCATTAGTCCTTTATGATATATTCTAGACCTTTTCAATTTAGGGATTGATTTTGAAAATAATTCAAGAGAGAACACAATAAAAACTGGGAGCTTCAAAGAAGCCTTCTTCAAAAAAAAAAGTAAAGATAAAGATTTTAAGAAAAAAAATAGTGTTTTCCAAGAAGAATGGTTTGTATCAATCCATGGAAATGAGAAATAAAATCCAAGTTCAAGAAAACCAAATAGTGTACTTTGTATGGTTTACAAACTACATGATGGGGAATAGTTTGAATTAAGACTAGAAAAATTGGTTAGAGCCACTCCCTGAAGATCATTGGAGAGAGTTTCAGACAAGTGCTCTTAAAGAGATAAAGATTAGGTTGACTCAAGAAATAACTTCACAGGCCCCTCTATAGAAAGTTTACTCCCTCACCTTCCACCCCTAGTCAATGAGCATAGATAGTCACAAACATATAGATAACAAATTGGAGAGAAAATACAGACTGCTTCTCTGATTCTCTTCCCATGGATCAGCATACTATAAGAGACACACAGAAATATGTCCACATCAGAAATGTCTCCTGGGGAACCTAAACAATGCAATTAATCCTTCTATATACAGTGGGATCTTCTGAGTCTAAATCGTTTTCAACAAATTAAGGAATACAACATGCTACCATATGTAGCATATATATATGTATGCATATATATATATACATATATATATATGATGGTTAGTAGTCAATGTCTAAGGTAGAATTTGAACTCATCTTTCTAATTTCAAATCCTTTACCCTAAGGATTACAAAGAGGTCACCTCTAACAACTACTCCTTGTGAATAATGTGAATAATCATGGAACATTAGAACTGGAAGAGACTTTCTTCTTTTTTTTTGGAAAAAAAAGAAAAAAATGCTTGTTCATTTATTGATTTATTAGGTTGAATATTACCTTCTTTAGAAGCTCCCATTTTATTTTATTTTAAAAAAAAACTTTATTGTCAAAACATATACACGGATAATTTTTCAACATTGACCCTTGATATATATATATATATATATATATATATATATATATATATATAATATATATATATATATATATATATATATTATATATATTATATATATATAGTATAACATACATATATGTAATAGATATATTTATATTACATAATCACACACATATGTATGTTGAACAATCTAACAATTATTCCTAATTCTCTCTTCCTTTGCTCCACACAACAATAATGCTGTACAGCCACATGGCATAGTCCAAATGCCCCCAGCTAGGTCACTTTCCCAGGGCATGCTTCTGGCTGAATTAGATGCTACCAGCTCTATTGTTCTCCATTGTCAAGTCATGAACAGAAAAGGGAAAAAAACTCAACTGAGAATGAGAAAAGCTGATTATGTCATTAGCTTGCTATGTGTTCTTGGCCAAATCACATCATTGATTTGAATCTTATTTTCCCTATCCATAAAAATGAAAGAATGCAATGAACTGATCTGGAAAATCTCTTACAAGCAAAAGGTCAAGAATTTCAAGGGAATTAATGAAAAAAATGCGAATGAAGGTGGCCCAGCTGTGCCAGACCTAAAACTATATTATAAAGCAGCGGTCATCAAAACCATTTGGTACTGGCTAAGAAATAGAGTAGTCGATCAGTGGAATAGGTTAGATTCATAGGACAGTATAATCACCGACTATAGTTATCTAGTGTTTGACAAACCCAAAAACCCCTGCTTTGGGGATAAGAACTCACTATTTGACAAAAAACTGCTGGGAAAATTGGAAACTAGTATGGAAGAAACTAGGCATTGACCCACACCTAACACCACATACCAAGATAAGATGAGATGGGTTCATAATTTAGACATGAAGAGTGATATCATAAGAGAATTAGAAGAACATAGGATAATTTGCCTCTCAGATCTGTGAAGGATGGAATTTGTTTCCAAAGAAATGAAACTCATAATTAAACACCAAATAGATAATTTTGATTATATTAAGTTAAAAAGTTTTTATACAAACAAAACTAATGCAGACAAGATTAGAAGACAAGAATAAATTGGAAAAACATTTTTACATTTAAGGATTCTAATAAAGGTCTCATTTCTAAAATATATAGAGAATTGACTCAAATTTATAATAATTAAGCCATTCTCCAGCTGATAAATGGTCAAAGAATAATAACAGACAATTTCAGATGAAGAAATTAAAACCATTTCTTATCATATGAAAAGAGGCTCAAAATCATGGTTGATCAGAGAAATTCAAATTAAGACAACTCTGAGACACCACTACACACCTCTGAGATTGACTAAGATGACAGAAAAAGATAATGATGAATGTTGGAGGGGATGTAGGAAAACTGGGACACTAATACATTGTTGGTGGAACTGAACTGATCTAGCCATTCTGGAGAGCAATTTGGAACTAGGCTCAAAAAGTTATCAAACTGTGCATACCCTTTGATCCAGCAGTGTTGCTACGGGGCTTGTATATGAAAGAGATCTTAAAGGACAGAAAGGGACTCACATGTACAAAAATGTTTGTGGAAGCCCTTTTTTGTAGTGGCAAGAAACTGGAAACTGAGTGGATGCCCATCAGTTAGAAAATGGCTGAATAAGTTATAGTATATGAATGCTATGGAATAACATTGTTCTATAAGAAGTGATCAGCAGGATGATTTCAGAGAGGCCTGAAGAACCTTACATGAACTGATATGAAGTGAAATGAGCAGAACCAGGAGATCATTGTACATGACAACATCAATATTATATGATGATCAATTCTGATGAACATGCCTCTTTCCAACAATAAGATGATTGATGGCAGTTTCAATGATCTTGTGATGAAGAGAGCCATCTACACCCAAAGAGAGGATTATGGGACCTAAGCATGGATCATAACATAACATTCTCACTCTTTTTGATGTTGTTCGCTTGCATTTTGTTTTCTTACTGGTTTTCTTTCCTTTTGGATCTCATTTTTGTTGTGCATCAAGAGAATTGTATAAATATGTTTACACATATTGGATTTAACATATTTTAACATGTATAACATATATTGCATTTCTTGCCATCTGGGGAGGGAGTGGGGAGAAAGAGAGGAAAATCTGAAACACAAGGCTATGCAAGGGTCAATGTTGAAAAATTATCCGTGTATATGTTTTGACAATAAAGTTTTTTTTTAAAAAATAAAATAAAACGGGAGCTTCTAGAAAAGGTAATATTCAACCTAATAAATCAATAAATCAACAAGCATTTATTTTCCTTTTTTTCCAAAAAAAAAAAAAGAAGAAAGTCTCTTCCAGTTCTAATGTTCCATGATTATTCACATTATTCACAAGGAGTAGTTGTTAGAGGTGACCTCTTTGTAATCCTTAGGGTAAAGGATTTGAAATTAGAAAGATGAGTTCAAATTCTACCTTAGACATTGACTACTAACCATCAGCAAATCATTTAATATTTTGGAGCATCTGAATTCATCTGTAAAATGAGAATAACTACCTGGAGTAGCTATCTTCCAGGGATGGTAAGATATTCTACTAAGAAAAGAAATTAAATTATTTTTAAAACTTTCACACATCATCCAAAAAAAAAATCACATTTTGGAGTTGAAAAAGACCCAATTAGACATCTAGACTGGCCAAAAGGAATCCCCTCTACAACAGAAGGATCTATCCAATTTGTGTCTAAAGACTTACCAAAAAAAACCCAAAAACCAAACAGGAAAATCCTTTCCTCCTGAGGGATCATATTCCTCTTCTGGACAGCTCTAAATGTTAGGAACGTTTTCCAATTTGCATCTTTGTGACTTGCACCCTTTGCTCCCCGTTCTGTCCATGTAGCTCTATGGCATAATGCTTTGGGTCAGATTTGAGATTCTAAGGATCATTAGAACAAAGTACCAAGCTCAAGACAGAGTCAGCAGAGAGAATGTAAAAACAACTATATTTATTGAGAGGAAATCCAATAAGAAGCAGTCAGGGACAATGGAAAGGACTTCACTGGGGGATAAAGGCTGGTAGGTTTTATAGGGTTCTTCTCTGGGTCAAACAGGACCAGACACGATGGGCAGGGGAATGGAAAGTTTGGGCCAGGAGATTGATGTTGATTCTTTCTGGGGTGTAGGGAGAGAGAGGAAAGGAGAGATCAGGGAGCATCTGGGAGGCTGACAGCTTCTTGATATTCAAACTCTCCAGCAGCAGAAAAAAGGGCTTTCTCTATTAGTATACTCCTTGCTTTGCCAGAGTGGGATGTGAATGTCCCCACATAAACACCTTCTTCCCTTAATGGCTAGAAGACTATTGAGATTCTTATTAGCCATGTGTCATTCATAATGTACATGTTACATGTTGTATTATATAAAAATTATCTGTTACAAATGTGCATATAATATGTTATGTAAAAATGATCTTTAAGTGCTAGATTTTTTGCTTTGCTTTTTGTTTAGGCAGTTGGGATTAAGTGACTTGCCCAGGGTCACACAACTAGGAAGTGTTAAGTGTCTGACACGAACTCAGGTCCTCCTGACTTCAGGACTGGTGCTGTATCTCCTGCGCCACCCAGTTGTTCCTATAAGTGCTAGTTTAGATGATGTTTATTATATCACAGATGAGGAAACTGAGCCAGATCAGATACTGTATGAACACCTCTTTGCTAAATTGTAAAGCTGTGACAAAAATGTCACCTTAATGCACGGATCTGCTTTGTGTTTCCACTTAAATTCTTTTATCCCTGATACAGAACCTTTAAAATAGAAACAAGGCTTCTCTGGAGGAGCACAGCCTTTGTCAATGGGCCAAGGATCTGTGAATTCACCGTAACAAGAGCACCTTTCACAGTTCAGGTCATGATCCATCTACAATAATTTAGGTGTGACTTGTAATGGCAGAGAATGGACCAGGGCTCAGCCGTACTTCTGTCCACAAAGCCAGTCAACATCAGAGTTAGTATTTGAATTCTGTCTCTATCTCTGTCTCTCCGTCTCTTTCTCTCCATCTCTCTCTCTGTCTCTTTCTGTCTGTCTCTCTGTCTGTCTCTGTCTGTCTGTCTGTCTCTCTCTCTCTCTCTCTCTCTCTCTCTCTCTGTCTTTCTCTGTCTCTCTGTCTCTGTCTCTCTGTGTATTTCTGTCTCTGCCTCTCTCTGTCTCTCCTACTCTCTCTCTCTGTCTCTCTGTCTCTGTCTGTCTCTGTCTTTCTGTCTCTGTCTCTGTAACTGTCTCTCTCTCTCTCTGTCTCTTTCTCTGTCTCTCTCTCTCTTTCTCTGTCTGTGTGTGTGTGTCTCCAAGTCCAAGTGGGCACTCTACCCACTGCCACCCTTGACAAAAGAAGCAAATTCACCTGTAGGAGCCCTTCTGTTATTAGCAGGAAAGCAGAAGATGAAGGGGAAGAAAAAACAGGAGATGAGGGGTGAGCATCCCCAAAAGAATCCTTCTTTAAATAGAGCCAGCTAGTTTAGTCTGCTAGCAGCTTCATTTATTTGGCAGTAAAATATCCTCTCTGTCATCCACTTCGGAGTCGAAATCAATCTAGAAATACAATGTTAGGTCAATAATGACCCACTTCAGGCAGATAAATCAGTGTTTCCTTCACTATGAGCAAAACTGACTCCCGCTTTGGCCCATTCTTTGGCCACATTATGTCTCCCGGACAGCAGGGCGGACATGTTGGGGGGTTGTCTGTGGCCAGCGTTAACTGCTTTCAGGAGAGCGTACCCAGGCCCCGTTGGAGGGCCGGGGAACGGAGGGGCGGGACCCCGGGACCTGTGTGTGGTTCTGGACTCCCAGGCCTCGTAAGGGACGCAATTCATCTTCGCTGAGGAGAAAGGACAGACTGAAACAGCTCAACCAATTTGTCACTTAAGCGAGGCCTGATGCCGCGGCCACAGCGGCCCCGCGCTGGGATTGATCACCGAGAGCCACCTCCCCACGGGCTGCCTGCTGCGGCGTTAGAAATAATGCCCGCTCCTTCTCCAGCCGCATCCCTGCGGAGGGGAGATCAGCCTCCCCCCCACCCCCCCACAGAGAGCCGCAGCCCCTCCGCCTACAGCGGGAGCTTTGCCTCTGCCCCGCAGCCCTAGGGAAGGGAAGCGGCCGGAGGAAAGCCCCTTAGAGAGCGGGCCCCGGGCGCGAATCGCGCCCCTGAACGGTTCCCTTGCCGGTTCGGCTCTGCTCTGCTCTCTAAATTACCGGGCCTGAGCTCCGGCTCAGGAGGCGGCGGCGGGGCCTGCATACTGATGGCCAACTCACCGGGGGCCCGAGGGGACACCTTCCTCCCGAGGGCCCCTCTCAGGACCACGGGCCTATCTCCAGCACAGCAGCTCAGTTGCCCTCACTGCCCGTGCCCAGGGCTTCAAAGCTGCCCCGGTGGGAGTTCGGCTCAGCAAATCATCTTTAAGTATTAAATATAAAAGGAAGGAGATGATCCTTTTTTTTTCTACTTATTGTCCTGGGCTTTGTCTCAGTGTTGAGTTATAATTAACCTCCATGTGAATATTTTCTTTCTCTCTTTGTGTATCTGTCTCTCTCTGTCTCTCTTTGTCTCTCTACCTCCATCTCTGTCTCTGTCTGCTTCTCTCTGTGTGTCTGTGTATCTCTCTGTCTTTCTGTGTGTGTGTTTTAGTCTCTGTCTCTATCTCTGTGTATTTCTCTGTCTCTGTGTGTGTCTGTGTACCTCTTTTTCTCTCCATTTCTGACTCCCTCCCGCTCTTTTTCTCCTCCTCCTCCTCCTCCTTCCTTCTCTCTCTCTCTCTCTCTCTCTCTCTCTCTCTCTCTCTCTCTCTCTCCCCTCTCTCCCCTCCTTCTCCCTCTCCCTCCTCTCCCTCTCCCTCCCTCTTCCCCCCCCTCTCTTCTCTTCTCTTCTCTTCTCTCTCTCTCTCTCTCTTCCTTCCCACTCCCTCTGTGTGTCTCTCTCTCTGTCTCTGTCTCTCTCCATCTCTCTCTCTCTCTCCCCTCTCCCTTTCTCTCTGTCTCTGCTTCTATCTCTCTGTTTCTGTCTTTCTGCCTTTCTCTCTCCCTCTCTCTCTCTGAATGAAGGGAGGCTTTTCCTATTACAGTGATGAAGACAATGAAACGCTTGTCCTAATGAGGTGATGAAGAATGCTATTCACAGTCTGACAAAGAGATGTGATGGTCTAAATACACAAAATGAGACAAATTTTCATACATGGCCAACATGGGAATTTATTTTATTTAACTACCCATATTTGTTATGAGATTTTTTTCTGAGAGCTGGAGCAGGAGATGGAGGAGAGAAAATGCTTATTAATTTGAGGGGAATTTTTTTTAAATAAAGCAAGAGGCTAAAAGCAAGAAAGCAAGCATTCTCTCTCTTAGGCGTGACACTAGCACCCTCTCTTGGAAAAAAGGTGAAGAAACACCTCTGAAGCCTGGGAGTGCTCAGCACTGAGCATCTTTGGAAACTGACATAGAGGCATCTTCCCATCTCTGGGCAAACACAGAGAGTGTTGTTAAAATGAATAAATTATTAAACCACAAAATTGTTTATTGACTACCCTTTCATCATTTATTTAGTTATTAAATACACCTTGCCTGAAAGCCTGATTGGCAGTCCTAAGCTGAGAGATATAAACAGAGAGAGAGAGAGAGAGAGAGAGAGAGAGAGAGTTAAATCCACAGACAGAAATCTATCTCTTCCGCTCCACCTCTGATGGCCCAATGAGTCCTGCACATTGTCCTTGTCTTGCTACAAGGCACTTTCAATCTCTTTTGTCAGATCAAGGTCAGAGGCCCATTGTGCTGTGATGACTTTATCAATTCTCCAGCAATAGACTCTAAATGGGGAAAAATGCCTCCTGCTTCCTCATCACTATTTAAGCTCCCTCAAACAGTTTGCCAAGAAACGATGGAGAATTATTTGTATAATGTTATGTCAGCCCAGCATAGCTCAAGACAGCAACATGGGGTTGAGTGGAAAGGAGGATGGGGGGGGGGGAACTTAATGATTTTTATTATTCTCTATTCCATACATCAAGAAACAGGTGACATTCTTACTAAGGTATGTCCTTCAATATCAGAATGGCCAGAGGAAGAAATGTCACCTGAGCTATTCAGGATGAGCAAGACTGTAAGAAGTGTCTCATGTGATCATGATAATAAAGCTATTTCTGCACCTTTTGGCAATATGATGTCAAAAGGTACAGTGGGAAGCTGTGTGTCTTCCCCAGAAAGGTAAATTTCGGTGTCTGAAGCAATGATTCAGATAGAAAGAGATTACATAAATCTATACAGATCCAGAGGATAACCTGCTTTTTAAAAAGTCACTTTCACTGAATCACAGAAGCTCAGAGGAGAAGGAAGTTTGGATGTCCCCTAACGCAGCCCAAATCTCTATAGGTTTGGGGCAAAATTGTTTCTCTAACAGCAGTCACAACTGGCAAACTAACCTCTGGTTAATGTTTCCCATGATGAAAAGCTCACTACCTCCCAAACCAATCCATTCCACTTGTAGAAAGCTCTGTTAGAAAGTTTTTCCAATATTATTGTTCTATAAGACATGATCAGCTCATTGACAAAGAGACCTAACTCAGTTTCAGTTGATCAATGATGGACAGAAGCAGCTACACCCAAAGAAAGAACACTGGGAAATGAATGTAAACTGTTTGCATTTTTGTTTTTCTTCCCGGGTTATTTTTACCTTCTGAATCCAATTCTCCCTGTGCAACAAGAGAACTGTTTGGTTCTGCTCACATATATTGTATCTAGGATATATTGTGACATATTTAACATATATAGGACTGCTTGCCATCTAGGGGAGGGGGTAGAAGGTGGGAGGGAAAAATCGGAACAGAAGTGAGTGCAAGGGATAATGTTGTAAAAAATTACCCTGTCATGGGTTCTGTCAATAAAAAGTTATTATAATACATTTTTTAAAATTAAAAAAAAAAGAAATAATCAGGAGGATGATTTTAGAAAGGCCTGGAGAGCCTTACATGAACTGATACTAAGTTAAATGAGCAGAACCAGAAGATCATTGTACATGGAAACGTCAATATTATATGACAATCAATTCTGATGAATGTGACTCTTTCCAACAATGAGATGACTGATTCCAGTTTCAATGATTTTGTGACGAAGAGAGCCAGCTACACCCAGAGAGAGGACTGTGGGGACTGAGTGTGGATCGCAACAAAACTTCTCACTCTTTTTGTTGTTGTTAGCTTACATTTTATTTTCTTACTCATTTACTTTCTTTTTTTGATTTTATTTTTCTTGTGCAGCAAGAGAATTGTATAAATGTGTTTATACATATTTAATATATATTTTAACATGTTTAACATAAACATGGCATGCCTGCCATCTGGGGGGGGAAGGAGGAGAAAATCTGAAACACAAGGTTATGCAAGGATCAATGTTGACAAATTATCCATGAATATGTTTTGATAATAAAAAGTTTTATTTAAAAACAGAAAGTTTTTTCCAAGCCAAAATTTATCTCTACCCCTTCTACTTCTTGCTCCCAGTTTTGCCCTCTAGAACCCAAAGAACACAAATCTAAATCTTCCTCACAGGACAGACTATTTACCTCTGGGATCCATGGAAAGCCATAGAGGAGTTTTAAATGCACAAGGGACAAGAAAGAAATAAAAGCTCTAAAAGAAAACGACCCTTCCGGGAGATCATAGCTGGCAATATAATGAGAACAAAACAATCCAACAGGTCAGGGGAGAGAGTGCTGGACATGGAGTCAAAGGAATTAGATCTGCCACTTATTATTTTAGGAACTAGGATGAAACAACACACATACCTGGACCTCAATTTCTCCATCAGTAAAATGAGAATTATGGACTACATGGCCTCTAAGGTTCTTACCACTCTAAATCATTGATCTTGTGGTTCCAGAGACAAATATAAGAACACAAAAGGACTGTCCCATCTTCCTCCACTTCAAGAGAGCAAATTTAAGTACCATGGCTAGTTCCATAATTAGAATAGAAAGAAGCAGAATAGTTCCTCTAACTCACAAGTCATTTGGATATTCTATAATGACCTGGGTAGTAGTAATTTCCTGGGATATTTAGGTATAACAATCAACATTTGACCTGAGTGCCTGCCTCCTCTGTCCTCACTTGAACATTCCCTTCTTGAAATAACTAATGCAATGTTATCCATTCTCCAACAGCTCTGGAATTCTAAAATGGCCTTGAGATTTGCAAGACATTAGTTAATCACATGGCTAAAAATGATTCTTAAATCACTTTTAAAAGCAAAGTGACTCAATTAAATTCAAAAACCATATTAACCACCTACCATAGTTGGGCACTGAGCTAGGGAGTGAACAAAGAAAGATAACTGGAAACATTCCCTGCCCTCAAGGAGCTTACATTCTACTTGAATTAAAATTCTTTTGTATGCAGACATGGGTGCAACAAGGTAAGAATACAAAAGAAATAAAAGAGTCCTACACAAAAGCTAAGTTCCAAGCTTGAAAGATGGGCATTATGATGGCAGGGATGACTTCTGGAAAAATTTAGCCATCTTTGTTTAATATTCCAGATATCATAGATGGTTTCTATGGGGCGGGGGGGGGTGTTTCTTTAAGGCAAAAAAAAAAAGTTTTAAATTTGAATTCTTTTGTAAACTGACATGGGTGCAACAAGGTAAGAATACAAAAGAAGTAGAAGAGTCCTAGACAAAAGCTAAGTTCCAAGCTTGGGAGATGGGCATCATGGCGGCAGGGACTGGCTTCTAGAAAAATTTAGCCATCTTTGTTCAATATTCCAGATCCCATGGATGGTTTCTGGGTTTTTTTTTTTTTCTTCAAGGCAAAAAATAAAAAATAAAAAGTTTTAAGCTCTAAAAAAGCCCCATCGATAGAGAAGGATTGAAATATTACTTTACATGGAGAGATTTCTTCTACCAGTAACTCTGTCTACCTGTCTAAACTAATCAGCATTTACCAAGTGCCTATCATCATAACATCAGAGCTCTTTTCATTATTTTTATCAGTAAAATCGAGGAGGCTGACACTGGTAAGTGCTTTGAATTTTCAGACCAGAAATGTTAAGCGGAAGGAGGTATTATTATACTCCCCCACCCATTCCCCCGTCTACAAGTCATTCTTAGAAGAATCACGAATGTTGGAAATAGATTAGAAAAATGGGAGGGTGAAGTGGAATTTGGGCTAAATGCTAGCACAGACAGCCCCAAATGATGCCTGGGTCATCTTTTCAATAAAAGCCTTCTCCTCTACCAGACTAAAAAAAGGATATTTTTGATGAGCTTGGAAAGTATGAGGCCATCGACTCAGCCGGAGGTAGCCAGAGCTTTCTTTCCCACCCTCTGTGGGGATCTATTAAACAATGAGGAAATGGTAAGAGATGCCAAGCATGTGATGAATGTCGGTGGCTGTTACTTTTTATGAAGCTCTTCTGGAAAGGCCTTGACTGTAGAATGTGTATAACAAGGTAAATACACAAGTAAACAAACATCCGCATAGCGGGGCTATTCGCCTCAATAGTTCTATGGACTTGCTGAGGTTTGGTGACTCTAAAAGACTCTAAACAGAGTAAAATATGAACTTGTCGCCTGAGCCAATATGCTGAACAAAACAAATAAGATTTGTAGTTTCTGTCAGAGAGCTCTGATGGATTAAGGAATTTGAGTCTTCACTTGTCGTAGGGGCAAAATAATCCCCAAATCCCCAGTGTCCCAGTGCATGCTTCCTAGAACTTTTATGGATGCTTTCAGGCTGATAGTTCTCAATGAGATCCATGGACTTGTGATAATAAAATGAGCCACAGGTGACTTTTGCTTCTAATAAAGCATACGCTGAGCTTTGTATTATTGGGGATTGTGGGCAGTGCTTTGCAACAAAATCTAAGACATGAGTCAGCAAGTAATAATAATGCCCCATACTTGGTGTCTTTTTTTTTTGGCAGAAATGTGCTGAAGCCTTTCAAAAACTTTAAACAAAATATATGTATTCACTAGCTAATGGAATACAGTTATTTCTGAGAGTGAATAAAGGTAGTAGTTGTCTGCCAGAAAGTTATTATCTGTTGAGAAAGGGAAATTATTTTGTATGCACATGAACTATTAAAAATTCCAATTTTGTATGCATTGAGTTTAGTTGGTAGTATTGTGCCCACCATTGTTTATAAAATAACTTTTTAATGTCTTATTGATATTTTTATAGCATTATCATTTCCCAATACCAACATCCAACAATGGAAGCCTTGGAATAGAATTAGGCAAACCAACCTCTTGACCATGTCTGAAAACCTACATGTGTTTCCTTTCACATCTGTCATCTACCACTTGTTTTATAAAAGAAAAAGTCTGTCTCATCCTCATTTCTCTGGAGGTAAGAAAGGTCATTGCACTGATATAAATTCTGAAGTTATTTAGTGTTGAAAAATCTCTAATTCTTCCAGTCCCATGTCCTTTGTGAAGGGTCTAGGAATACTCATCCAAAAGATACAGAGTGAATAACACTTTTGATGCCTCCAACTGTTTTATGTTTTAAAAGAGGGTTGAAATCACTTTGAAAAAAAAAAAGAACAAATGACAGAAACAAAAGGGTTAAAATAGCTGAGGACAGCTTGAAGAAAAATTTCCAGATGGGGAAGGAATAATCCCATCCTCTTCCTTGAAAACAAAGGGTAGGTACAAAGCCAGTTCCTTCTCCAATGACTGTATTCCTGAGACACCTTTTTTTTTCTATTTCTTTAATATTTTCCTTTTTTCCTCACTTACATGTAGAAACAATTTTTGACAGACTTTTTAAAAATTTCTAGTTCCAAATAAAACACTTTCTAGCCGCTTACATAAGGGAACACATTTGGGGGGGCCAGGACAATTGCTCCCATTTATCACATCCTAAGTAGGGCTCATGCAAAAGTCTTGTTGTTCATTTGAGAGTTTTAGTTTTATTTATGGTCTTTGTTTTTTTACAACACAGACATTTCCTAATTTATTTTACATACTTTTAATGAACAAAGAAAAACAGTTAAGAAAAATTAAACAAAAAACTATCTCCAAAAGCAGACTATACACAACTTTTCTCTCTCAAAGACCATTTCTCTACTGGGATAAAGGAAATATGTTTCATCATCTGTCTTCCAGGTTCAAGACTGGCTAATCATTGCAATAAATTCTAAATTCAGCTTTCTTTTAATGTTGTTTCCTTTTACATTCTTATGAACAATGTGTTTATCGATTTTCTGATTCTTTTTTCTTCTCTACATGATTTCCTTCAAGTCTTTCTAAATTTTCTCTGCATTCTTCATATCTATTACTTCTTATACTGCAACTATATTCCATCATATTCATTTGCCAAAATTTGTACACCTATGCCCCAATCAATGAACACCCATTTTGTTTTCAGTTTTTTACTACCACCAAAAAAAAATACATATGCAAGGTCTTTCTGTCTTTGACCACTTTGGGGATTTTCTTCAGAATTTAAATTTATGTTTTATTGATATATTTTCCCCATCATCTCACAAAACCTTGTGTGTTTTGGCTTTTGCTTCTGCTATCTAGTCCCAATCTGAACACATTCTCCTCCTTGAACAAATGTAACAAAACACCTCATCCATGTTTTGAATTTAGTCTTCTCTCCAGTCAGGCTTATTCTTGGGAAAGCATCATTTTACATTTTTTTTGAGGAGATACTACTAGCCCTTCATAAATCACAGTGAGACACTTCATCCCAATATGGAATAATATAAAATCTGATTTTTAAAGAGTAAAGAATGCAGATTGGAGCTGCTTCTTAAAAACATACTTGACTTATGAATAGGAAATGCTTAGAGACAAAATGAATCAAGGCCACTCCCCCTCTGAGGGTTTTTGAAGCAGGCAGCTAACCGTATGGTTTACTTTCAATTAGGAAATTCATCTGGACAGAGTTTAGCAAATTAAAAAAATATAAGAAAATTAATATATAGAACGCTTTGGGAAAAAAGCCTTCCTGATTTTTCAGCTAAACAAACCTTGATGTTTCTAGGTGCAAAGCAATGGTACAATGTAATAGTGTGTTGGGCTCAAATTCAAGAAAAACTGAGTTTTAATCCCACTTCTATTTACTAATCCCACATTTATTTGCTAAGTACACAGACCTGAGCAAGTTACTCAAGTGTCTCCTTTTCTCCACGATGCCTTCAGACAGGTTCACCAAGACTCATCTGTAAAATCTTGACTAGGATGCATGGTGCAGAGAATTCTCACACCAGAAGTTCCCTCATGCTGATAAAATCCCCTATCCTTTATACACTGTGCATAGAGCATTGGGCTGGACACTGAGCTAACAACAATTACTAGACCAAAATAAAGTCATTTCTTAGAAGTAATGCCCAAAGGGCTAGATCACAAAATCACAAAATTTAGAATTGGAAAGGACCTCAGTAGACATCTAGTCTGAGGTTACTCTCAGCTCTAACTCCTCTGCAAATGTCAATAAAATAGCTATAAATGAAATTTTCAGAAAATGTTGAATACTGATCAAGTCAAAAATAGTAAATATGTGACTACAAGAATTCATTTTGACTTGTATCTTCTCTATTTATTTGTTGTATGACTATGAGTCACCCAGAGGACAGTGATACATGATAGGGAGAGTATAAACAGGTTACTTCAAAGAATAATAATAAAGGATGTTAGCAAACAAATACTTTTTTTTTAAATGATGGCTTTTTCATGTGGTGAGATGGAAGGATGATGTGGACAAAGATGTATGCTATCTTTGCAATGATAATCGAAATGAGGAAGGACTCCAATATGCTGTGTGGGCGTCATGGGGCAAATTTAGAGGTGGTCCTAGACAAAAATTACAGAAAATGAACAGGAATCCTCTGGGTTGAAAGTTAAATTATTGGTGAGAACATGCAGGCAAAGGAAGTACAAGAACCTTTTGAATATACAAGTATTTCCTAATTTGAAAAGATTTTCCACCATTTCAAATAAGGATTATATACATTTCACCAGGGGCAGAGGATCATAAAGCTAGCTTTGTGGAGAATACCAAGGCAACTATAACATTCTATTTTTGCAAAAAATAATTTTATTAAAGTGATAGAAAAGATAACTGAGAGGAAGATTATATTTCTAACCTTAGGAGAGGTCCTGATAATATTCCCTGGATTGTGCTAGCAGTATTGGAAGCTCCCAATGTCATGAGTTTGATCTGGATAGTGGCACAGCAATATTTTTTATATTAAATTGAGTTCTTTCTCTGAGAACTAGTTCAGCTACTAGGTCTTGCATAACAGATGACACCCATTGGTTGAGCACTTGATTGTCATATAAACACAAGGACAAATAAGCTGAGTTCAGAAAAAGCTCACTACATGTCTAAGGGACATGAATCAAGAGAAAGCTCTTATTCGATTTATCTTGACATAAACTCTTCTGCAGAATTCCTTCTCTGCTATAAGTGATTATAGTGATGTCACGAAAAAAATTTGAGGCAAGATCTAATCCAACTGTCTTTTAGACCATCATGTTCATTTACTCAAATAGAAGAGCATCTTAACATTGTCTTAGTCTGAATCCTTATACTTTTTCTTAATTGCCTTTACATTCTTTTAATGAGGAACCGCAACAGTGCAAAATGTATTATCCAAGACTAACTGATCCAATATCTGTTAATCTCCTATTAATGAGGCATGTTTATTTTCCCCATTTTTGTCCAGGTGCCAGTAATTATTTCAGCTTCCTGATAAGTCTTACTTCTCCTCTCCTCCAATACAATAATTCTTAACCCAGAAAAATGGGCAGGTTTATCTTCAATTCACCTGAGATTTAATGGCAGAGAATTATAGTGAACTCTCCGCTATGAGTTAGTTACTTTTTCGCAATATACTGTATGGTATTTATTGATGTATGATGAGGTATTATCACCAGTAATTAAAACTAAACTGCTCTTGTTATGAGAAACACAGAGAGTGCATTTGGGCAAAGCAATATATTATTGCTTATGGCTTTGCTAACTCCCTCAATCAGCTACAAGACTCCTTTTGCTGATATCCTCGGGCATTTATCTTTGGAGTTGGGTGCCTTTGTCTGCAAGGTGACATCCCAATACTACCCAGCAGTGGCCTTCCCAAATGGGTAGCTTATCATTCCAATAAAAGATTTTGGTATATGAAAAGCTATCAGGTCAGGGGCAGGGCGGGCAACGGGAGAGGAGAGGTGTTTTAAGACATTATTCATAGATACATCCTAGAAGACAAGTGGTCAGACACATCTCCCTCTTCTCTGTAGAAATGTAGGAGACTACAGAGGGAAATGTTATGCTATGATCATCAGACACTACCATTTTGGTAGTTCATTTTTTCTTAATTATTCCTCTTTCTTACAAGGGAGGCTCAATAAGGGATAGTGCATTGGAAAAATTATTGGGGAATAAAAAACAAAAAACAATAAATAGTAGTGTACCAATCAACTCACCATTCCAGGATCTTTTCCAACCAAAATGTCCCTCTCTGGCCACTATTCGCCATTGGGTGTTTCCTTTCCTACTAGATTATAAGTAATTGCACTTTTGTACAGTAGTAATTGTTAGGAAGTTTTTCCAGACATTGGACCTAAAGTTTTGTTTTTGTTTTTGTTTTTTGCGAGGGCCACCCAGTATTCTTGGTCTTGCCTTCTGGGGTCAAGCACAACAGAGCTAATGTTGTTTTTTTTTCCCATAGGATATTCCTTCAAATATTTGAAAACATCTCTCCTGTTCCCTCTGAGCCTTCCCAAGACTAAAAATTCCCACATCATTCAACCTATCCTTCATATTCGTTGACTTAAGATCCTCCACTTTCCTGATTTCTTCAGGTCCCACTACACCACACAACCATTTACTGGCAAAATACATGCACTAAGGTAGATCATAGTGAGGATTGAGTCAGGGGGTCACTGAGGTCCCTTCCAATTGTCTGAAGCAGGAAGGTATGTTTCCCAAAATCATATGGCTGGATTTGAAAGCTAAAGCTGTCCTGCAGGTCACTAAGCAAAGACCTAATGGTACATTTGACCTAGTCTGACTGCCTTGCCTTAATAAAGATAAATTAATTTAAATTAATTACTTGGGGAGTAGTTTGGGAAAAGGCACATGAACTTTAAGAATTATATGTTTTTTTCAACCAAATGAACTTGGATAGTAAATAGTAGACTATAGAACCGAGCTCCATACATATTCTCCCATCCCAAAGCCACCTCACCCGAGAAGCTATATCTCCAGTTTACCCCTACATAGTATACTTCTAAGCCTGATGAGTTTGAAGTAAGAAAGAAGGAAGGAAGTCTTATTATTTCGAGGACATCTGTGGTGATAAAGACAGGAAAAAAATGTACAGTAATAAAAAGGCAAATTTGCCTGGCTATCAATTCTGAGCAAACCGCTATTTATTTCTGTCATTGCTAAATGCCCAGCCTGTCTCACAGCAACAGAGAAGAGTAGCAGTAAGCCACAGGGCATTTATTTGATGGGCTTTAGTTCCTCTAACCTCAGAGCAAAGACCTGGCCTTGAACTCGGTGGCTTCTCAGGGCTTTCATCACCCTAGCAACCTGGGGAATGTTCAGAGAGATTCTTCATCATTTAAAAAAGATGACAGTCTAAAAAGAATATTTAAATTATGCCAAGGCTTCTTACTGGCATGGTCCAAGGGCTGGCTCTTTTTTGTACTCCTGTGCCCTCTGAGAAATAAAGTTCACATATCGTAACCTTTCTCTCCCCCCAACACATATACTTTTCCCCAGAAGATAAAAATAATGAGACAGACTGAGAGACACAGAAGTAGAGAAGGGGAAAAAAAGAGGATACAAAGAGACAAATGGAAAGAGAAACAGGGAGAAATGGAGACACAAAGAGACGGAGAAAGAAAGAGACAGAGACAGAAACAGAGACAGGAAGACAAAAAGAGACACAGAAAGAGACAAGAAGCAGGGACAGGGAGACAGAGAGAGAGTGAGATAAAAACAGAGAAAACTATAGAGACACAGACAGAAAGAGACAAGAGACACAGAGAGAGGACAGGGAGACAGATAGACATACAGAAAGACAGAGAAATAGAAAGTGAGATAGAGAAAGTGAAAGAGACAGACAGACAAAGATAGAGAACAAAACAAAGACAGAGAGCGATAGAAAAACAGAAAGAAAGACAAGAGACAGAGAGAGGGATAGGGAGACAGACAGACTGAGTGAGACAAAGACAGAGTGACAGAGAGACAGAAAGAAAAAGAGACAAGAGACAGAGAGACAGGGATAGGGAGACAGACAGAGAGACAGAAAGTGAGACAAAGAGAGAGAGTAAAAGATAGACAGAGACAGACAGACAGAGAGAGATAGAGAGCAATAAAAAGACAGGGAGAGCAACAGAGAGAAACAGACAGAAAGAGACAAGAGACAGAGAGACAGGGACATGGAGACAGAGCGAAACAAAGACAGCGACAGAGAGACAGAGACAGAAGGAGAGACAAGAGACAGAGAGACAGGGACAGGGAGACAGAGAGAGCGAAACAAAGACAGCAACAGAGAGACAGAGACAGAAGGAGAGACAAGAGACAGAGAGACAGGGACAGGGAGACAGACAGAAAGACAGAGATAGAGAGCGACAGAGAGACAGAGGCAGACAGAGAGAAAGTTTTCAATGCACCTGCACACCTGTCTAAATTTCCCATTGCCAAAGGCTTGAACCCTGCAAAGATTGCCACAGGCTTTCCTCCTTTCTTTTAATGGGCTCTGAAGGGTTTCACTTTACCCAAGAAGTAATGAAGGTCTCTTGCAAATGGTGAGGGGGAAAATGTTCCTATTGGAAAGTAATTGAAAATATGTTTTGCAGCCACTTACAACCTCTTTCCAAATAGCTTTCTTTTCTAATTAACTCAGAACATCCACCAAGCTGTGAAAATTCACTGGAGAGAGAGTGACATCTAGTGACCAAACGAAGAATGTCTTCCTTCCCAAAATTTCACACCAAATTCATTGGCCTGCAGGAAAAGGAAAGTAGAGGCTTTTGAGTCTTAAATTCAAAACAGACTGTACCCACTAAGAAACTCGGCTTTCCAATAGCAGCGCTTGGTTTTTTTATTGTCCGATAAATAGAATAATGGTATTACTTCAATTAAACAATTCTCTTCTGAAATGATGAATCATTCATTTAAAAGCACAAAGGATCTTAGATCATATCTAGTCTTACTCCCTCGTTTTCCAGAGGAGAAAAGTAAGACCTAGAGTACTGCAAGGAAGGGAAGGGAACCAGCATTTATCAAGTAAATATATTACTGTGTGCCAGGAATTGTGCTAAGTACTTTACAAATAATATTCTGTTTGTGCCTGATATGACGCTGGTCATAAGTGACAGAATCTAGATTTAAACTCAAGTTCACATAGATACTTCCTTTAGTGTTGCTCTAATCACATTTGCCCATCTTTTGCGACTTGCCCATATGTTCACTAGAGTAGATATACCTAAATCTAAGGGGCCTTTCTCAAGTTTTCCTGATAGCTCAACATACCAAACAAATATTACTATTAGATTAAAATGGGTTCAATAATCACCTAAAGTCATGAGCAGGTTTCGAGCAGGTGAATTCCTGCTTGAAATATCTGATCTTAAGAACTGGGAGGACCAGAAAGGCAGTATATAGGAAGTGACACCTGATCTGTAAAAAAGACTACACATTTTTAAATTTTATTTATTTTATTTGCAATTCATAGAACAAAATAAGCATTTCCTTAAGACAGTATGATTTTTAAAAAGATGATAGTAAATCTATGATGTATATTTTGATATTCCCTCAAAATATATAAAGTTATCATGTAAATTTCTTTTTTCCCTCATCCCATCCTAGAGACAGCTAATATTGGACATCAATAGATATGTGTAAAATTATTCTAGGCATACTCCTATTTATCAATTAACATAAAATATACTATATATGTAATATTATAAATATATCAATTAATATATGAGGCTAGACATTCTAAAAGGCAAAAAAGCACGTAGGTGTATTCTAGACATGTGAAACAACTTAGCAAAAGCAAACAAATCACAACCTTCTCTGTAAGATATTTTCATCCTGTAAGATACCTTGTCCTTATCTTTCCATAAATCCACCATAAAAAATCTACATAACCTGTTGAAGGTCTTCCTCCAATTAAAAATTTTACATATGTATTTATGTGTATTATATATACATACATCTTAATATACATATGCATATATGTTTGTGCATTTGTCTATATATATAAAAATGTGGATGTATGTGTATGTATAGCTAGATGCATATCAGGGATACCAATGTAACATTCAGACTGTCCATCTATTTTCTCTCATTCTCACTCTGTTACCTGTCACTTCTTTTCTGGCCTTATTTATCCATGATGACATCTTCTTTATCATAGGACAGAATTTGTTTCATAATGGATCTAGCCATTTTGGAGAGCAATTTGGAACTATGCCCAAAGAACCATCAAATTGTGCATACCCTTTGACCCAGCAGTGTCTCTACTGGGCTTATATCCCAAAGAGATCTTAAAGTAAGGAAAAGGACCCACATGTGCAAAAATGTTTGTGGCAGCCCTCTTTGTAGTGGCCAGAAACTGGAAACTGAGTGGATGCCCATCAATTGGGGAATGGCTGAATAAATTGTGGTATATGAATGTCATGGAATATTATTGTTCTATAAGAAATGATCAGCAGGATGATTCAGAGAGATCTGGAGAGATTTTCATGAGCTGATGCTAAGTGCAATGAGCAGAATCAGGAGATCACTGTACATAGCAATAACAAGATTATATGATGATCGATTCTGATGGACGTGACTCTTTCCAACAATGAGATAATTCAGATCAGTTCCAGTAATCATGTGGTAAAGAGAGCCATCTACACCCAGAGAGAGAACTCTAGGAACTGAGTGTGGACCACAACATAACATTTTCACTCATTTTAGTGTTGTTTGCTTGCATTTTGTTTTCTTTCTCAGTTTTTTTTCCTTCTTGGTCCGATTTTTCTGGTACAGTAAGATAACAATATAAATATGTATAAATATATTGGATTTAAACATATTTTAACATATTTAGCACGTATTGGATTACCTGCCATCTAGGAAAGGGGGTGGGGGGAAGGAAGGGGAAAATTTGGAACAGAAGGTTTTGCAAGGGTCAGTGTTGAAAAATTGCCCGTGCATGTGTTTTGTAAATAAAAAGCTTTAGTAAAATTAAAAAAAAAAAAAACAACAGAATTTGTTTCATGGCAGCCCATAAAAGAATCTATATGCATGAAGTTTTTTTTTTAATGTGTGTGTGTGTGTGTGTGTGTGTGTGTGTGTACATATATATGTTACTTTGCATTTTAAAGTTTGTTTGTTTTTTGGCTAATGTTCATGCCTAAATTACTTCTCAAGTTATCTTCATTCAGTAAGGACCAAAAGAGGGACAAGATAGAAGCAGAGTAATTCCAAAATACAACTGGACTTTGTGCCTAGTAAGCTGTAAGTTTGCCTGAACTTTTGGAGTAAAGTTAGAGGAAATAATGGTTTGCTGGTGATTTTTTCAATTATATTCAGAGAGACAATATGGTAGAGTGAAAAAAGATACTGATCACAGATTCAGAACTGCTAAGAACTTACAGTACATCTAGTGTTCTGACCCCATACCCTTGATTCTTTACAATACATCACATCCAAACTCATGTGTCCTAGTGACACCTATGGAAGGGAGGTGATTGAGTACAGCTGAAGCCTGACTGGGTGGGAGTTAAATTTCTGCCCATCTTTCCTCACTTGAGAAGGTAGGTAGGTAGGTAGGTAGGTCGGTGGGTCGGTGGGTCGGTGGGTCGGTGGGTCGGTCAACCATCTCCAGAAGGAGAATTAAGCCCAGAGATCTTAGAACCAAGAAGCTTGGGCTCAGTTTAAAAATGATTTCAAAAACTCAGTTTTTCCTTTCTTTTTCCTTTACAATGTTGAACTAGAACAGCCACATTAATTTGATGGCTCTGTTATCAATCAAACTGCTTCTATTAGGCAAATGTTGAATGTTTTGCTCTATACAAAACCCAGAAGATCCTTGAGGGCCAGTCTCTTACCTAACATTAATGTCACTCCTACTACAAATCAAAGTTTTTGGTGTAATAAATGCTTGAAACATCTTGCTGACTTTTAATACAAAGCAGCTGTGATCTTTCATTATTTCAGAAACATAATGTGTATTGTCCCATTGCATGAGTGTTTTTAGCTTTGTTTCTTGCAACAATTAATCTCTAGAAAATTAGCCTTGGTCAGGGACATTGACTTCAAATCCTTCCTCAGACATCACCCAGCATCTCATTTAACCTTTCTCTGATTCAGTTTCTTAATCCATAAAAGGAGATCAGAATAGCACCTACCTTAACGGTTTATGAGATAATATATGTAAAGTTCCTATCATTCAGTTGTTTATCTGACCCTATTGGGGATTTTATTGACAAAGATATTTTAGTATCCAGTGGTTTGCCATTTCCTTCTCCAACTCATTTTACAGATTAGGAAACTGAGGCAAAGTCACTTGCCCAGGATCACACAGTTACTATGTGTCAGAGGCTGAGTTTGAACCAGGTCTTTCCTGACTCGGTGCTTGGTGCTCTATCCATTTATAGATAGTACCTGGAGGTTCTGAGAGCATTTTCACATATGGGCTACCTAGATGCCAAAATGTTCTCAAAACCTTCAAGTACTATATAAATGTTGGCTATTATTATTCCATGAGCAAAGAACAATAACTTTCATCTTAGGGTGAGGGAAGTAGCAACTGAAAAGTGAAAAAGAAAAACTCAAACTCAGCTCCAGGCTAATGGAGAAGAAGGAACCTAACACGAATCAAAGGTTTGGGTGTCCAGCTACGTGTCCGTTCACCGGTTATTTAACCCCTCGGCCCCATCTGTAAATTGGGCTAATACTCGCATTGCCTCCCTCACTGGCTTAGGTGAGACCGCTGGGTGGCGTCATGGGAGTGGACAAGCAGCTACCTGATCCTGCGAGTCCTCGGGACCCAAGGATGGAGGGGCCGGTGAGCCGCGGTTCTGGCCCCTCGGCTCCAAGGGAGTGAATTGCTTCGCTGGGTTTCTGACCCAGACCCTCGGATCCCAACCCCAGCGCTCCTTGTCCCACACCATGACCAGGAGCCTCTCTCCCCCCAAGGTCTCTTGGTGTGAGTTCCTAGCTGCTCCCTGGGTCTTGCTTCTGATGTGACCCGGCCGACCCACGAGAACACCGCAAAGCTTAGCCCCCCTCCGGGGCTCTCGGTGAGACTGTCAGGCTCTCCGCTTCGCCAGAGGATGCTGAAGCGCATGGATGCCTCCATCCTAACCCTGCTTCCATTTGTTTATGCCGGGCTCTCACAGCCTGGGCTCCCAAAGGAGGCTACTGGGACTGAAGGACGGGACGGACGGAAGGGGCTTGGGAGAGTCCCTCCCGTGCCCGGGCTGTCTCCCACCTGGGACGCCACGGACAGGTGTGGGCGCCGGTGAGCGGGGAGGGGGCTCCTCCTCAGGGCAAGGGCAGGACGTCACCGAAAGCGTAGCCCGGGAAAGCAGGGGTTCTGCTTCTCTCCCACGGAACCGGAGGAGGGGAGTACTTGTGGGCTTTGGTCAGAACCTCTCTGTGAGGAAACTACAACCACTGCCCACGCTGACCTGCCCCCGTTCCCTAGTTTGTCGCCTTAGACAACTTCTGGGAGGCCCCGAGAGGGTCAATAATTTGCCCAGAGTCACACAGCCGGTGTATTTCATTGGGGAGACTCAAAATCTGAGGCTGCTCTTTATCCACTGCTCTCTAGCCGCCTCTTACTGATGGTGACTGAATTCAAAAATGGAGAAATGGATGGTGGTAGCATGGGTAGCTGGAAATGAGTAAGGGGAGAGGGGCAGGGAGAGAAAGATGATAGATGGATGGATGGATAATAGATTGATAGCTGGATACACAGACAGACAGACTGATCTGGTTAGATAGCTCAGTAGGGCAACAGAAGGAGGGAGAGAGAGAGCAAGAAAGACAGAAAGGTAGATAGAAAGATTGATAATAGACTGATAGATGGATACATAGACAGATCTGGTGAGATAGCTCAGAGGAGGGGAAAAAGAGAGAAACAGAGAGACAGAGAAAGAGATGATGGGTAGATAGAAAGATAATAGATTGATAGCTGGATGCGGGAGAAAGAGAGAAACAGAGACAGAGAAAGAGATGATGGGTAGATAGAAAGATAATAGATTGATAGCTGGATACATAGATAGATAGCTGGATATATAAATACACAGACAAATCTGGTTAGATAGTTCAGTAGGGAAACAGGGGGAGGGAGAGAGAGAGCAAGAAAGAAAGAGATAATAGGTAGATAATAGATTGATAGAGAGATGGATAGATGATAGATGGGTAGGTAGTCAAAAAAACAGAAATAGACAAACATGGTTAGATAGTTTAGCAGGGAGAGGAAAAGAGATGGTAGAAGGGTAGGTAGATAGATAGTAGATAATAGATTAATAGATGATAGATTGGTAGAGAAATGGATAGATGATAGTTGGGTGGATAGCCAGAGACAGACTGATAAATGTGGTTAGATAGCTCAGTAGGGAGAAAGAGAGAGATGATAGGTATGAGGGAGACAGAGACAGATGGACAGATGATAGATGGATAGACATAAATAAATAGATAATAGCAGATAGATATTAAATAGAGATGAAGGGGTTATATTAAATTATCTAGAAGGATCCTTCCAGAGCTCTAAATCTTGAGATCCTATGAGTTTCTTCTGTTCTTTCAGCCTCAGTTTTCTCTTCTTTAAAGGGAGGTATTTGACTCAATGACCTCTAAAATCCCTTCCAGCTCTGAAAAATCTAATGAAAGTCCTTGAAAAATGTATTCAAAAGGCCACGGTCCCTCAGCCAGTGGCCTGCCTGCCATTTCTGACTCCTCAGAGATCGATATCAGTACTCAGGCCATAGCTGCTTTACTCAAGTCAAGGTCACATCATTAAAAATAGTACTGTACCCTCCCTGAGCCATCAGCCTGTGCTGTCAGGATGCCAAGAACAATTGAACAACTGGCAAAGTTGAGTTTGTTACATGAGTAGACTTACATGTCTTACGTCAAATCCATGTAGATTATGTTTTTCAGTTCCAAAGGAGGCTCTTTCTTCCCTATGGCAGGCACAGAGGGCATTTAGAAGCCAGTGCGGAATCAGCCTATTTATCCTACAGGAAACCCTGAAAGCAACATTAGGATGCCTCTCCAAAGGTTACATAGGGTCTAAGCATCCATGGAAAATAACACCTAGTCATAAAGCGAGATAAATAGAACACAAAACACATGCAAACTTCATGTCAGATTTGTGATGTAACTCTATACATTGTTTAACACAGGAGTCAACATGAATTATAAATGCTTTGGGACAGGATAGATCAGATGTCTCTAAATTATTTTGATCATGTACCATTATCACTATATATATATATATTCCTAATATGTATATGCTTATAAATTATATAGATATAACTCTAGAAGGCAGCTAGATGGTGCTGTGGATAGTCAGATAATTAGTTAATTAATTTAATTAAAAAATAAGTATATACTTTAAAACACTATACAAATACTAGTCCTTATTGCCATCCAATGTATGAAGACATATATGCAAAATAAAACTTATTTAAAGATTAAAGCTTAAAAAGGATGAGCTAAAGATGAAATAATATTTGACTCATCAATAGGGAGCTACTTATAGAGAAACAGACTTGTGGTCAAAAATGGGTTTTAGAAAAATCTATTTAGCAGCTGTAGGGAAGCTGTATTTGGGGTAGGGAAGCCAATTAGAAGCCAGTTCTTTGGTCCAAGTGAAGAGATGTTGAGGGTCTGAACCATCATGGTGGTTGTGTGAGGAAGAGAGAGAGGGGAGATGTGTGAAAATAAAGAAACAGAACCAAGATTTAGCAACTGGGAGGGTAGGAATGTCGTGGTGTTGGAAAAAGAGGAATGGAAAATGATGAAAACAGTGAATGAAAATGACAGTAATAGGGAAGCTGGAAAGATGGGTGGATTGGGAACAGGTATACATTAATGATAATGTATAAATTTCAGTCATTCAAGTCAAACTCATACTGTTTGATTTACTCTGTCCCACACAAAATGAAAAGAAACAAAAATTTTTAGCATTGTAAGGAATCTTAGTAGTCATATAGTTCACTCCCTTCCAATTTTCAAATAAGGAAACTGAGGATCTAGAAAGTTTGAGATCTTGCCCAAGATTACTCAGATTAACATCGGGTAGGAAAGGGATTCAAACCCAGTTTTAGGAATTTTACCTTCACTATCCTTTCCACTACAACACTGATTTTGTTTGTAAAGTTCACTTAGTAATACAATTCTTAAACAACTTCTCTATCTCTTCTCAGATTCAACAATCAGGGGACAAGAGTCAAATTCTTCTTACTTACCAATTATTGCACTAGAACACAGAATCTACCATCTAAGAGATGCCTTCTAGAGCCACAAGATAAGGGGTGGAAGTGAAGGTGGGGTGGGATATGTATTGGAAGAAGAATTTTCCCAATAGTTTTTATAAGTAGAAATTAACTTATGTTATGTCCCTGAGGGACCAATGCCAGTCTCAGAAAGGGGAAGGCTGGAAACTAACCCAAAAAAGGAAAGAGGCATTGTGATTTAAAAAAAATAAATAAAGGTAGTTATAATTGTGTGTTGGGGATAAACCCTCACAGTGGGATTATAGAATAATTCTTGGTGAAAGTGCAATTTAATTTATCTTCACCATCCTCAAAGTGGTTAATCTCAAACCCTTTGGGATCAAGCCAGACTCTCTTGAGATGATGAGTGGATTATTATTTGTCATTTATTAATACAGTTTGAACCTAACTTTATGTGCTTAGAGACTGTTTGTACCCCAGAATGTCATCCTAACACCCCATTAACTCTCTAGAAATGCTGGAAATGTCTATGAGGTATTCAGGGTCCTCTCTCTCTCTCTCTCTCTCTCTCTCTTCTTCACTCCCTCTTACTCCACCCCTTCCCTCCCAAATAATCTAATAAATTTCTTTCTAAAACTTTTATTCTCATGAACAACAGATATCACAGCTCCCCACCTTGGAAACCACTGAGGCAGAGGATGTCCTGATTTTCTCAATAATTCTAATGAATCATATACAGACAGGAGACAGAAAGCAATGAGTTCAGAGGTTCGGGAATTTAAGTCTTATGCCCAGAATCAATCTACTCTGTCCAGGCCAGAGAAGAAGTGGATTACCTAAGCTAAAATGTACCTGTTTGGGGCCAATGAAAATGGATTTGAAGGCAGCAAGCCTCACTTTGAAACTGGGTTCAGCTCGAGTTTCTTCATCTGCACAATGAAACAACTGGAACAACCCACAGATTGAGACCTAGAAAGAACCTCAAGGTCATGTAGCCCAACCCCTTTATTTAACAGATGAGGACACAAAGTCTGGGAGAGATTAAGTGACCTACCAATGTCATTTAGATAATAAAGAACAAATATTGGGTTTGTATACAGATCCATGGAGCTTTTGACCAGCCCATGCTACCTCTCATCTCTTTTCTAATGCCCTTTTTTAGCTCTTAAAACTACAATAGAAGTATCTTAGCCCTTACTCTACCTTTCCTTCCAACCCAATCTTTTTATTTTTCCTTTCTTTCTTCTTCTCTTTTTCCTTCTCCCTTTTCTATTCCTATTCTATTCAATTTCCTATTTCTATTTCTGTTCATATCAGCCTAATACATCCATTAGATTATCCCCAGATGGCAGTCTTCACTGCTAAAGACACAGCTAGGTGGTAACAAAAATAGAGGATTGGACCTCGAGTCCAGATAGACCTGAGTTCAATTGCAGTTTCAGATATTTACTAATTATGTGACCTTGGGCAAAACTTCTGTCTGCCTCTGTTTCTGAAATGTAAAATTGGGATCATAACAGCATCTACCTCACAGGGTTGTTATGAGGATCAAATGAAATATCCAGAAAGTACTTAAAACAGTGGCACATAATCAGTGTTTAATAAATGGTTTGGGAGGGGAATATTTTGTTGATGAACCTTTTTCTATATGAATTTCCATTAATTAAGCTAGAATTTGACTCTTGTTTCCTAATTTCTATATTTAAAAGAAGAAATAAAATTACTTTATGTTTTAACTGAAGCTTTTTATTTTCAAATCATATGCAAGAATCCCTTGCACCATTTACCCTTGCAAAAACTTTGTGTTCCAATTTCTCCCCTTTTCTCATTCCCTCTCCTAGATGGCAAATAATTCAATATATGATAAACATGGTAAAAATATATGTAAATCCAATATAGGCATACATATTTATACAATTATCTTGCTGCACAAGAAGAACCAGATCAAAAAAGGGGGAAAATTAGGAAAGAAAATAAAATTCAAGCAAACAACAACAAAAGAAATGAAAATTCTATGATGTGATCTACACTCAATTCCCACAATCTTCTCTCTGGCTCTCATCATCATAAGATCATTGGAACTGACCTGAATTGTCTCATTGTTAAGAAAAGCCACGAAAGATTACTTTAAATAAGTTATAGAAATGCTTATTTTCTTCCATAAATTAAAAATAAAATTTCGTGTGTGTGTGTGTGTGTGTGTGTGTGTGTGTGTGTGTATTTCCTCCCAACCAAAGCAGAGAAAAGTGAGTTTTACAGACAAACTCAGTGATAAGGAGGAAAATATAATGAAGGTCAAATGAAATAAGCTGAGTTTGAATCCCTGTCCTGTTATTCCAGGGGTCCTCAAACTACAGGCCTCGGGCCAGATGCAGCAGCTGAGGACGATTATCCCCCTCACCCAGGGCCTTTATTTAAAGGCCCACAAAACAAAGTTATTGTTTTTACTATCGTCCGGCCCTCCAACAGTCTGAGGGACAATAAAATGGCCCCCTATTTAAAAAGTTTGATAAAAGACTTTGTCTCCTGTCTGTAAAGTAGGAAGGTGTGGAAAGGATAAAAACAGATGGACTAAATGGCTACTAAACTCCCTTCTAGCTTAAAAAAAAAAAATTATATAAAACCATCCAATCACATTGTCTTGTTTATTTTCTCAGTTGCTGCACCACAACCAGGATGCAATAAATATCTCTCTCACAGTGGCCCAAATTATTAGGGAACATACATTTATTAAAATTCTGGCCACAGTTTAGGGCTGATGAATGTGATGACTTCCAAGTTTCAGAACTCTTATGAAGAAAATCAAGAAGTTAACTTACCCAAACAAACCATATTTAGCCAGGGGACTTTCTCCTTCTCCCTGGCTAGTTTTACTGTAAAGTCTGAATGGAGCTGAGCCACGTGAGTATGAGTCCTGTCCTACGGCCAAGCCTTGTAACTTCTGTTAATCTTAGATGTTCTCAAGCCCTCTTACTAAAGAACAGTGACTCATTCAGGATTGCACAACAGTTGGGGACTAAGTTTGGAATCTAAGTTTCCTAACCTTTCTCCTTTCCTACAGCAATTAAATACTTAGCTCCAAAAGCTGTTCAACAGTAGCTAGAGAACAGGTATTTTTTACATAAAGAAAGGGAAGAGTTTGCAAGTCTTTGGAAGAGGGTGTTTACACTTAGAATTTTCTTTGCTATCAAATTTTACATTTTGGGAAAAATAAACCCTTTGGGGCCTTAAGTGCCTTTGATTCCATGGAATTAAAACCAGGCAATTGTTACAAACCCAAAAGTCTTTTTAAAAGGTTTGCACTTCTTTAGGGAACCAACAACCTAATTCTTCCGTCTATGAAAAGGGAAACTGAGATGAAAGATGATAATAAAATACAACCAGTTATTTCTCCCTGCAATCAAACCAACATCAAATAGCTAATTATATATTATTGTTCTATAAGAAACAATCAGCAGGATGATTTCAGAAAGGTCTGGACTTACAGGAACTGATGCTAAGTGAAGTGAGTAGAACCAAGAGAATATTGTACACAACAGCAAGATTATATGATGATAAATTCTAATGGACGTGGCTCTTTTCAACAATGAGATGATTCAGGCCAGTTCCAATAGATTTGTAATGGAGAGAGCCATCTGCATCTAGAGACAGGACTGTGGGCATTTTTAATTTTGTTATTGTTGTTTGCTTGCTTTTTTCTTTCTCATTTTTTTTCTTTTTGATCTGATTTTTCTTGTGCAGATTATAGCTGTGGAAATATGTAAAAGAATCGCACATGTTTAACCTATATTGGATTACTTGATGTCTGGGAAAGGAGAGAAGGGAGGAAGGGAGAAAATTTGGAACTCAAAGTTTTGCAAGGATGAATGTTAAAAACTATCTTTGGATGTATTTTGAAAAATAAAAAACTATTATTAAAAAAAGACAATTACAAAAGGAAATAGATAAATAAACATGCCCATATCTAAACATAAGGCAATGTGATATAAATTGTCTAAATATTTTCCTCACCATTTTTCCACCCATCTCTTCTCATAGAAAAAAAGGACTTGCCCCTTCAGCAACAGCTCATGGTGCTGTGGAGGGAATTTGACCTAGAACATCTGAGTTCAAATGTGACCTCAGACACTTAACTGCTGTGCAGTTCTGGGAAAGGAATTCAACCCCTGTTTGCCTTAGTCTCCTAACCTTCAAAATGGGGATTATAATGAGTGATTGTGAAGATCAAATGAGATAAACCTATAAAGCCTAGTCTGCATTAGGCACTATGTAAAAAGCTTATTCCTTTCCTTTTTTGTTAAAATATGAGGAAAGATTTTTTAAAAAGAAGAAAAAAGAAAAAGAAAGAAAGAAAGAATTTTACTATAATGTTAAAGAATTCATGTATTGGCAAACCCAAATTCGGTCCCTGCTAAGTGGAGTTTATTTGCTATATGATATATTTTCTCTATTTTTCATGATCTTCTGTTTGTCTTCTAAAGTTTCTGTGAGATACAGTTAAAACTATACTCTACCTGTATGTATTTGTTACCTTGAGTACTTATACTCCAAAGGACCCCATTACTAGTATTTGGGGAAATCAGGAGGCAAGTTTAAATATTAAGTATACTTAAATTATATTAGGTTATTTTCCCAAAATAAACTCTGAGTAGAGAGTAATTAGAGAAAATAACTATTCTTACATCAGTCTCCAGGATAAAACTTGGTTGGGGTCAGCTGGGCATGAGTCACAAGTTGCATATATGACAAAAATATTGAAAGACCCTGGACCCTAGACCCTAGCTGATTTTTCAAGAATCCTGTCAATCTTATTATGTGATCTTAATTACAGGCCCAAAAGAGGTAAGAGAATTGTTTGAGCCATATATAGCAATAGAGTAGCAAAGATAAAAAGAGCATTCAGGAGCTCTGATTCCAAGGCCATCCATATTTTCCTTGCATTATTCATCCATACCATCGAAATCGCCTATTATTCATCATTTAAGATTACATCATCCCCAAAGTATATGAATAAAATTTTTTTCAAAAGTAGAACTTAAAATGTTAACAACTATATGAAACGCTGCTCCAAATGTCTTTTAATAAGAGAAATACACAGCAAATGATCCTGAATATCACCTCACACTCAACAAATTGGCAAAATGACAAAAGAAGGCAATAGTTATCACAGGACGGGTTGTAGAAAGATAGGAGATATGAATTATTCTAACAATTACACAATCAATTTGGAATTATGCAATGAAAGAGGCTAGATATCCATACCTTTTGATCCCAGAGTTTCAATGGCTAGGCGTCTACTCCAAAGAGGTCAATAACAAAAAAGAACATCTCTGAAGACTGGTTTGCTAGTTCAAGTGGAATTTGAAAGAGTGAACCTAAAACCTATATATGTTACTCAAGTCTTTAATAATGATGTTTGCTCTGTTGTTGAGAAATTTAGAATGAATTCCTTGGAACTAAAAATTAAAAGACTGTTTTAAGATAACTATAAAATTCTGAAACACTGAAGAGTTAGAAAGGAAAATTACACCCTGTGCAATGACTGAACTCAGTTTTGATCATTAATCATTCTTAAATGTATCCTTGATTCTTAGCTTTATCCAAAACCCAGAGAATCAAAATGATTTACCCAATGAAACATGTCTACTAAACACATGTATCAAAAAAATTCTAAGTCCAGCGTTCTTCCCACTACACCACCTACTTCTTTTTCCTTCTCTGACTTCATCATCACATTCATCTGCTCTCTCACAAAAGCCTTCTTGCTTATTATAATTTTTATTGGGATGGTTCTTCTAACATCCTATTCCAACTAACGTTGGAAGTGACCCTGGGTTCTCACTATTTAAGCTCTGAAAGATTCTGCCCAACTGAAAGAGTTTTGATGATGGACATCAGGTCCACAGCCAGAGGTCCAAACTAGCTAAGTTCAGAGAGGGACTCACGGTGGTGCATTTGTTGGCCATAGAAACTCTTGAAAGCAAATAACTAACTTAAAAAGAGATTGAGATCAGCATTAATAGAAAAAAATATCTCTAATACTAAAGTAGATCTTTGTACTCAATTTCCTCCAATAATGCAGATCTCAACTCTTTCACACCTGTGCTACTCTTTTGCACAACCAACTTCAGATCTTCTTGGAGTTCCCTCAACATCAGAGGGATAACAACAAGCGTACTATTGCTCTACAGCTCCTTCCTCTCTCACCACATCATCAACCCATCAACTTATTTGATAATACCTGCTTTATACTATTTCTCCTCATTTGCAATGTGTGGCAGCCTACTCATATTTTTTACATGCCTCTCCAGAATTTTTTAGAGAATTAGCATAAATGAAATCAGAGATTCTCAAGGTTCTGAAATGGGAAAAGGCTGGTTGTCCTTGGGCAAAAGTAAAAAATCCATCAGCACAGAAGTTTAAAATCATCACCTCCAAGGCATATTTCCCACTCAAGGTGGTTCAGAAGCATTATCCCAGTTATAATTCAATGGTCACATGTTACAGAATATCAGAGTACAGAAGTAGAATATTTCTTAGCTAGAAGGAAGGAACAATTCAACTTCTTAGGAGAGAAGAGGAAGCAGATGATTTCTTAAGTCCAATCTATTCCTCATCTGGTCATCCTTTTGTTGAGAAAAACTTAGATGATGTAATGGAGACTCTTACCTACAACTAATAACCACATTCAGCAGTACAGTTGCAACAGTTCAATTGAGCAATTGATACAAAGATGTCATTATCAAATATTAAAGTTGTACAGTCATTCTATAAGGAAATGGAGCCAAGCAATTAGGTGGATGATATCAAATAACTATCTTTTGAAAAGGCAAATGCATGAAGGGAGATAGATATAATATGTCCTCATTAATGATTTATTCTACCAAATGTTCAGCATGTGAGTGTTCACACTAGTTAATTGTGTCTTTCTTCTTCAAAATATAGTATTAGATCATTAAAAAAAAAAAAAAAGGGAAAAAGAACCCACATGTGCAAAAATGTTTGTGGCAGCTCTTTTTGTAGTGGCAAGGACTGGAAACTGAGTGGATGCCCATCAACTGGAGAATGGCTGAATAAATTGTGGAATATGAATGTTATGGAATATTATTGTTCTGTAAGAAACGACCAGCAGGATGATTTTAGAGAGGCCTGGAGAGATTTACAGGAACTGTTGCTGAGTGAAGTGAGCAGGACCAGGAGATATTCAATCATTTTTTCAGTCAAGAGATACCTACTTTGTTTCCAGTTTTTTGCTCCCATTAAATCCTTGGCCAGTATTTTGGCAACATGAGATCATATTCATTCAAAAGATTTAGCACTCATGCTGTACTTTGTAAATAGTAAAGCAATAGAGCAAGGAAACTTGTTATTTTTGTGGTCTCTCTCTTAACATTTTTGACAGAGGTTTTAACAGAGGCAGCTAGGGAACTCAACAGTTAGAGCACTAGATCCAGACTCAGAGAAGATCTAAGTTCAAATCAAATTACTGACGTAACCTTAACCACATCATTTAATCTTTGACTGCCTCAATTTCCTCATTCGTAAAATGGAGATAATATCACCACCATCCCAGAATTGTTATGAGGACAAAATAAAAAAAAATTTCTAAATTGCTTGAAAACTTTAAAGTGCTATATCAATACTAGCTATAACAAACATCCCGTTTCTCTTCTCTTTTTTGTCCTTTGCCTAGCTTTAGAATGGCTTACTTCAAACAATTTTAAAAAAATGTTGAGTACTTACCATAAAAATGTCTGTTTCTCTAGCATGCTAAGGTTTAAAAAGCACTTTCTTCACACTATCTTGTGATGTGGGTAGGGTAATACTATTTATTTCCATCTTAGAAATAATGGGGCAGAGGCACAGAAAATTTGCCAAGATTCATGCAGCAGGCAAGTGTTTGAGGCAGGATTCAAACTGACATCTCCTCTGCCTCAGACACAGTAGTCTTTCAACATCCCAAGCACACTGCCTCTGTGAAACTAATGTGCACTTTGAAATCAAACGTGGACCCTGCCTCCAGCACGCTTCAACTCCAGTTGTAAGGGGAAAGATACATATACTTTCAAAAGATGACTAACAATAGATGCTGATATGAGATAAATGTTTAATAGTTGATACAGATAATGTCATCCAGTCGAGATGGTTCCATTTATTGCTTTTGTATCTTCTTGATTCCAGCACCAGCACTCTATCCACTGTGCCATGTTTTTCTTGGCAAAGATACTGGAGCAGTTAGTCATTTCCTTCTCCAGCTCATTTTACAGATTAAGTGACACAACCAGGGTCATACAGCCTCTAAGTGTCTGAAGGAGGATTTGAATTTAGGAAGATAAATATTCCTGACTCCAGACTGGCACTCTATCCACTGTACCACCAGCTGCCCAAGTGCTTTTTGGCTGATTGATTAATATAAGAGTTTGAAGGGAAAGAGCTCATAAGTGAGCTATAATAGCCAAAGAAAACCTCTTTTAAGAGGTGGTAAGTGAATTGAACCTTAAAAGAAAGTTCATATAAAGAGACAAAAGGAGAAAGGTATCACAGGCAGGAGGCATAGTATGAATAAAGGCATGAAGACAAACATATAAAAGCAATAAATGCTGTGAAAACCAGTTCATCGAGAAAAAAACAGAAAGGCAGGAAAGTACCAGGGTATGGGAAATAAGGTCAAATGATATAATGGGTTAAACAAACCTCAAAACACTGTATAAATGTGAGTCATTATTATTTCAGGCTGGGCAAGAGAGAGACTAAGGCAGAAAGAGCAATAGGAAGCTCCTACAGTAATCCAAAGGAGAAGTGATGAAGACTCAGGGGACCTGGGAACCTCTGGGTGGGAAAATGTACACACTTTTAAGTTTAATTTGTATTAAGATTTTCTTCACCACTTGCTTAAATCTAGACAATTGAAAAGACAACAAATCAAGCCCTGATTTTATTTATAAGATTTATAAGATTTTCTGATTTTTGAAGTGTAAATGCTCAGAGAGAATAACATTCTGAACCCAAGCAGGTAAACTGATACATCTTTGCTCTGGGTGGTAACAGTGTGAAGGGAAAGATGGGAGAGATGTCACAAAAGTGGGACCAATATACTGGCAATTGATTGGATGACAAGGGAAGAAACAAGGTTGACTCAGGACTTTCATTCCCAGATGACTAAGAAGATGATGAGGTAATCTACAGACACAAAACAGTTAGCAAGAGGAACAAGTTTCCAGAAAGAAGATGAGTTCATCTTTGTTTGTTTTTTTCCTCTGGTTTATTTTTTTTTTTTTGCAAGGCAATCAGGGTTAAGTGAGTTGTCTAGGGTCGTACAGCTAGTACACATCAAGTATCTGAGGTAGGATTTGAATTCAGGTCCTTCTGACTCCAGGACCAGCACTTTGTCCACTATGCTACCTAGCTGTCCCATGAGTTCAGTTTTAAATATGTGGAGTGTAAAGTGGCCATTTTGACAATTCTTTTTTGTTGTTGCACTTTTCTTCTGTGGGTAAAAAAAAGCAACTAGTCAATGAAAACAGGGCCTGGGGACTTAGAAGGAACCTTTTGATTGTGTTTTTCTAGAGTGAGGAGGTTTCTCCTTTGAAGCTGGGCCAACTGAGTTGTGGTCAAATTGTACCTATTTTAGGGCAAAATTCTTGTCTTTCATATATTAATACTTTTTTCTTGTTCTCATCTTCTGCTTCTTTCCTCTCTGCCTATAATAAATATGTTTAGATTTCCTCTATCAAAAGAAAGAGAGGAAATGAGGAAGAAAGGAAGGAAGGAAAGAAAGAAGGAAAGGGAGGGGGATGGTGAAAGAAATAAAGAGAGAGAGAGAGAGAGAAAGGAAGGAAGGAAAGAGAGAAAGAAAGGAAAGAAAGAGGAAGGAAGGAAGGAAGGAAGAAAGAAAGAAAGAAAGAAAGAAAGAAACAAAGAAAGAAACAAAGAAAGAAACAAAGAAAGAAACAAAGAAAGAAACAAAGAAAGAAACAAAGAAAGAAACAAAGAAAGAAAAGAAAAGAAAAGAGGAAAGGAAAGAAGGAGAAAAGGGAGGAAAGAAGAACTTTGTTTCCTGATTCATTAAGTGACTGTCTTATCTCTTTCCTTTCTTTCACTATTAAAACCATATTCTCCTCTGGATGCTCAATCCCCCACAATCTGCTTTCAGTCCCCATTCCTTTCTAAAACCTCTTCTTTTCAAATTCATTTAACAACTTTACCCAATCCAGTGAGTTTTCTCAGTCCTCATCCTCCTTGATAACATTTGATGCTAAAAACTTCTAGGTAATCTCTCCTTCCTTGGCTTCTGTTACACTACCACCACCTGCTTCTCTTATCTCCCTAACAACTGCTTCTCAATTTTCTGCCTTTGTTCCTTTCTCTTTTCACCAACCCAGGGAGGCTGTTACTTGAGGTTCTGTCCTCTGCCATCTCTGCCATCTTCTCTCCTCTCTCTTTACTCTCTCCCCAACAATCTTATACATGTCCAAGGTTTCATTATCATCTTGATGCAAATAATTCCTGTATCTATATCACTAACTCAGATATGGGCAATCATATTTGCAAGAGCCTGATGAATATCAACATCTAGACATATTGATCAAGTCAACATGTACAAAACTGAATTTGTCATTTCTCCAAAACCTTATCTTCCTCCTTATTTATTCTGTTCTGTGGATGGCACCATCACCATCCAGCTATTTAAGCTGGGAACCCAGAAGTCATCTTTAACTCAATCTTCCTACTCTTTCATTCCCCATATCTAACCAGTTGCTAAACTATGTTGGCTCCATTTCCACTATAGCTTTTCAAATCTGTCTTCTTTTCATTCTACCTGCTGCTACCCCAATTTAGACTTCCCATTATCTTGCTTAGATTATCATAAAAGTTTCTCAGTTGGTTCCTGAACTTCTAGTCAGTCCTTTGTTCGATCTATCTTTCTCAAAGCTATCAGAGTAATCTTCCTAAAACACAGATATAATTGTCACTCCCTTTGCTCAAAAAACTTCACTGACTCTTCATTGCCTATAAGATTAAAATTAAAAATTTTTACACTGTATTTCAAAGTCTTCCCAATCTTTCTTTTTTTCTTAATCTCTGTTTATAGACTCCCTTTCATATACTATAAGTTCTAGCCAAACTGTACTGTTCCCTAATCTCATCTTTCCCTTTCCTTTCCTTAGGCAGACACCAAATACCCCTGTCTAGAACAAAGGACCTTGTCTACCACACCCACCTGTCTTTTAAAACTCAGCCTATTGAGATCTTTCTTCTTCAAAGCCCAGTAAGTCTCTTTCCACCTCTAGGATGCCTTCTTTGATTCCTCCCTGACATCTTCCCAGCTAGCAAGGACCTCTTTTTCCTGAAATCATTCAAACCACTCTAATTGACCTCCCGAGAAATTAAATAATATATTATGTTTATTTTAATATTTTCCCATCCCCCTATTAGCTTTTAAACTCCTTGAAGACAATGAATCCCATCCTTCTTTTTTTTCTGTATGGGTAAATGCCTAACCCACTGCTGGTGCATAGTAAACAATATTTTTTAAATTGAACTGAATGACCATGTAAAGTCATTTTTTAACTTAGTTTTGTGTTATTTACTAATATTAGAGAGTTAGTTAAAAAAAAAAAAACTTTTAGGAAATCCTTAACCTTATCAGTTGTTGTTCTTCAATCATTTACAATTCTTTGAGACCTCTTTTGCAAGGAGGTGAGGAATAAGGGCAAAGATACGGGAGTGGTTGGCCATTTTCTCCTCCAGCTCATTTTATAGATGACGAAGCTGAGGCAAACAGAGTTAAATGATTTGCCCCAGATCATACAGCTAGTAAGTGTCTGAAATCAGAGTTGAAAAAAGTTTTCTCACTAGTAAGGTTGGGAAAATTAGAAATTATCCATGCTAAAGAAATGATTCATTACTCTGTATATTTTCTTCTATAGTCAAAGCATCTAAATTGTTTCAAGTGTGGAGATAGAGCCAGCCCACTGACACGCCAAGGGGTACCATAGCCAAGTGTTTATCCAGAGTAAAGCTAAACAACTGATGGTCCTTTGTGGTGGTTTGAGAAGCCAAGGAGACACTTGCATGTCCTGGTTTTATTTTTTTATTTCAAAAATTTGATTGCCAGGTAAATAGAAATACTAGTGACCTTCCACAAATAGAATTTTGGAGGAAGATGGAGTGAGAGAATTAATCCCTGGGATTTTCAGGTTCCAAATACTTTCTTTAGCTGCTTTTTTTTAAAAAATACCCATTGGCAGCTTCTATCCTCTTTTAAAATAAGCCATCTTTAACAAGTCACTTAGACATCATCTTAGAAATAAGAACCAAGCCCAATTTATTTAAGAGTAAGCATTACAAGAGCAGGAAGTACATCAATACCAAGAACTCTCAACACTTAAGACCCAAGGAGGTCACCTCATCTCTATAAAATACCTGAAGAAACTGGGTCATGGATCTAATCTCTCGTCATCATCTGTTTGAGAAGATTTTGAGTTGGCTAAGACCAAGAAGTGACATATAATCTATATAAGAAACCATCCGTAAGTAGTTAAGTAACATTAAATGACTGACTTACGCTAAGCATTTGACAACAGAATTAGCAGAATCTGTTCCTTAATGTCACTATACCTATATTTCAAAACAACTGCCAATTCTGTAAGATTATAAATAAGCTGTGCTAACAGTAATAACCTCATGCCAGAAAGCCTGTTCATGTAGGATCCCAAGTGCAAAAGAGCAGACCTATAGAGAAAGTTGTCATTAACCTGGCATTAAGGAAAAGATCGATGGTGCAGTATAATATGGGAAAACATGCTGAGCCAAGAAGATATAATGGCCTGTTCACAATTACTGGGAACATGTAGCCTGCAGAAAATCATAGCTGCAACAAAGGATTTACAGTTGAAAGTCGAAAGTCTAAAGAAAGGCTACCTTTAATTTTCATGTTATAAAGTCTTTTAACAAACCTAGATACTCTTTTCAAAGGGAAAGTGCAGAGACTGATTCATTCTTTGTTTCTAGCATTTCTGACCATCCTCCCTATCCCCCTCCCAGCCAAACCCAGGATCCTTACTTCTGATATATGAACTGTCATCTATCTTGTCCGAAACCAGACCTCCACATTTACTTCTTGATATTTCCAAACTATATCATACAGTATTGTGCTGGTAAATAATTAACAAATGACTCATCAGAGGGGTAAATATATGCAGGGTATATTCAAATAATCTGCATTATTATCCACTTTCTTAATTTCTCCATTGCTTTCTTAAAATTAGACAATCAACAAAGTAATAAATCAAACCCTGATTTAGAGCAGTTGCTGTTTCCCAAGGCGTAAATGCTAGCACGAAAATTTAACAGTTGGCTTCAGGAGCCAGCACGAGTTGGTACCTTCACAACACTCAAACCACAGCACACATGTACCTCTCCATTTTTCTAGCTCCCCTTTTTGCAGTCTTCTCCCACCATGTAATGTAAGCTCCCTGAGAACAGGGACTTGCCTGCAGAAGGAGGGGTTGACCACTGACAACATTTAGTTCAATCTCCCCAAGTTATATATAGAAATAGATATATGTACACACACACACACACACACACACATAGCAGTTCTTTTCTGGAGGCAAAGAATTGGAAATTGAGGGGATGCCCATCAGTTGTGGAATGGCTGATCAAATTGTGGTATGTGATTTTGATGGAAGACTGTTAACGTTATAAGAAATGATGAACAGAATACTCTCAGAAAAACCTGCAAAAACTCTATGAGCTGACACAAAGTAAAATGTATCGTGTAAAAGAAACAGCAATATTGTAAAATGATCAGCTGTGAACGACTTAGTTGTTCTCAGCAGCAGGATGATCCAAGACAACTCTAAAGGATTCATGATGAAAAATGCTATGATCCCCAGAGAAAAAATTGATAGTGTGTCTGAATATATATTGAAGGATACTTTTTTATTTTCTTTATTTTTCTTGAGATTTTGTTTTTGTTTTTGTTTTGCTCTTTGTTTTCTTCCTAACTTAACTAATATGGAAATGTTTTGCATGACTGACTACACAATGGGGAAGATGAGGAGGAAGGAAGGGAGAGAATTTAGAACTGAAAATTTTTAATAAACATTAAAAAATTTTTTATACGTATCTAGGGAAAAATACTAAATTGATTTAATAAAGTATATGGTCTGTTTTTTCATATTCTCTGATGAACTCAGTGAGGAGATATATTTTACGATACTTAATTTGCTGAAATTGACTTTTAAGAGTAATGAAAACAGTAAACCTACAGTTTTCCTGGGTCCTATGGTATTCTGTCTGTCTAGTCTTGCAAAGTTTTTATAACAATCATGTGTTAATAAATGTGTTCAGTGAGAAGAGGATGAAGATGGAGCTGTTGACAGAGAATGAAAACTGGCAAGCACAAAGGATACTAACAAGAGGTTGCATTATAATTTACGTTTTTTTATTTTGTTTTGTTTTTTTAACAATCCTTGTGTTCTTTCCAATACTGTTTTGAATAACATTAGGAAATTTGTTAAGGGCAGTGCAGTGGATAGATTGCTGACTTGGGGTCAGGAAGACCAAGTTCAAATCCAGCCTCAGACACTTACTATCTGTTTGACCCTGGACAAGTCATTTAACCAAATTTGATCTGTAAAATGAACTGGAGGAAGAAATAACAGCCCACTCCAGTATATTTGCCCCCCAAAAAATGAAAGGGATCAGAGTTAGACATGAAGCAACTGAACAACAAAATAACACAATAAATTTATACTAATATCCTTCTAGCTTGGACAAAGTTCTTATTTCATGTTCATTAAAGATTTGTAGACATTTTTGAAGTTCAATCAAAACTAGCCCAAATGGGTATTTTTCTACTTGTTAGCAACTGATGTTTCCAGTAATACACACTGAAAATCTATCCTTACTAAAGTATTCAGACTGAAAATAAAATAAGACAATTCTAAACTTTAGCAATGGTTTCATGCCCTAGGGCCTAAGAGAAATGAAAGTGGGAGCTATGATCTATTTTATATGCTCAATGTTGAAAAACAGAGGATAGAACATGGATTCAAATGCCAGACCTGCCACTACCTTAGACAAGGTAACTCATTTCCTTGGACCTGAGTTTCCCCAAATTAAATATGAAGACAAGAGAAGCTATAAGCTCCTTCTTGCTTTAAGCATTTTTTAAAACATTGATAGGTTTTGAGGTTGCTTGCTGCAGAATCAAACCCAGGGTGGAAGTAGTAAAAAGCAGACAGATATAGATAGAAAGGTAAGAAGATGCTCTTAGTTAATGTGAATGATGTCAAGGTGGGTTCAAGAAGTAGGCAAGCTTAGCATCGTCCCTTGAATACAATAAGCACTTAAAAATGTCAATATTTATTAATATGAATCAGAAAACACAAAACTATCTTATGTAGTCAACAAGACAATACTCATTGACTGAATATTTCATTAGTTTAAAGTTTCAATTATTTATTAAAACTTTCCTTAAGCTTGAATTGTTAGCTATGGTCAGTGAATTAGTTCATTTTGCTTAAACTCCAGAGAAGGATGGGAAAGGGCTAGGAGGAAAATGACAGGGATGGAATTTAAAAGCGCTCCTACAAATGTTTTAAACTCTTCCTGATTTCACAGAATGTAAGTCAAGTTACATAACGCATATAAAGTGCATTGTAAATTGTAAAGCATTGTATGAATATGAATTATTATCAAATGTGTGGCATGGGGCACAGAAGAAAGCTCACTTATTATGGATTCAGAGTGCCTAACTTCTCTATATTCTCAGTTTCTTTATTTGTATAAAGAAATGGTTGGGCCAGATGTATAAACCTATAAATTTCAAGATAGAAATGAATGGAATTGCTACCTCAGATTTCATGGAAATTATTATAGAGAAGTACTGCAATGGTAATTAGAAAAATTATAATGTGTAAATATTGAGAAATTATAATATATAAATATTTCTGAAGCCAGTCCAATAAATAATAATTAAACTTGAATTACACAGAAGGTTTCTGCCTGGCTTTCAAGATACAAAGTATCTCATCTTTAAGACAGATATTTATACTTTACTGGAGGACAGAGCATTTACTCCTAGTAGTAAATACAAAATAATCTGAAGAAGGAGGAAGGGGCATTAAGGAAAACTCCCCAGAAGAGAGAAGCATCAGGTTGACCTTTAAAGAAAAACAAAGGATTCTAAAAGGCAGAAGAGAAGAAATAGAGCCCTCCAGATTCCAAGCACAGCTGAGCAAATGCATGGAAGGCTGAATTCAGAGAATAGATATATAAGCTAGTGTGGCTATTAAAAAGAGAGCCTAACAATAATTGTGGACATTTGTATAGAAGAATTGCACATGTTTAACATATATTGAATTTCTGGCCATCTAGGGGACAGGATGGGGCAAGAGAGGGAAAAAATTTGGAAGACAAAGTTTTGCAAGGGTGAATGTTGAAAATTATCTATGTATATGTTTTGAAAATAAAAAACTTTAATAAAAAAAAAAGAGGCCATAAAGAGTCACAAAATAAGATATTTCTTCTCCACAATGTATCTCCTACCATGTAATTATCTTATTTTGTTTTGTTTAATTCTTAGAACAGAGAAAAAGATTTATGTCTGGCTAAATTCAAGTGACAAGACAAAGAGGTCTCAGATCTTTATCTCCCCACTATGAGCACCCCAAGAGTGTATAACATTTATTGTTGAAATGTCTATTTTTACTGTGTTTAGGGGAAATGTTGTGAGCTTCAATGGGTCAGGAAAGTGAGCTACCAGAGGTCCTGGAGCAGGGTATGTTCCAGAATTTCCAGAATCCAGATAATCAGGAGTGAAGTCTCAACTCCCTTGACTTAGACCATCAAGGTGGGGTGGATGTGATATAGAGCCCATTCTCCCCAGCACCAAAATGAGAGAGGAAAGAGCATACCCCCAAGCAAAAGGGGAAATGTTTTCACTTCTGTTCTTGCTACTTCTAAGTAAACATCCCTCTGTAAAAGCTAGAAAGAAAAAAAATTAAGAAGAATCATTAAGAAGGGAGGAGGAAAGGAAAAAATCCTCATCTTTTAGGAATTTTGAAAACTGGTTTTTAACTCTTAAAAAAGTAGGCCTCAAGACTTACATGAACTGATGCTAAGTGAAATGAGCAGAACTAGGAGATCATTAAACACTTCAACAACGATACTGTATGAGGATATATTCTGATGGAAGTGGATTTCTTTGACAAAGAGAAGATTTAATTCAGTTTCAATTGATCAGTGATGGAGAAAAGCAGCTACACCCAAAGAAAGAACACTAGGAAATGAATATAAACTGTTTGCATTTTTGTTTTTCTTCCCGGGGTTATTTTTACCTTCTGAATCCAATTCTCCCTGTGCAACAAGAGAACTGTTTGGTTCTGCACATGTATATTGTATCTAGGATACACTGCGACATATTTAACATGTATAGGACTGCTTGCCATCTAGGGGAGGGGGTGGAGGGTGGGAGGGAAAAATCGGAACAGAAATGAGTGCAAGGGATGATGTTGTAAAAAAAAAAAAAAAAAAACTACCCTGGCATGGGTTCTGTCAATAAAAAGTTATTATAATAAATTTTAAAAAAAAAAGAAATGATATTAAAAAAAAATAGGCCTCAAAGCTATAACATGTGACTGAACAATGCATAGCTTTAGATAAGTTCCTCTGAGAAAACTGAGATTTCCAGGGAATTTGGTACATGTTTGATGTCAAAAATGCAAAAAAGTCATCACAGATTACTATGAGATAGGAATTATTTCCTTGAGGATTGCATTCACTTTGAATTTTTCACTGAATAAAAATTTACCAGGACTTTAAAAAAAAAACAGAATACATCTTTCATACTGAAATATAAGACAAATATTTGTTCAGAGTGAAAAATCAGGTTACTCTTAAAAAATAAGATCTATCTACCAAGTATTCCCAAACCTCACCAAGGCCAAAGTGAAACAACTACAGAGGATTAATCAGAGAGCCCGGTCAATTTGATGAGGTTAAAAGAATAAGAACATTGTTCTGGAGTTTTCATTATATGCACAGGACTCCTAGATAGGCAGAAATATCCCCATAGACTAAAGAGATAACAAAGGCATGACAATCACGTCTTTGCACAAGCCTTAGAAATTTAGAGGATTCCAAAGTCTCAGCCCAGTATTTTATATTCCTCTCCACTCCATTTACTCTCCAATATGGACATTCTCAGTCTCTGGCCCTCTCCCCTCCTACTTTTCTGCTTTCTTCTCAGATGTAAAAGCCTTTCAGTCCCTTAGAAATTTCATAATGTCCTTGAGCATGCTTTCCTCTCCCCCTACCCCCACCAGCTACTGTGCTACAGGGGAGCTTCTCTCCTATACCATACCCCCTTGCTCTTCCCTTTTGCCCTTTCCCTTTCCTGGTTGTTAAAATTCCTGGTTATGGTTAATGATGAGGACTGAATTTCATCATTAAGGATGATTTGATTGGAAGAGATTGTGAATTAAATTTAACTTGAACCAGACCTAGAGAAGGAGACAAACTTTCTATAGAAGTAAAATAAAACTATTCCAAAATGTATTTTAATCTGAGTGCCTTCATGGGAGTTGAGAACTCTTTAACCTATATTTGTAAAGATTTAGAAATGAAGTTCATTGTGAAATTAGCAGGGAAGCTTGAGTAAGGATAAAGTAACCCAAAGATTTTAGGGCAGTCTCCCTGCCCCCTGCAGCAGGGCTCTAGGAGAGCAGATTTCGGGGTGCTAGGTCAAGAGTAAACCAAATATTCTAACTTTAATCCTAGCAGAAATAATAATAACATGATTTTGTCAGATTTGTATGTGTGTGTGTGAGAGAGAGAGAGAGAGAAAGAGAGAGAGAGAGAGAGAGAGAGAGAGAGAGAGAGAGAGAGAGAGAGAGACTGAGACTTCCTTCCCCAGGAAGGATGACCAGCAGATTAGTAAAGATCTCTGTATGACATGTTACTAAATTACCAGGAAGTGTAAAATTATTATAATGGAGCCGACAGTCTGCTGTTTGTTGCCTGAGGAAGTAGGAGTAGCATTTAAGAAAACAAAAATGTGAGGAAAATCTGGACTCTACTAAGAATATACAGAGAAGTTTTCTGCTAAAAGAAGAACAATTTTTTAAGACTTGAGGGATCAAATCTTTCTTTTTCCAAATAACTATCTGTCACTTCCCAATCTCTTTCACCCACCTATCAGAGATTATTCACTCCCCCTAGTAAGGAAAAAAGCATAGTTAAGCAAAACAAAACCAACCCTTTAGCCAAGTCTGACAATGTATACCTCATCCCTATCTGTGGTCTGCCAACTCCTTGCTAACAGATGGGAGGCATCCTTCACTGCCAGTTGGAGGATTAGCTGCTAAATGCATTGAAAACATAAGTTTTCAGGAGGTCCAAGAAGGAAGAAATCCCTGTGAATTAGAGCAAACCATGAAGGCTTAGTGGAACAAGAGAAATCTAAGGGCGGCTCTTGAAGAGTGGGTGAGATTGGATAGAAAAAAAGCAGGTGGAGAACTTTCCAGGCAGGTTTGGGAAGACATGGGGATTACCCAAATTGTATTCCATGGAGCCCTGGAATTCTGTAAAATGAAAAACATAAGAAAACTTCAGTGTTAGTGGTATTCTTCCTTCTAAAATGCTAAATTTCATATTATATATTTATCTCCAAAGACCTGATAGAGATGCTGATGGTTTTTCTCAAATGGAAACAGATTTAGTTTCCTCTACTTTGCTATAAAATTTCCTGAACTTCTACTCCTTCCCCGCCTCCCCATTCCTATTCCATGAACTCAGTGCCTCTGTAACTCCATTTAAGGTTCTGTCATGTAATTCAAGTCTCAAAGTGTTCTAAGACCAAATAAACAGAAATAATAAAATTAGTGAGAGGTTTGGAGATCATATTTATGGTCTCCATATAACAGCCACTGTATTTTAGGTGATCGTTTAGAAGAGTCATTGAAGATTTCTAAGATGTAAAATGGCAAAATTCAAGACCTGTTTTAGGAAGATTCAGTGGAAGTCAGCCTTGTGCAGTTAAAAGAATGTTGAATTGGAAGACAGAGTCCCAGGGTGAGTCCTACCACTTGATACCAGCGTGACAGTGGACAAGCTTTAAATTCTCTATGGGCCTTAGTCCGTTCCCACTTATGGTATTCTTGCCACTGAAAACTCCTTGAGGAGAGGTCCTGTTTCATTTTTTTCCCTTGGAATCTCCAGCACCTAATACAGCATATAACTCAAAGTAGACATATAATCAATCCTTATTGATTTGTAAAATAGAGGATCACAGTAATTTATGATCCTAATGATCTAGAATTCTGTCATCCTGAGTTTTTTCTCTACTAAATCAGCTCCCAATCCCTCTATACCTTAATAGGCAATCTTCCTGACTGCTGCTAGCTCCAGATCTGTTACCCTTTGACCAACCTGGTGATGAACTTGACTTAGCCAGGATGGTCCTTGGAGGGCACAAATACAGTCAGTTTGGGGGGCCAAACTTTCCACTGTATTATATATAAGATGGTGGATGAAATCTCAAAGGAGATTTTCCCTCCTCTCTTATAGGAATTAAAATTGAATACTGATGCAAAAATACTGAAGCAGCTCTGGGATTTTCCATCATCCCATCTGTTGTGTGTTTTGAGATTCAGTGCATTCCACACTCTACCAGCCTCTGAATATCTACCTCTCCTTTGGTATGAACAGAATTTCTGGGTCCTTTTTGAGTTACCCAAACCCCATTTTCTCCTTGTTTTTCTCCTACCCATCTGCATGTTCTTTCTAAGTCTCCATTACCAGATCATTATCCATGTCCTGCCTACCTAACTGTGGGTATTTCCCACGGCTTTATATAGATACCCCCGCTCTCTTAGTAAGTTTATCAAGTCCCCATCATTTCAATTATACATATCCAGTCTTGACCTCTCTTTGAAACTCCAGGCTCACATCACCAATTTCCCATCAGAGATTTCAAACTGGATAGCCCATAATGTTCTCAAACTCAGTATGACGTGAACAGAACTTCTTGCCTCCTCATTCAGCTCATGCCTCTTCTGAACTTCCTCGTTTCTGTCTAGTGAATCATCCTTCTTCCAGTCACACAGGTTAAAAAGTCAGATTCATCTTTTACTCTCTAACCTTTCTCATCTCCAGTCCCCAACTAATGGCTAAGTCTCGTTGATTCTACTTTTCTCCCAACAATGGCCTTCCTTCTACCTTCCTTCCAACCTTCTTCTTCCTTTTACCTACAAAGCCACCATCACCTCATCATCTCTTGTCTGGCATTTCTGTAACAGATTTCTAATGGGATTCCTTCCCTCAAGCCCCTCCCCTCTCTAATCCATTCTTGGCTGCCAAAAAGGTATTTCTATCACAGGTCTGACCATGTCACTGTCTGCTAAAAAAAAAAAAAAAAAAAAAAAGACAGCCTACCTTTCCAAGCTAAGTACACATTTCTACTCTTCATACACTATGTTCTTGAGATTGAGCTGCTTACTGTGCCTCATTCCATTCCTCAAACCCATGCTTTTGTATACACTGTCCCCTGTGAGTGAAATGTGTTCCCTCCTCTTCTTATCCTCTGAGAATCTCTGGCTTCCTTCAAAACTCAGCTCAATCACTACCTCCCCTGTAAAGCCTGATCCCTCCAGTTGCCAATTCCTTATCCCATACACAGGTTAATAGTCTGATATCTTATCTTAACTTTCTATTCAGTCCCCAACAATGAATCGTCATATTCTTTTTGACAAGCAATGACTTCCTTCACCTTTCCTTGTCCAGACTTCTTCCTTAGCCTAAAATGCCATCACCATCATCTAGCTTGATCTGCATTTATGTAATGATTTAATGGAGTGGTGCCTTCTCAAGCCTCCCTCTCTAATCCGATTGGAAAAGTATTTCATTCAGATGACAAATGTCACTGTTGCATAGAAATAGCAATGGAGTCAGGCACCAGTTCCAAAGTTGAATTAAATTTCACCTTCAGTACACTATGTCTCCTGGTTAGCCCTGTATGTCTCATTCCATCCTCTAAACCTGCTTTGTCAGCTACATGGATCCAATGAAATATCACTCTTTATCTCAGATGAGAATTGAGGATCAAATCTCAGCTAATAACTCCTGTAATATGCCTGTCACCAGTAAGTCATCCTTATCCTAAATGCTATTTGTATACTAATTATGTAGACATCATGTCATTCCAACAAGATGTATTTGAAGCAAGATTTACTCTAAGCTTTTTCCTAAGAATCCTAGGCCTAAAAATGCTGTAATGATGCCAAATAACTATTCAAATGTGAAAATGAGTGTGTTGCTAGCAAAGGACAAAGTATTTCAATTGCGAGATCAAAGTACTGGTGATAGAAGACTGAGCAGATAGAAGCTCTGTGCTGAGTGAGTTGAAGTGTAAGGATGCACTCAGTATGTCTCACGTGGTACCCTGGAATGTTGACTGAATCTCATAGGCTGATGTTTCAGCTAAGGATCATCAAAACACCTATTTCAGATGACGAAGGGGGATCAGAAACTCTAAATAGAGTGAGATTTCATGGATTGGCACATAGTATTCTACTAAATGGCTAGGACTTTTACTATTGAAGAATATTCCAAAGATTGGAGCATAAGATTCCTGGCTTTCCAATCTCAAGACAATAGATAATGATCAAACCACAGCTTGTCTCAGGTGAATACTAAAGGACACAATAAGTATCCAGGTGAACAACATAACTGGAAAAGATCTCACAGTAAAAGGTCTGCTGTGAATAGAGTCTCAGTGATGAGCCAGACAACACAGTGACCAGAAGCTGACTGAATTTAGTAGAGGAATGGCCATTCTCCACCATTGATAATGGGTCAAAGGGATAGACAGACAATTTCAGATGAGGAGATTGAAGATTCCTTACTGCACTCATAGTGAAAGGACTGTTGCTTTCCAATCAATTTGGCTAAATCCTGGAGAATCGCAATCTAAGACAACTGAATACATACTACACACCTCAGCTTGTGCTCAGATGACATGGGAAATAGATAAAGTTCAGGGTGAGCAACAAACTGGGACATTGATACATTCACAGTTAAGGTTCTGAAGCGTCTCATTCCAAAATTCTGAGAGCTAATCTGAATTATGCCAAAGTTACAAACGTCAAACCTTTGACTCCAAGGTTGATATGGGTCAGTTATATCCCAAAGAGAATTTAGATAGAATGAAAGGTACCATGATATGAAGAAGTGTTCGGCAAATCACTTATTAATCAGGAAAGCTTAAGACAACTGAGATAACTAGACCGTGATGCCCATGACAGAAAATAATGAATGAGTGTTGGAAGGATGGGAAACTGATCATTGATACATTGTTGTGACTGTAGAAACGAATCCAACCATTCAGAGATGAACATATCCAAAGCTTGGATCAGAATTAAGAAACTATGATGCTCAGTGGAAATGGACTGATACCAAGAGATCTATTATATGAACATCAACAAACGACACTGATGAAGATGTAAATCTGATGGAAGTGGATTACTGTCTGAACGAAAGTCATAGACACTCTGAATTCAGTATTCAAATTGATCAATGATGGACAGAAGCAGCTACACCCAAAGAAAAAAACACTGGGAAATGAATGTAAACTGTTTGCATTTTTATTTTTCTTCCCGGGTTATTTTTACCTTCTGAATCCAATTCTCCCTGTGTAACAAGAAAACTGTTTGGATCTGCACACATACATTGTATCTAGGATATACTAGGACATATTCAACATATATAGGTATGCTTGCCATCTAGGGGAGGGGGTGGAGGGTGGGAGGGAAAAATCGGAACAGAAGTGAGTGCAAGGCATAATGTAAAAAAAATTACCCTGGCATGGATTCTGACAATAAAAAGTTACTATAATAAAAGAAAAAAAAAAGTTCCAGGATGAAAAAAAAAAGTGCTTTAGGCCACTCACAAATACATCTCTCTCTCTAGATTACCACCTTTGAAGAGCTGAAAATGTACAGGTTCCCAGTATTAAGTCTGAAAACAGCTGTACAAAAAACCTGAAGCCTGGGTCAGCACCCCCTCCTCTCCCCAGTTAAGCATAAAATTAAAAGGCAAGAAAGAGATTAGGAAAAAAATGTACTTTGTATTTCTGTTGTGGATATACAAAAAGAATACATGTATAATTTGATTGTACTGATATAACATAAAAAAGGGAAGTAGATATGGAAAAGGGATGATGGCAGAATAAGGTGGGAAGGAGGGATAAAAAGAGGGAAACCACATCCCACAAAGAGGCTAAGGAAACTTATCATATCTGAGGGAATTTAGAGAGGGGGAGGAACATTGTGTGAATCTTACTCTCATCAGAGTTGGCTCAAAGAAAAAATAATTGACATTTGTTTTAGAGAAAATTCTCTCTCGCCTCATTAAAAACGGGGGAGAGGAAAAGGGAAAAGAAAAAGAGTAATAAGGGAAGGAAGGGGGAAAGACTCAAAGGGGGGGAGGGAGGGATTATAAAGAGGATAAGTATCGTGATACAAGAGGGGTACATAAGTTTAAAAGGGGGAAAGAGGGTTGGGGGAGGCAAGAATAAGTAAAGCACAATCTGGGGTTATTAGGATGGCAGGAAATACAGATTTAGTAATTCTAACCGTAAATGTGAATGGGATGAACTCCCCCATAAAGAGGAGGCAGATAGCAGACTGGATCAAAAGTCAGAACCCTACAATATGTTGTTTACAAGAAACACATTTAAAGCAGGGGGATACATATAGAGTAAAGGTAAAAGGCTGGAGCAAAATCTATTATGCTTCAGGTGAAGTCAAAAAAGCAGGGGTAGCCATCCTTATCTCAGATCAAGCAAAAGTAAAAATTGATCTAATTAAAAGAGATAAGGAAGGAAACTACATCCTGCTAAAGGGTAGCATAAACAACGAAGCAATATCAATATTAAACATATATGCACCAAGTGGTATGGCACTCAACTTCCTAAAGGAGAAGTTAAGAGAGTTGCAAGAAGAAATAGACAACAAAACTGTAATAGTAGGAGATCTCAACCTTGCACTCTCAGAATTAGACAAATCAAACCACAAAACAAATAAGAAAGAAATTAAAGAAGTAAATAGAATATTAGAAAAATTAGGTATGTTGGATCTTTGGAGAAAATTGAATGGAGATAGAAGGGAATATACTTTCTTCTCAGCAGTTCATGGAACCTATTCAAAAATTGACCATATATTAGGACATAAAGACCTCAAAATTAAATGCAAGAAAGCAGAAATAGTAAATGCTTTCTTTTCAGATCATGATGCAATAAAAACTACATTCAACAAAAAGTTAGGGGGAAATAGACCAAAAAGTAATTGGAAACTAAACAATCTCATCTTAAAGAATGATTGGGTGAAGCAGCAAATTATAGATACAATTAATAATTTCACTCAAGATAATGACAATGATGAGACATCATACCAAAATTTGTGGGATGCAGCCAAAGCGGTAATAAGAGGGAATTTTATATCCTTAGAGGCTTACTTGAATAAAACAGAGAAAGAAAAGATTAATGAATTGGGCTTGCAACTAAAAAAACTAAAAAAAGACCAAATTAAAAACCCCCAATCAAATACTAAATTGGAAATTCTAAAATTAAAAGGAGAAATTAAAAATATTGAAAGTAAAAAAACTATTGAACTAATTAATAAAACTAAGAGTTGGTTCTATGAAAAAGCCAATAAAATAGATAAGCCTTTGGTAAATCTGATTAGAAAAAGGAGGGAGGAAAATGAAATTAGTAGTCTTAAAAATGAAAAGGGAGAACTTTCCACCAATGAAGAGGAAATTAGAGAAATAATAAGGAGTTATTTTGCTCAACTTTATGCCAATAAATTTGATAACCTAAGTGAAATGGATGACTACCTCCAAAAATATAGACTTCCCAGACTAACAGAGGAGGAAGTAAATTGCTTGAATAGTCCCATTTCAGAAAAAGAAATAGAACAGGCAATTAAACAACTCCCTAAGAAAAAATCCCCAGGACCAGATGGATTTACATGTGAATTTTACCAAACATTTAAAGAACAATTGGCCCCAATGCTATATAAATTATTTGATAAAATAGGGAATGAAGGAGTCCTACCAAATTCCTTCTATGACACAGACATGGTACTGATACCTAAACCAGGTAGGCTGAAAACAGAGAAAGAAAATTATAGACCAATCTCCCTAATGAATATTGATGCTAAAATCTTAAATAAGATATTAGCAAAAAGACTACAGAAAATCATCTCCAAGATAATACACTATGATCAAGTAGGATTTATACCAGGAATGCAGGGCTGGTTCAATATTAGGAAAACTATCAATATAATTGGCCATGTTAATAACCAAATTAACAAAAACCATATGATCATCTCAATAGATGCAGAAAAAGCATTTGATAAAATCCAACATCCATTCCTATTAAAAACACTTGAGAGTATAGGAATAAATGGACTTTTCCTTAAAATAATCAGCAGCATCTATTTAAAACCATCAGTAAGCATCATATGTAATGGAGACAAACTGCAACCATTCCCAATAAGATCTGGAGTGAAACAAGGTTGCCCACTATCACCGTTACTATTTAATATTGTATTAGAAACGCTAGCTATAGCAATAAGAGCTGAGAAAGAGATTAAAGGAATAAGAATAGGCAATGAGGAAGCCAAATTATCACTCTTTGCCGATGACATGATGGTATACTTAGAGAACCCCAGAGATTCTGCTAAAAAGTTATTAGAAATAATCCACAACTTTAGCAAAGTTGCTGGTTATAAAATAAACCCACATAAGTCATCAGCATTCTTATATATCACTAACAAAATCCAACAGTCAGAGTTACAAAGAGAAATTCCATTTAAAGTAACTACTGATAATATAAAATATTTAGGAATCTATCTGCCAAGGGAAAATCAGAAACTTTATGAGCAAAATTACAGACCACTTTTCACACAAATTAAGTCTGATCTAACCAATTGGAAAAATATTAAATGCTCTTGGATAGGGCGAGCAAATATAATAAAGATGACAATATTACCTAAACTAATCTATTTATTTAGCGCTATACCAATCAGACTCCCAAAAAACTATTTTAATGACCTAGAAAAAATAACAACAAAGTTCATATGGAAAAACAAAAGGTCAAGAATTTCAAGGGAATTAATGAAAAAAAAATCAAATGAAGGTGGCTTAGCTGTACCAGATCTAAAATTATATTATAGAGCAGCAGTTACCAAAACTATTTGGTATTGGCTAAGGAATAGATTAGTTGATCAGTGGAATAGATTAGGTTCAAGGGATAAAACAGTCAACAAATATAGCAACCTAGTCTTTGACAAACCCAAAGATCCCAGCTTTTGGGATAAGAACTTACTGTTTGATAAAAATTGCTGGGAAAATTGGAAACTAATATGGCAGAAACTAGGCATTGATCCATACTTAACGCCGTACACCAAGATAAGGTCAAAATGGGTTCATGACCTAGGCATAAAGAATGAAATTATTAATAAATTAGAGGAACATAGGATAGTTTACCTCTCAGACCTGTGGAAGGGGAAGGTCTTTATGACCAAAGCAGAACTAGAGATCATTACTGATCACAAAATAGAAAATTTCGATTATACCAAACTGAAAAGTTTTTGTACAAACAAAACTAATGCAGACAAGATTAGAAGGGAAGCAATAAACTGGGAAAATATTTTTACAGTCAAAGGTTCTGATAAAGGCCTCATTTCCAAAATATATAGAGAATTAACTCTAATTTATAAAAAATCAAGCCATTCTCCAATTGAAAAATGGTCAAAGGATATGAACAGACAATTCTCAGATGAAGAAATTGAAACTATTTCTAGTCATATGAAAAGATGCTCCAAGTCATTATTAATCAGAGAAATGCAAATTAAGACAACTCTAAGATACCACTACACACCTGTCAGATTGGCTAAGATGACAGGAAAAAATAATGATGATTGTTGGAGGGGATGCGGGAAAACTGGGACATTGATGCATTGTTGGTGGAGTTGTGAACGAATCCAACCATTTTGGAGAGTAGTTTGGAACTATGCTCAAAAAGTTATCAAACTGTGCATACCCTTTGATCCAGCAGTGTTACTACTGGGATTATATCCCAAAGAGATTATAAAGAAGGGAAAGGGACCTGTATGTGCACGAATGTTTGTGGCAGCCCTTTTTGTAGTGGCTAGAAACTGGAAACTGAATGGATGTCCATCAGTTGGAGAATGGCTGAATAAATTGTGGTATATGAAAATTATGGAATATTACTGTTCTGTAAGAAATGACCAACAGGATGATTTCAGAAAGGCCTGGAGAGACTTACACGAACTGATGCTGAGTGAAATGAGCAGGACCAGGAGATCATTATATACTTCAACAACAATACTAGATGATGACCAGTTCTGATGGATCAGGCCATCCTCAGCAACGAGATCAACCAAATCATTTCTAATGGAGCAGTAATGAACTGAACTAGCTATACCCAGAAAAAGAACTCTGGGAGATGACTAAAAACCATTACATTGAATTCCCAATCCCTATATTTATGCACACCTGCATTTTTGATTTCCTTCACAAGCTAATTGTACAATAATTCAGAGTCTGATTCTTTTTGTACAGCAAAATAATGTTTTGGTCATGTATACTTATTGTGTATCTAAGTTATATTTTAATATATTTAACATCTACTGGTCATCCTGCCATTTAGGGGAGGGGGTGGGGGGGTAAGAGGTGAAAAATTGGAACAAGAGGTTTGGCAATTGTTAATGCTGTAAAGTTACCCATGTATATATCCTGTAAATAAAAGGCTATTAAATAAAAAAAAAAAAAAAAAAAAAGGAAAAAAATGAACAAACAACAGAAAAAGATCCTGACTATAGAAAGTAGAAGAGACAGGGAAGATTAAAACACAAACTCGGAAGACAACAAAGTCAAAACTGTTAACATCCAAAGCATCAAAGAAAAATATGAATTAGTCTCAAGAAATGGAAGCGCTCAAAAGAGATTTTAAAATCAAGTAAGAGAAATAGAGGAAAAATTGGAAAGAGAAATGAGAATGGTGCAAGAAATCGTTAAAAAAAAAAAAAACTTTAGAGAAGATATTTTAAAACCAACTAAATTCTGGGTAAAGCATTAACTAAAATCACTTACAATGTTATCATTTATAAGCTATTTTTGCATTTTGATTGTGAACTTTTAACTTTAATAAAGAACTCTGACTTTAGGGTCAGAATTTCAACTCATCCAATTATTTGCTGTAAGACTGTAAACAAATTAGGGAGAAGAAGAAAAAATTGACCATGAGTGGAGGACCAACGTTTCCTTCTTTGTAGATAAGTTAGACTTTTGTGTTTGTATCCCCAGGGACTACAGCAATGCCTGACACTTAGGAGATGCTTAATAAATGTAGCTTGCTTGAATGATTAAAGGGATCTCTATCATTCCTTTTAATTTATAATTCCCATGATCCAAAAGAATAGGACTCCAATGATAGGACTGCAGGCAGTGAAAAAGACATTTTTGTGTGGGGACTCATTGGTGCTTCTTCAAAATCAACCCATGAAAGTATCTATCTAATGCCTTCCCTAAGTATCTATATTCATCATTTTTTCTCTCTTGGTACATAATAACATCAAAAAGAAATGAAATAAGAGTTAGAATTGGAATGGATCTCAAAAACCATGTAGTATATTTTGTTTACTTTTGTTTACAGTTTTGTTTGCAGTTTGAAGAAACTTAAGGTCCAGACTGGTTTTGACTCATCTAAGATCACACAGGGAGTAAATTACAGTCATGATTTGAATCTAGATCTCCTCTCCAGACCCAGCATTTTTCCTGTTATACCCCATTACTCTGAATCCACTCTGTAGATTCAATATTCTTATTTAAAAATTGAGATCAGGTTCTCAGTTTACTCCTCTATAGAATATTTTGAGGAAGGGAGAAAAAGAGGGGCAACTAAATGATTTATCTCTAGGATCTTTCCATCTCCAAGTCTCCAATTTCATGAATAATGGATTCACCTGGATGAGCTCAGAGTATTATACAATAAGCATAGTTTTCCTTAAGTACTTTTACTTGGGCAGAAATCAGAAGAACTAATAGTTACATCCTAAAAGGAGGATTTCATCAAACAGTTGTTTTTGCTAGATTAGTCTAAGCCAGCCTGGCAATCATTAGGAAGGTGGATGACAAAGCTAGCTTCAGACAGGGATTTATGTCTCCCCCAGGAATCGCTGTCCTGGCACAGAGTGTGAAAATTACTCTCTGGAGCTCCATTAATTACCAAGCCCCTGGCAATGGATGGAGAAATCATACTAATGCTTCCTGCCCAGAAAGGTCACATTCAAGTATGGGAAGTCACATCTATGCTAGACCTTATTGCTGTTCCTAGTCATTTCCCCCATAACAGCTCCCAGGAGAGGGACCTGACTCTATCTGAGAATCACCTGTACAGGGTAATTCACAAGATATATGGAGTTCAATTTTTCAGGTAATTTACTCTAAATTTTCATTGGGCAAATTCCTCTTTCTCTGGTAAGTGCTGGGACATATGGAGCAGGTAAATGTTTTCATGCACAGGATATAAAATAGCATTTTTCTTCTAGATCTGATGGTCTCCATTTAAACCTCCAATTCTCATTTTTCATTACAGCAAGTATTCCCAAGCAAGTGGAGGGAATAGTTAAAAACTCCACAAATTGGCAAGTCAACCTCACTGCTTCTTTCCCCTTATAATAATAGCAGCAACAGCATTATCTCTGGCTCACTATGTTCTGACACTGGCAGCCTGGTGAAGGGGAAAGAGACACAGATTTAGATGTCTGCCTTAAAAATTATCTTGTCCAGTCTCCTTATTTATAAATGAGGAAACTGAGATAGAAAATGATTTAGTAGGGGCAGCTAGTTAGTGCAGTGAATAGAGCACCAGCCCTGAAGTCAGGAGAACCTGAATCCAAATCTGACCTCAGACACTTAACACTTCCTAGCTGTGTGACCCTGGGCAAGTCACTTAACCTCAGCAATTGCCTCAGCAAAAAAAGAAAGAGAGAAAGAGAGAGAGAGAGAGAGAGAGAGAGAGAGAGAGAGAGAGAGAAAGAAAGAAAGAAAAAAATGATTTAGTTTAAGTGGAACTTTCCATAAAATCATAAGTAGTATCTATCTAAAGTATCTATCTAAAACCAAGTACAAGCATAATGGGAATAAGCTAGAAATCTTCCCAATGAGATCAGGGGTGAAGCAAGGTTGCCTATTTTGACCACTATTATTCAATATAATACTGAAAATGTTAACTATAGTAATCAGAGGAAAAAAATAAATCAAAGGAATTAGAGAAGGCAATAAGGAGACAAAACGATCACTATTTATAGATGATATATGAAGATGTCTGGAATCCAGGGATGTGTTGGAACCAGCTCACAATGAGCTTCTAAGTGATTATTAAATTTTCAGTGTGCCCATCTATATCTTAAAAACCAGCAAACTACAAAACAGGGTTTGTTTTATTATTTGTTGATTATGTAAACTTGAGAAAAAGATGGAGAAAATGTTAACCATGCAAATTAAACTTAAAAATCAGTCATGGGTACAACTTTTTTCCATGCTGGAAAGCCAAATGTTAAACATTTACCATCGCAGCACAGCCTGAGACTTTTTCATCTTGTATCTCAGAGAAAGAATGATAGCTTATGGGTATGACAAAGTAGGTGAGTGTTAAAACTTGACAAAGAGAAATCCACTAAAAATTTGGTGATGCCCTGGAAAGAGAGTTGAATATGGCTTCTGGACATCTCTCAGCCTGAGAACAAAGAAGGCACTACGATAAGTATTTTAAACTCTTAAGATACAGCAATCTTCCCGGTACAGGATACTTCATCATAAGAGACTCACCAAGGAGAATATTTATTCATTTCTTTGGGAAGACAACATGCACTCAAAGAACATGTTTCCGAGGTAAACATAGGCCTGCAATAAAGAATACTCATTGATTAATGCATAAGAAAAGATGACCTATCTCTCTTAATGCTTTTCCTGGAATTCCATCAGATAACTAACTGCAAGCATGTTCTCATGTTCTCAGCAAAAAGCTACACAAAAGGCATGGCTGAGACTTACTTAAGATACTGTACCCACTAGGATCCCTTACACTAATTTAATTTTTTTTACCTTATTTTTCTTTCTTTCTTAAAATCTGTTTTCTTCTGCAACATATCTAATATAGAAATACGTTATGCATGACTGCATACATATAATCTATATGAAAATACTTCCTATCTCAAACGGAGGGGAGAGAGAGAAGAGAAAGGGAGGGAGGGAGGGAAGGAAGGAAGGAAGGAAGGAAGGAAGGAAGGAAGAGGGAGGGAAGGTGGGAGCAAGGAGGGGAAAGAGAGAAAGAGAAAGAGTGAATTATACTTCAATTTGTACCTAAAGTTTTGCAAAGGCAAATCTTGAAAACTATCTTTGTGTGTATTTGGAAAAATAAAAAACTATTTAAAAATTAAAATGAGATCCTTATACAATGAAAAAAAATGTTAAAAATAAGTAAACTTTTAAAAGAAAAAAATTGTACTTAAGAGTTCATCAGTTGTCTCTCTGGAAGTGGATAGTATTTTATCATCATGAATCCTATGGAATTATATTGGATCATTGAATTGATCAAAGTAATTATTATAACTATTGGAGTTTATTCCCATTCCCAGAAAGGACAAGTCTCTCAATTTCCCTATGGTTCAATTCGCCAAATCTGGGATTTCCCACACCAAATCACCCTTCCATAGGCCCCTACTTCCATATATACATTCTTCTTTTTTCAGAAGGTAAGGGAGGGATTGTCTGTCTGGCAGGTCCCTTAATACCACAGTAAGCATTTAATCAAAACTTTTTCATTCATTATTGCTTTATCATTCTATCAAAGCCATTCAGTAAACATGCTTCAAGCACTTTCAATGTTCAGGGGACCATGATGGGCAAAATCGGAGCTGTCCCCTGCCCTCAAGAGGATTGCATGTTCTGTGCTACACTACCTCCCCTAATTGCTGCCTCTCTGTTCCGTACCCTCCCCTTATTGGAAGGAAGAACAGAATGCTCTGTGATCTTGTACTTTCTACTGTAGACTCACTTCAAAAGGATTCTGCTTCAGTTCTGAGGTAACCAAGTATCTGAACCTTTGAGCAAAGGTATGGGTGGGGCACGCAGCTGGACCTTGGAAGAGTATTGATTATTCACTTGTCCCAAAAGGGAACGCAAGTGTGCCAGTGAGGCTGGGCTCTAGAGAAGCTCAAAAAAGAGAATTTCTGTGGAAAGTAGGATCCCACTGCTGACTCCTGCAATATGGATTTCCCCACAGACCAGGACAAGTAAGGGAGTCTCAGAAACACAGTCCAATTGACACGTATTCATTAACGATGTCTGAGGTTGACATTCATCACCTCCTCAGTCCAGGAGCAAGTTCCAGCCCATCTGCAGCTTAGTAGTTTCCTTAGTAATAAGGAGAAGAACCAGTTCAATCCAATATCCTCTATGACTTCACTCCATCAATCATTCCTTCTTTCTCCAACATCTTCAATCTCTGCCTCTTTACTAGTTAATTTAGAAATATGCTCCTCTGAGTTTTCCCTAATCTCCCCTAATCTTAAAAAGAAAAAAGAGAATATCTTCCCCTTGATCCTCCACACTTCAAGCTATTATGTTTAACTGCCAAATTCCTAAAAAGGATGGTCTATATTCATTTTCTCCACTTACTCCTTCCCCTCCTTGTGATATAATCTTATAGTTCTCTTCTCCTCCATCTCATTTGAAGACAGCTCATCTTGTCTTATCCCTCAAATGTAGGAGACCCCTGAGCTTCTTTCTTTGACCCACTTTCTTTTCTCATCTCCTCATATGGTTTTGATTATCACTCACTTCTGTGAAAATGATTCCAGAATCTGTATCTCTACCCCTTAAGCAACTCTATCAGGCAGTAGTGCTGACACTTCAGTTTCAGTGTCTAAAAGTGAACTCCTCATCCTCCTCCTTCTCTTCCTCTTTCTCTTCTTCCTTCTCCTCCTCCTCATAAATATTAGTCCTACTCCCACCTTCTCTTTCTGCTGATGACACCACCATCCTCCTTCTCATTCAGGGCAGATACATTAAAAGTCATCTTTGAGGTCTGGAGAGACTTCCATGAACTGATGGTAAGTGAAATGAGCAGAACCAAGAGATCATGGTACATAGCAACAAGATTGTACAATGATCAATTCTGATGGATGTGGCTCTTTCCAACAATAAAACGATTTGGGCCAGTTCCAATGATCTTGTGATGAAGAGAATCATCTACACCCAGAGAAAGACTGTGGGAACTGACTGTGGTTCACAATAGTATTTTCACTCTTCTTGTTATTGTTTGCTTGAATTTTATTTTCTTTTTCATTTTTTCCTGTTTGATTTTGTTTTTCTTGTGCAGCAAGATATTGTATAAATATGTATACACATATTGGATTTAACATATATTTCTACCATGTTTAACATTTATTAGATTATTTGCCATCTGGAGAAGAAGTGAGGAAGGGGAGGGATTGGAACACAAGATTTTGCAAGGGCTAATATTGAAAAATTATCCATGCATAAGTTTTGAAAATAAAAAACTTTAATTTAAAAAAAGAGTTATCTTTGATTTTTCTCTCCCTCTCAATCCTCACACTCAATTAAGTCAGCAAAATCCTATTGATTTTATCTTTACATTGTCTTTTGTACTTGACCTCTCCCTCTACTCCTACTGCTACCACCTGAGTTCAGACCTTTACTCCTTCCAGTAACAGTTTTCTATTTGTTCATCTGTCCTCTCTCCTATCTCCTCTGTAAGCCATCTAACCTTTAGATAGTTGCTTGAGTGATCACACTGGTGAATGTCTAACTGAGGAGGTCAGGAGCTCCACGCCCCAGGGCCAGCTCCTGGTAGGAGGTGGACTACCTTCCAATGACCCAACCAGTGACTTGTTTAAATCCCACCTACCTTAAGGCTCCTACAGAAATATTTTCCCAGACAAGAGGTCCACATCATAGTCAAGTTTTATGCAAGAGAAAAACCAGTTAATTCACAGCAAGACACTTCTCTAAAATGATACAAGGTTTACAAAGCACATTTCCCACAGAAATACTATGAAGTAGAAAGTACAAGTTTGAAGTGTTCCTTTAGTTCAGTTTAGGGAGTCTTTCTGGATTAGACCAAGGGTACACAGAAGACATTCATATTGGAGAAGTAACAATTTTCAGATCATTGAGGGATCATTTCACTGGAAGGAGCAATGCCAAAGGTAAATAAAAGTGTAATGGGCTGAAGCTCGAGTTGATGCATTGAGGTCCCAACCACGTGAGGCTAAATAGTAATTGGACCATACTCTATTAATATATATGCTTGGAGAAAGAATGGCCCCCGCCCACTCTTTGTGCAAGTTCTGATGTGTTGTATAGGAAATGACGTAGGGACAATTTTGGTGGGTGGAGAGAGGCAGAAGCATTGCTGGCCAGGTTCATGTTGTGGCCACTCACATTCCTATCGCCATCCTCCTTCACCTCCACAAAGAATAAAGATGGAAGATTTTGCCTTAACCTGAATTCTTGACTTTAAAATACACCATCATCACTCTATGCAGACTTTGTAGTACAGATTAATTATTCCATAGCAGCATATGAGCAAATTGCTGCTAATGCTATCAAAGCGTGGGCTTCGCTCCACAATAAAGATGACAAGGGCGAGGCCTTCACAAAAATAACACAAGGCCAAATGAACTTTTTTGGACTTTGTGGGGAAACTGCCATCACAAGAACTAATGGGGAAATGCAGTAACAGACATAGATAAGGCAATTTCTAAGGAAAATGCTAATGAGGTTTGAAGTTTATACTAGGACTGGGGTTAGAATGCTCCTTTTTAAGGAGTTATAAGCGCGCCACAGTAACAAATGCCTTTATAGCCAGGCTAGTGCAGACTTCCCAAGATCCCAACATGGGAGACAGGGTCCTTTGGCAAGGGACCTAAGAGACCGTCAATGCTTTCAGTGTGGTAAAGAGGGCATCTGAAAGCTCAATGTTGGTATAGGGCAGAGGAGAAAGCAGGGTGGGAGAACAAAAAATGTCCAAATGCAACAGAGGCTTCCATTGGGCCTCAGAATGTAGACAGGTTCAGGGAAATGGGATGAGGCCCAGCCCCAGAGCCCCAGACAAAAACACTTGGGGCATGATTGCCAATGGGCACCCAGAGGTGCTAGAAGTCCAATACCCGAATGATCAATCAGCCAAACCATATGATGGCAGAAAGGGATTACAAATAATCAGCCAGGAAGCCCTGATGGAAGAAAGGAAAATTGGGAGAATAGAGTTGTAGCAGCTGAGACAACTGAGATACCCCCTGGGGAGGGAAATCTGTTCCTCTCCATATGGATCCCTTGCCTCCAGGCACAGGAGGTTTGACCATTTTATCTCCTGAGAGTACGTACAAAACAGTGTCCATCCACACACTGATGTGGGAAACTGGGGAATGTGTAGATAATATCCCAGTCACTAATCAGGTGTGACTTATCACCCAGGAGAAGTAATAGCATTAGGTTTTGTGGAAGGGAAGGTTTGAAAAGCAGAACTGAATTTACTGATCACAAAATAGAAAATTTTTATTATACAAACTGAAAAGTTTTGTACAAACAAAACTAATGCAGAAAGATTAGAAGGGAAGAAAATAAACTGGGAAAATATTTTTAATCAAAGGTTCATAAAGCCTCATTTAAAATATGAAATTCCTAATTTATAAAAATCCCATTCTCCAATTGAAAAAATGGTCAAAGGGATATGAACAGACAACTCAGATGAAGAAATTGAAACTATTTCTAGTCATATGAAAAGATGACCCAAGCTATTAATCAAGAAAGAAATTAAGACAACCTAAGATACCAACACACCTGTCAGATTGGCTAAGATGAAAGGGGAAAAATAATGATGATTGTTGGGGGGGATGGGAAAACTGGGACGTGCATTTTGGTGGGTTGTAAGAATAACCATTTTGAGAGTAGTTTGGAACTATGCTCAAAAAGTTATCAAACGTATACCCTTTGATCCAGCAGGTTATACTGGGATTATATCCCAAAGAGATTATAAAGAAGGGAAAGGGACCTGATGTGGAATGTTTGTGGCAGCCCCTTTGTAGTGGAAAACTGAACTGAATGGATGTCCATCAGTTGAGAATGGCTGAATAAATTGTGGTATATGAAAATTATGGAATATTACTGTTCTGAAAAATGAAACAGGATAATTTAAAGGCCTGAAGATTTTAATGAACTGATGCTGAGGAAATGGCGGACCAAGATCATTTATACTTCAACAACAATACTTATGATGACCAGTTCTGATGGACCAGGCCATCCCAGCAACAAGATCAACCAAATCATTTCTAATGGAGCAGTAATGAACTGAACTAGCTATGCCCAAAAGAACCTGGGAGATGATAAAACCATTACATTGAATTCCCAATCCCTATTTTATAACCCATTTTGATTTTACAAGCTAATTGTACAATATTTCAGAGTCCGATTCTTTTGTACAGCAAAATAACGTTTTGGTCAGGTATACTTATTTGTATCTAATTTATATTTTAATATATTTAAATCTACTGTATCCTGCCATCTGGGGGTAAGAGGTGAAAAATTGGAACAAGAGGTTTGGCAATTGTTAATGCTGTAAAGTTACCCATGTATATATCCTGTAAATAAAAGGCTATTTAAAAAAAATAGCATTAGGTTTACTGATACAGAATCCTAATAAACAATCTGGTGATAGTCACCCACATTCTGACCCCAAGCCACAAAATCCAGCCACAAAATCTGGACAACAGCTGTAACAACTGACCGACCTATGCTCACGATCTATATAAATGGCCTATCATTAGAAGACACAGGTGCAGATCGTACAGTCATTAGAGGTGCCAATTGGCCCAGTCACTGGCCAAAGATTAAAGCAGACACCTACATGTCTGGCATAGGAGGATCAATAGCAGCTGAAGTTAGTGCTGCCCCTATGAGATGGACTTTTGAAGGCAAAACAGGAGTTTTTACTCCTTTTATAGTTGAAAAAATCCCCATCAATCTGTGGGGAAGAGACGTTTTACAGCAATTAGGGTTAAAAATGGGTACTTTGGTTTTTTAGGCAGGGCTGCTGTTGCAGGCCTGCCAACACTTTCACCTGTTCCTATCCAATGGAAAACTGATACACCAGTGTGGATAGAACAGTGGCCCTTAGGTAACGATAAAATTCAGGCCTTATTAGATATAGTACAGGAGCAGCTTGACCAAGGACACTTACAACCTTCTCTTAAGTCCTTGGAATTCCCCAGTGTTTGTTGTAAAAAAGAAATCTGGAAAATGGAGGATGTTGACTGATTTAAGAAAAGTGAATGAACAGATGGGAACTCTTCAGGCTGGACTTCCATCTCCTATTCAATTTCCTAGAGAATGGCCTCTTTGGATTATAGACATTAAGGATTGTTTCTATTCTATCCTTCTGGATAAGGAGGATATGAAAAGATTTGCCTTTTCAGTGCCCAGCCTTAACTTAGCTGAGCCTTATAAAAGATATGAATGGACAGTTTTGCCACAGGGAATGAAAAACAGCCCTACTATGTGTCAAATGTATGTTGCTGCTGCTCTTGCTCCAGTAAGAAAAGTATTTCCAAAAGTAATGTTATTACATTACATGGATGATGTTTTGGGATGTGCACATGAGGAACAAATGTTAGAAGCATGTCTACAAAAACCATAGAAACACTAAGGAACTACAAACTGCACATAGCTCCAGAAAAAATTCAAAGACATGCTCCTTTTCAATATTTAGGATATGAAGTATACCCTAAGATGCTTACAGTACAAAAACTGTCCTTAAGAACAGAGAAGCTAAACATTTTAAATAATTTTCAGAAATTAATAGGAGATATCCAAAGGACACATCCAGTGTTAGGCTTGACTACCTATCAATTGCAACCGTTATATGATATTTTAAGGGGAGACAGTGCTTTAAATTCACCATGACAGCTTATAAAAGAAGCTCAAGAGGCTTTGAGAGAGGTTGAACTTTATCTAATGTGGTTGAAAGAGTCACTCAAAAACCCTTGAAAATATCAGTTTTTGCTACACAAGAGGCACCCACAATAGTCCTTCATCAAGGAGACAGTGAGATAGAGTGGGTAAACCTCCCGGCACAACCAGAACAAAGCCTTACTCCTTGCCTAGTGCTTGTGGCTAGAAGTTTATTAAAAGCCATTAAGCGAGCAGTACAATTATCTGGGACAAGACCTGATAAGATATATACCTTTTATACTAATACAAGAATTAATGTGTGCTGTGAGACCATCCCAGAGTGGCAAATTTTATTAGCCATGGCTCCAAATTTTACACATGGGTCTCCATTAAAGATAATCAGAGCTAATTACATAAATGGCGATGGATTCTTGAAAAAAAAAGTTTCTAAAGTTCCTCTTAAAGGACCAGCTATCTTTACAGATGCATCCAAACATAATATTTGTGCTGTGTACTCTCATGACTTAACTATAAAGAGAGTAATCAGAACTCCTTTTCAGTCCACTCCGCAGAATGAATTGTATGCGATCATTCTAGCTATTACTTATTATCCAGGAGATATAAATATAATATCTGATTCAGCCTATTCAGTAGGTGTGGTACAAAGAATTGCCACAGCCCAAATAAAATTTGCAGCCTCTAATATATATCAGCTCTTTAAGAAACTTCAAGAGCAAGTGAGAAAGCATCCAGGTAAGATTTATATATTACATGTCCACTCTCATAGTGGACTTCCAGGTTCCATTTTTGATGGTAATTCAAAGGCAGATAGCCTTATAACTATGTTGGTCAATACTCCTTTATTCCAAGAAGCCCAGGAATTTCATTCTAAATATCATCAGGCTGCTCGAGCTTTACGTTTACAATTTGGAATAACAAGAGAGGAAGCTAGGAGCATAGTAAAAACCTGTACGGCTTGCCTTCCTTTCCAGGCTCCTACACTGCCTCCAGGGAAGAACCCTTGTGGTTTGAAACCCAATGAAATCTGGCAAATGGATGTGACCCATTATAAATCTTTTGGTCGTCTGTCTTTTATCCATGTTGTGGTAGACACTTTTTCAGGATTCACTTTTGCAATACCAGCAGCAAAAGAGACAGTCCAAGTAGTCATATGAATTCCTTATACAAGCATTTGTAATTATGGGTGTGCCACAAGGAATAAAAACAGACAATGGACCTGCATATACTTCTAAACATTTTGCACACTTTTGTACACAGTATAAGATTTTACACACCACGGGCATACCTTTTAATCCTCAAGGACAGGCAATAGTAGAGAGGAAAAACAGAGACATTAAGACGCTCCTCCAAAAACAAAAGAAAGGGGGAGCCACAGGTAACCCTAGAGAACTTCTAAATCTAACCCTTTATACTATTAACTTCTTGATTTTTGACAAAGATGCACTGGCTCCGGCAGACAGGTTTTATAACCCACTGGAAGGGCAGTGTCCAGTGCAAGCGGCTCCACAATCTTTAGAAAATCACCAGATGATATGGAGAGACCCAGAAAGTGGTGAATGGAAAGGACCAGATAGGCTAACTGCTTGGGGGAGAGGGTTTGCTTGTATCTCTACAGGTGAAGAAGCAATCAGATGGGTGCCAACAAGCAGTATTCGCCTTGTCCATCGCAGAGAGACGGAGCAGGTCCTTGAAATGAAAGAGAAGACCCAAGAAATATCAGGTGGTTCTGTTGCTGATTGTGCTCACCATTGAAAGAGCGTGGCAGTTATGGCGTTTGACTCATGGACATCAAAAATATTGGACTTCAAAACCCTCAGGTATCATTGGATTCTCTGAGACATGAAAAGATTGTTGTAGGACTTGAAAACCTCAGGAATCATTGGATTCTCTGAGACATAAGACTGTTGTAGGACTTGAAAGCCCTCAGGAATCATTGGATTCTCTGAGAAATGATAAGACTGTTGCAGGACTTCAAACTCTGCTGGAATCGTTGGATTCCCTACCACATACAAGGACTGTTGCAGGATTTCAAAAACTTGGGGGAGATCATTGGATTCCCTGATGGGCAATAGATTGGTTTTGGACTATCTCTTGCTGCTGAAGAAGGGGTATGTGTGACTGTTGTTTACATAAAAGATCTCCAACTCTATTAATATCCCCCCCCATAAAAAAAGGTGAACAAGAGAAAATCAACAACTACTATCCTACATGTTTACTCTCCCATTTAATATTTTTAATGAAAATCATCTTATAAAGGATTCCATATTTTTCTTGTACAGCATTGACAAATAGGGAAATGGTTTGGAAGAACTGCACATAAAAATTTAGTCTATATTAGATTGTTTGTTGTTTGGGGGAGAAAGGAAGAAAATTTTGAAACACAAGGTTTTACAAAAGTGAATGCTGAAGACTATTTTTGCATATATTTGGAAACATAAAATACTATAAAAATTTAATTGACAAAAGTTTTTTATTAAAGTTATCATAAATAGTAGGGAGAAAAGGGAGTATGTTCCAAGCAATATTCTATAATAAGCCATATCTTTATCATCACATAATTGGCTTATATAAGTAGAGAATTCACAGGAGTCTATCATTCCTTTTAGCTACTAATCATAAGCATGCATTTGATCTGGTAAACCAAAATGGCACCTTAAAGACATTCCCCCAACAAGACATCTCCCATTCCTATGTCACAGTCACTCAAGGTATCCCTCATCTTCCATTCCTAAATCATAATCATTCAAGATCCTTGAAACATATAACAGAGATAATCTGATTTATGGACCTTTTGATCACAAATATTAAGTAAAGCATGAGGTCTTCCCTACTCTTTTAGAGGATTAGCTCATCACAGAGTCTAGTCTTCTAGATCTTCCAATTTGTGGATATCATCAGCCCAGTAGCACCAAACCAGGGAGCATTGCTGAGCTTCCTGCAAAATATCCATAGCTACTCAAAAGAGTCTGGCTAACCATCCAGACAGGAAAATCCAAGTGGATGAAGAATGTCTATTGTCCAGATTCTGACGCACAGTTAGGTAAACCACCTTACACAGACCATCCCGTAGAGATTTGTTTGGACACAATACCCAACATCACATAGCCAATATATGGCAGAAACAGATCCCAAATCCAAGTCTTGAGACTAGTTCCCTCTACCTTAGACTACACTGCTTCTTTAAAAGTATAAATATAAAAATATGAGTTACAGAAAAGGACACAATCTTCATTAGTAAAAGAAAAATTCCCACAGTGGGAGCTCCCTATACTAATGAAATCACAGTTCCAGTTTAAAAAAAAAAAAAACCTACAAATTTGTTAAATACCTACTATATGCCAGGCACTGGGAATTTTAGAAATATAATTTCATTTTATACTCACTTGCAATTATCCTGAAAAGTGGGTGCTGTTATTATTCCCATTTTACAGTTGAGAAAAATGAGTCAAAGGTTAACTGATTTGCGCAGAGTCATATAACAATTAGTCTGGATTTGAACTTCTCTCCCTTGTTCCAGGTCTAGCACTCTACCCACTAATACTAAAGTACTACATTTTCACACACACACACACACACACACACACACACACACACAAATAGCCATATAAACACACATGTATGCAAACACACAATACAAATACATATCTTATCTATAAATACGCATGTATAGTTATATATACATATACATGGAACAACTAGGTGGTATAGTGCACAGAATACCAGGCCTAGGAGTCAAGAAGAACTGAATTCAAATCCAAGTCTCAGACATTTATTGTGTGACCCTGAACAAGACATTTAACCCTTTTTGCCTCAGTTTTCTAATCTGCAAAATGACCTGGAGAAGGAAATAGCAAACCATTCCAGTATCTTTGCCAAGAAAACTTTAAAAGGGGGCACAAAGAGCTGGACATGACTAAAATGACTAAACAACAATACATATGTATATCTTAGATAGACACAACAAATGAACTCAGTTCAAAATAAAACAGGAAGAGGAAAGCGGGCTACATTGCCTTCAGGAAATTCCAAATGACCTCTATTGACCTCAGACTTTTTCCAAAAGCAGACTTATTTTTTTCTTTTTTTTTTCCATTAAATTCATTTTCTTTTAATTAGCAAGCTTTCCCCCTCTTCCTCCCACATCTCCTTCCCTTGCTGAAAAAGCATCCTTCCTCTTTTTAGTAAATTGTAATTTTGTAATTGTTATGGTATTTTAATATCTCTGAGTCATGAAACACTATAGTCACCAAAGAAATGAAAATGAAGGCAATAGAGAGATAGGTGTGTGGCAGTAGTGAGCAGTACACATCATAGGGTAGAAAGTGTGGTGTAATAGAAAGAGCACACTTGCTCTGTAATCAGAGTCTTAGATTCAAATTGTGACTCAGAAGAGTGAACTGGGAGTATAACTTCTTCTTTAAATTAATGACATCACTATCTTCCTAATCACTAAGGCCAGAAACTTAGAAACCATTCTTGACTTTGTTATTTGACTCCTTCCTAATTTTTCGCTACATAGCCCCAGTTTCAAGCCTAGAGTATTTGTTAAGACTCCCCTCATTGGTAAAAATGTATCATTTTCTTCAGAAATGAAGTTTTATGCAAATGGCCCAAATTTTAAATCTGGATTACATCTACAATGTTTAGTCCATTAAAGTCTTCTTCAGATTTCTTATCTGTCCTGTGGGAGTGACCCCCAAAATCTCTAAGGTAATACCTGGGGAATGCAAGCATTGGCTTTTGAAAATGAGCCTGGCAACAGACTAAGTATTGTTCTCTGACAACCAGCTCAGTCACGTTCAGGGTAGCTCAATACAAATCTGTCTGTAAGCATGGAGTTTTTTGGTCAGAGCAGCTTTTCAAGCCAGCCTCCTGAGGCATGGAAAAGATACAATCTGTGTTGCTACAAAGAGGAACCAGATGGATAAAACAGTAAAGCCTAGAGGCTTTAAAGGATATAGTACTTAATAGTAAGCACTTTTTCTTAAAAGACTTTGTGCATCAACATGACTAATGTGGAAATATGTTTAAATGATTTTACATGTATAGCAAATTGCTTGCTTTTTTGAGGAAGAGGAAGGCAAAGGAAGGAGAAAGAAAAATTTGGAACTCAAAATCTTACAAAAATGAATGTTGAAAAATTATTGTGAGAAATGGATTTATTTGGTTTCCACAGTATAAAAATTAAATTGGAGAAATGAAATTTAAATTAGAAAATTGAAACCCACAGGGACAATTTTCCACCATTATCTTCTCCTTCTAAAATGGAAGCTCCTTGGGGGAAAGGACTAGATTGAATGGGAAACACCCTACTCTTAAACATTTGATAGTCTCAGGATTTCTTACCTCTCTTTTTTTTTTTTTTTTTTTAAAGAAACTGTAATTTAAAAACCCCAGCCAATAGGGAAAAGAGCCAGGGAATTGGGGAGGGGAGCTCATCTTAGGAAATGAAAAAGGGAATGTCCTTTGCCTATGTGTGTGTGTCTCTCTGTAAAACCATACTTTGTATGCCAGAGACTGCTCACTCTTTTTCATGAGAAAAAAATAGACTTTTTCACACTCATACTCAGACTTCTGATTGTTTTACTGGTCACTATTGATCCACACAGCTGGGAGCTCGTCTGGGATAAAAGCTCCGCTGAGTGGGGGGTCTCTATACTGACCAACCAGCAGGGTGTCCCATTGATTGTTTTCCAATGACCCTTGGTCTGGTGGATGGACTCCAGTACTCACATGAGCTTAAACCTAAGGAGAGGACCAAGTAAGGGAGTAGGAAAAAGTAAGGAGGAAACTATTCTGTGAATTTGGAAACTAAGAGATAATTGAGTTTGAATGGGACATCCAGTTAGAATCATACAAGCTAAGGTATTGATTTTTAAACTAAAATTTTCAACTGATGTGTGTGTTAAAATTAGAAACCTGATTGTAAATTACATGAGACTACTATCCATTTTTGATAGCCAAATAGATATAGCATAATCTATTACTTATGAAAATTGTTAGATAGGTAGTTAAAATATTTGGGGTTATAGTCACAGTTACAAAACCTAAAACTGATATAACTACTCTATATAGGACAGTGAAAAACTTTAACTAGATTTTATTTTTGATCACTTCCTCAGCCTTCCCTCACTGGTGGGGAAGTAGAAGAAAAACTTACAGAACCATTCTTGCTAGTAAGGTCATCAACTCTAGGAACTGATCTTGGCATAGAATATGAAATTTGCATATAAGAAAGAAAATGCTCTTCATAATTTGGCTATCATCTTTAAAAAATAATTCTTAACGATTTTTGGCTATAATATGAAATTTAGGGTTGAAAATTGTATTGTAGTTTTATTTTACAGCCTTTGACATAATTATACATGAGGGTATAGTCCATTCTTCTCTCATTAGTGTGGCTGCATACACACACACACACACACACACACACACACACACACAGTAGCATACATTAAAACAATCAGAAGTCCTAGAAGCAAAGGGTATTCTTTTTTGTATTCCCCAACATGAGTTCTTCTGTGTGGGACAGTATTGACCACAAAATCAGAGACTCTCAAAGTAAGAAAAAGCAAAAAAGGGTTTATTACGATCTTGTGAAGAAGGGCATTTCCCATCTGACAAGGTGTTTGTCCATAAAAGGAGTGCAAAGTAAAAACTGCAAAACATAAGATTAAATAGCCTGAATGCAGAAGCTCCCAGCCTGGGCTTTTCTACCATTATTTGGGGGAGTCCAGATTTACATTCTAATCCCAGAAATCTAATCCAGAAATGAAAGAATTCTTTAAGAGAGGTGCTTAATTAAGTTCTATTAAGAGGTGGTAGGAAACAGGAGGGGACAAACACCTGCAACTTTAAGGTTATATTCCCATGAGAGTATCTTTACTCAGTTAATTCCACACACTTAGGATTTCCCAAAATAACATTTCTGAGGAGAATTGCAATGCTTTTGTTCTACCTTTCCCTTCTATGAGGAAATAAATCAGGTTATACTAGCCCCTTACCTCTGGAGATCTGCCTTTCATGGCAGGGTGAAAGACTTCAAAATCTGGGGACTGTAGTGACATGTCTGGAAGCTTTGGCAATTTCTCAGGAATGAGCATACCCCAACCTTGGGTGGTATTGTGAAGGCAGCACTCTCAAACCTGTTTTGCCTGGGACCTGAGTGGACACCTGTGCATTGATCCAATTGGCTATTCCTTTTACCCCGGCCTTCAGAGAAGAAAGACTGAAAATCTAATTAGTTCTAAATTCCTCCTCTGGTAGGTAAATATTATTGGATAAGTTATACCAAGGAAGCAGTGAAGGGAATAGCAGAATAGTTAGATGCTACTAACAAAATGGCATGGGAAAATAGAATGACATTGGGAAAGTTATTGGCAGGAAAAGGAGCACATTCCTAGAACAATCCTGTCAGAAAAATCAGCAGAAAATCCAGGGATTAATTATCCATCCTGTGTAAGGAGATCTGTGCAGAAGTTTGAGGACTTAGAAAAGGATGGGGAAACCAAACTTTAAAAAGGAAGGGGGGAATTGTGACAAATGGATTTATTTGGTTTCTACAGTATAAAAATTAAATTGGAAAAATGAAACTTAAATTAGAAAATTGAAACCCACTGGATGGTTGGAAGTGGAGGTTTTCTCACCCAAAATAAGCCAAGAATATAAACTCATTGGGGACAGGGATTGGATTGAATGGAAAACTCTTTACTCTGTTAAGCATTTGATAGCCTCAGGCTTTCTTACCCCATTTTTTTTTAATTCCTTTTTTCCCCCTTTTTTTTGTTGAAGCTTTTTGTTTTCAAAACATATGCAAGAATAATTTTTCAAAATTGATCCTTGCAGAACCTTGTGTTCCAATTTTCCCCTCCCTTCCCCTAGATAGCAAGTAATCCAATATATGTTAAACATGGTATAAATATATGTAAATCAAATAAAGGCATACATATTTATATAATTATCTTGCTGCACAAGAAAAATCTGCTCAAAAAGGAAAAAAAAATGAGAAAGAAAATAAAATGCGAGCAAACAACAAAAAGAGTGAAAATGCTAAGTTGTGGTCCACACTCAGTTCCCACAGTCCTCTCTCTGGGTGTAGATGGCTCTCTTCATCACTGAACAACTGTCCTGCATCATCTCATTGCTGAAAAGAGACACATCCATCAGAATACATCCTCATACAGTATTGTTGTGGAAGTATATAATGATCTCCTGGTTCCGCTCATTTCACTCAGCATTGTTGTGCCACAGTTCCCTTTTAAAGTCCTGATGAAGTTTCCCTAATTGTCCTACTCAATTATTCTGCCTCAGGTTATAACCATTCCCTCTTAATGTTTGATGGGATAAAGGTCTTTATCCATTTTAGACATCATTAGAATATCAGGAGCCTCTCCAGTACCCTCATTATGTCATCCCAGGTGTTTCCCCCCATTAGGTTATCCCCATCCAGGTACCTCCCCCATTATGTCATTGTTCTTCTTACCCTGTAAAAGAACCTTGTTATCTGATATTCACAGCTGGATTCTTTGAGACCACAATCTCATTCAGCCCTGGGACCAAACATGGATCATTTGGTTCCAGTAAATCTCTCCATTTAATAAACTATTAAATTGTTCTCTAATCTTTGTCTTGCTCAGTTTCTCCGGCATTACAGCATCAGTTCATTTAAGTGTCTTCAGGCCTTTCTGAAATCATCCTGTTGGTCATTTCTTACAGAACCATAATCTTCCATATTATTCATATACCACAATTTATTCAGCTATTCTCAGTTGATGGGCATCTACTCAGTTTCCACTTTCTTGCCACTACAAAGAGGGCGGCCACAAACATTCTTGCACATACAGGTCCCTTTCCCTTCTTTAAGATCTCTTTGCGATATAAGGCAAGTTGGAACACTGCTCTTACCTCATTTTTTAGAAACCCTAGCCAATGGGGAAAGGGGATAAGGGGTGTGAACTCATCTTGGGGAATAAAAAAAGGGTCTATAGGTGTGTTTCTCTAAAACCATTCTTTATGTGTCCGAGACTGCTCACCTTTTTTCATGAGAAAAAAATACACTTTTTCTTACACTATACTCAGACTTCTGATTGTTTTAGTGGTGGCTACTGTCCTGAAAACTATCTTCACATGTAATTGGAAAAATAAAATACTATTAAAAAAGTTTTTTTTAATGTGTCTATTTTGAAAATAAAACACTGTTTTAAAAAAAGACTGTATAAGGTTATACATCTATTATCTATATCAAATTGCTTATCATCTTAAGGAGGGAAAGTGAGAAGGGATGGAGAAAATTTGGAATTCAAAATTTTATTAAAAATGAAGATTTAAAATTATCTTTAAATATAATTGAAAAAACAAAAAAACTAATAAACTAATAAATTCCTCAAATTCTTGTTGAGATTGAATGGGACTAATTGGATGAAGTCTTTCTCAGTATTGAGTCACATGATCGCTGTTCCCAGAGCTGGGACCATGGGGGAGTCACATGATCTCTGGAGGAATGAAAGAAGTTGGTAAAGTTGCAGGAAAAACCGTGACCTGTGGGCGGCAGCCAACATTGGTGACCATTGGTCAAGGATGGTTATGTCCTTTTAGTCTATCCAGTGAGAAGGCTCAGGTCTTTTGCTTTTAAGTCCTAGACAAGGCGGAAACTGGCCAGGTTCCACAAGCACATGGCAGGAGCTGGGATGGCTCCCAGGTGTGCCTGGACCTCTCCCTACAGAGACTAAATAAAATGTACCTGAAGATGTCTCTTAATTTGGGAAAGGGGTCTAGTGCCCGTTTTACACAAGATGACTCTCTAAGTGGGAGAGGGGAGAGATAGAGAAAAGGGAAATTTTAGGTGATATAAAAATAAGATCAATAACAGTTTATTTTGTTCAGCTGCTTGAGCTGCTTTAAGGGAACAGAATGAGAAAAAGCTGCAAAGAAGCACCCAATTGGGCAGAAAAGAAGTTGAGATAAAGCTATATGTAGGAATGCTTTTAGCCCAGATAAAACCAATCCCAAGTGGAGATGGAGATGAGAGAACACAGAGCAGTCCAGCTTGAGGTACAATCCTGCGAAGAAAGGGGATGACCCATGTCTACACCCCAATTCTCTGAAATCTTAATATATGTGAAATCTTCACATTCCCACATTCCAGTTAGACTAGAATGGGGAGAAAAATCTTTCACTGTCAGCACTATTCCTACTTATTTACACAAAGTCATCCTTCACACCAGCAATAAATCGCCTCTTTATCGCTTCCCATTTCACTCTTTCTCTTCCTTGGAGAAATAGCTCCAGCCACCTCCTTTATAAAGAAGCCTTATCAGATTCCTACCCTACTCTCCAGGTGTTTTCTCCCTCCTCCAGGTTTCCTGGAGCCCTATACCTGGATGTCCCCTTTGTCCTAAGCACACTCGACTTTGAATTCCACTTTTCTCTGTACATGTTCTATTTCCCCAGAAGATTTGTAAGTTCCTTAACGATAGGGATATATTGTTTTTCATTGTTGTAGTCATGACATATAACTCAGAGAACATATTTGATAAAGGTTCATATGAATTTCTATTTAAGAAATTTACCCTTTATCTTTCCAATGTTTTTCTTGAAGGAATTCTGGCCAAAATATTTGTGTGTAAATTGTCTTTTTGAATTTCACTGGGAATAAGAAGATGAAGGGAAATGTTAGTAGTGAGTGGATACAGTCAACCTGGAAGCCAGAAAGATCAGTGTCGACATATGAAAAATGTAAATGGAAAGACTTCCCCAAAAATGTTTTGAACCATAACACTTTATCATTAATTAAGAATTATTAATGGCACATAATAGGAAACACTTTTTCTTAAAAGGCCGTATAAAATTCTTGGTTATCTGGAATCATTCTCTGGGAAGATTAGAGGAAGAGAGAGAAAGGAAAAAATTTAGATGGTGTAAAAACAGAAGATATCAATAGCATTTTATTTTTTTAAGCTGTGTATGCTGGGGGGTTTTCTTCACACAGCTGCTAAGTGTTAAGGGTCTGAGGATAGATTTGAATTCAGATCCTTCTGACTTTAGGGAAGGTACTCTATCCATTATGCCAACTAGCAGCCCCTGTGTGCTGTTTTAAGGGATGTGTTGGTTTGCTTTGCTCAACAAGTTTTTTCTCCTTTTTTTTCTTTCTTAAGAAATGGTTCTCTGGATGGGAGGGGGGAAAAATATATTAGGAAATGAAAATGAGATAAAACAAAACATGGGTAGGAGGAACTGGATTCTCTTTTTTCCTTTGGCTTTGCTATGGTTCCCTCCCACCTGAGAATTTTTCTGCATGATTGTTTACAACCAAAGGGAATTTAACAATAAGATTAGCATTCCTAAAGAACCGAGAAAATAACTACTTAACCACTCCTAGTTAGGAGCCCTCTGACACACTCCCTCTCCTAGCCCCTACCTAACCCCAATATGGGTCATTTCATTTCTGCTGCCTAAGTCTGACTTAAAGTCATTTTCTTTTTCTTTCTTTTTTCTTTTTTTTAATTGAAGCTTTTTATTTTCAAAACATATGCAAGGATAATTTTTCAACATTGCCTAGTGTTCCAGTTTTTCCCTCCCTTCCCCTTATCCTCTCCCCTAGATAGCAAGTAATCCAATATATATTAAACACAGTAGAAATATATGTAAACTGAATATAGGCATACATATTTAAACAATTATCTTGCTGCACAAGAAAAATCAGATCAAAAAGAAAAAAAATCAGAAAAAAATAAAATTCAAGCAAACAACAAAAGAAGTGAGAATGCTATTTTGTGATCTACACTCAGTTCCCACAATCCTCTCTGGGTGCAGAGGGCTCTCATCATCACAACATCATTGAAATTGGCCTGAATCATCTTATCATTGACAAGAGCCATGTCCATCAAAACTGATTGTCCTGTTATCTTGTTGCCGTGTACAATGATCTCCTGGTTCTGCTCATTTCACGCGGCATCAGTTCATGTAAGTCTCTCCAAGCCTTTCTGAAATCATCCTGTTGGTCATTTCTTACAGAACAATAATAATCCATAATATTCCATACCACAATTTATTCAGCCATTCTCCAACTGATGGGCATCCACTCAGTCTCCAGTTTCTTGCCACTACAAAAAGGGCTGCCACAAAAGTTTTTGCACGTTTCCCTCCTTTAAGATCTCTAGAATACAAGCCCAATAGAAACACTGCTGGATCAAAGGGTAGGCACAGTTTTATAGCCCTTGGGGTATAGTTCCAAATTACTCTCCAGAATGGTTGGATCACTTCACAACTCCACCAACAATGTACCAGTGTCTCAGTTTTCCCACATCTCCTGCAAAATTCATCAGTATCTTTTCATGTCATCTTAGCCAATCTGAGAGGTTTGTAGTTGTATCTCAAAGTTGTCTTAATTTGAATTTCTCTGATCTAAATAGTGATTTAGAACACCTTTTCATATGACTAGAAGAAAGTCATTTTCTACTGTATAATCTTAAGCAAGCCACAACCTTCCCCACTCCACCCCCATCCCATCCTGGGCCTTGTTTTCAGGGTTTTCTTGCTAGAAGAAGCCTTAGGGTCATTTACTAAAACCCCTCATTTTATTTATAAGAAACCTAAACCTCCTAAGTGTCATAGTAAGCAAGAGATTAAGCTAAAACTAAAATTTTCCTCCTCTAATACCAAATCCAGTGATCTTCCCAGTGTTCAATGGGGCTTGTCCACTGTTTATGAAATGAAGGACAAAGGTTTTTTCTAGTTTTAACTCCTATGCTTCTATGTTCATATTGTTGTTGAGATATTTCAGTCATGGTTGATTTTCTGACCCCATTTGAAATTTTCTTGGCAAAGATACTGGAGTGGTTTGGCTTTTTTTTTTTTTTTTTTTTGGTCCAGGTAATTTTACAGATGAGGAAACTGAGGCAAACAGGATGAAGTGACTTGCCCAGATCTGCAAGTGTCTGCACTCTGTCTGCAAGCTGGATTTGAACTTGGGTTCTCAAGATTCCAAGTCCAGCACTCTACACACTGCATCCTCCTCCTATTTTGCCTCCTATTTTCACGACCATGCATTAAAAACAATAAAACGACCCAATAAAATATTCCTATAGATTCTTCTAAAACCCACTGAAGAAAAAGTCATTTCACATTCATTTCTTTTGTTCCCGTGACTATCCTCACCTTTTAATGCATTCCTGTTCATTCATCATCCTCAGTCCCTTATCAAAAATAGGTTAAAAATAATCACTAGGTTCTAACTACTCATTTGTTAGATAGAAAAATTCTCTTTTTAAGAATATTTTTATTTTTTAATCACATGTAAAAACAATTTTTAAAATTCATTTTGTAACGTTTAACTGATTTTTTGTTTCATTTTAAATTTTGAACTGTTTGTTTCTCTTCCTACCCCATACTAGGGAAGACGGATATAAAAATATATGTAAAACCTACTATGCATACTTCTATTTATGAATTCTTTCTCTGGAGGTGAATAGTGTTTTCCTTCATGACTCCTTTATAGTTCATTTGAGTATTTATAATAGTCAGAATAATCTCACTGTTTCAGTTTTTCTTTGAACAATATTGCTGTAACTATATACACCATTCTCTTGGTTCTGCCCATTTCTCTCGTTTTCATAGAAAAGTTTGAATTTGTATTGAAATTTTATTCTCCCATCATTAAATTCCACAATTTTTTTTTCATATTAATAACCCATCCCCCTTATTTTTCCTTTTGGAGAGAAGGTTGCTTGTTTCCCACACCCCCCATTCAAAAAATACCTTTTAAAACAGTAAGATCTAACCTGATGAGAAATGGTCCTCTATAATTTTGATGGAATTTCAGACACAATAAGATCTAGAGCCCAGCTTCTTAAACTGTGGATCGTGATTCCATTTGGGGTTTTGTAATTGAATAAGGGGTTGCAAACTTGTGATTTATTATCAGTAAATATTTGATTTGTATATCTATTTTATGTACCAATATACTGGTAACCATATAAAAATTTCTCAAGTGAAAAGGAGCTGCAAGTAGAAAAAGTTGAAGAAATCCTGGCCTAAGAATATATTTAATCTGGTACTTGTTTTCTTTGTGAATGGCACAAGGAGATTGAGTAGGATGACTTTTATCTAAGTTTGAATCAAGGCCAAGTGCAAACTGATTGATCCCTGCACTCATCTGGATGCTATAAGACTTAGGGAGAAGCTTTAGTGGACAAAGAAAAATCTCTTTTTACAGAATAAAATCAACATGAGTATTAGTTGGTATCTTCTCTAAACTGAAAAGGGACTAGGGATTTGGGAGATAAGAATAAATTCATAAGTGAAGAGAAATCCCCTCTACAACATCCTTGGCAAGTGTTTATCCAAATAGTGAAGGAGAACTCATTACCTTCCAAGACAGTATATCTCTGTTAGGAAGTCCTTTCTTTTTCTTTTCTAAAATAAGTTTTTTACTGATGTCTTCTGATTTTTTTCACAGCATGATAGTTTCTCTCAATATCACTCTTCCTTCTCATCCCATGTAAAAAGTTTCTTTTTGAAAAAGGGGGGAAAGAAGGCAGCTAAGTGGCTCAGTGGATAGAGCACCAGCCCTGAAGTTAGGAAGACTTGAGTTCAAATTGATCTCAGACACTTAAAACTTCCTAGCTGTGTGACCCTGGGCAAGTCACCTAACCCCAACTGCCTCAGCCAAAAATTTAAAAAAAGAAAGAAAGAAAAGAAAAAAGAAAAAAAAAGGGGGGGGGGGGAATCAACATAATTGACCAATACATTGTAAGAATCGGTAAATATGAGCAAAGTGTAATCCTTGTACATCTTCCAACTCTGCAAAGGTATGGATGTTCAAGCCATGCTTGTTCTTTTTCATTTTTCAATATTCATTTTTGATTTTGGGAGGGGTGATCATTCTTTTCATTTATGCTGAAAGTTTTGTTTTGATTTTTATCTTATATTGAATGGAAAGAAGCATAATGTGATGCTGTATAGTGAAAGAACACCAGACTTCAAGCCAAAAATCTTAGTTCAAGTGTAAATTTTTCTTCACCTCTAAAAAGAGAGTGTTGAATCAGGTGATCTTCAAGGTCCATCTAGCTCCATCATTGTAGATGTTTAGGCATGCATGAAATTTGCTTCTATTTAACTTCCTCCTGGTACTCCTAGTTTTGAACTCTGATTACAAGAAGGTTAAGTCTCATACCTTTTCTGTATAACACCCCTTCAAATACTGGCTTTCTTTCTTTTTAAAATAAATTTATCTATTTTTACATGTATTTATAATCTGTCCCTACCACCCATCAAGCCATTCACTGAATAACAATAATAACAAAAAAAAAGAATTCATCCCTACCCTAAGTTTCTCTTTTCCATCTAAATAAACCTCCTATCCTGCCACTGGTTCCTCTTATGAACTGTTGTCCAATCTCAACATCTATGAACACAGAGCTTGGTACAGAATTCACTCCAGGCTTTGGGTTCAACAACTTTCCTGAACTAGAAACTGTCTTTAAGCAGACTTACTTAACTATTAACCTACAAAGCAGAGAGCAGCTGACAATTGTTATTTTGCAAATAAATAAAACCAAGAAAGAAAAAATTTGAACTAATCTATAAATGACTTGAAAGATACATTTCTTAGAGGGCCCCACCCAAATATAGATCTATTCTCTTCAAGAAGGCGGAAGATGGTAAAACAAGGCAATGAAGTCATCTAAATGGCCGTCTGACCCCTCCCCATCTAAGTTTCTGAAGATACAAATAAGAAAAGTCTAAAGAATAGTTTCCCATCATGTGCTTCCTCCCATGGGAATTCTAGCTATCATCCCCCCAGTTTCCTGTGGCCATTTTTAACCACTTGATAATCACAGAAATCAGCTTAGGAAATGCTTGAATAATTCCCATGGGGACCTACAAATGGAAAGGTACTTTGACATCATTCTAAGGAGTAAACAAAGATTTTTGGCAGGCTTACATGCTGATGTTCTGGAACTGAACAAATTAAAGATTGTGGCATAACTGTGGACAAGGTTAAACAGGACAAGGTCAAGGTTAAAGAACAATAGGGCCAAAGAGAAGAGACTATTTTTAAATAAATAGCTAGTGAAGCAAATAGGAAGGCAGAATAAGGTGTCAGAATAAATGAAATCTAATTTTAAAATATACTGTTTCCCAAGTATAGATGCTACTTCCATTCTTCCCATTTTCTTCTAGATTCAACAGATTCTTAGCAGTACTTTTATTTAGTTAATAAAGAACTTGCCCATTAACAAAGGGATAGCTGAATGGTAATGGTTTGACTCAATGGGGTGGCATTGAACTGTAGGATTTGCTGAATAAGAAAAGTTGAGAGAAAGATGGGAAGATATATATGAACCAAAGCTGAAAAAGGGAGCAGAATCAGGAAAACATGAGCAACAACTACAATAGTATAAATGAAACCAAACTCTGAGTGAATATAATGGTCACTTTACCCTGCAGAACTGATGAGGAAATGTTTTTCCTTCCTTTTAGTAGAAAGATGGGGAACTGCAAGGGCAGAATACTATATATGTTTTCAGACACTGTGAAAGTTTGCTTTGTCTAACGGATTTTCTACTACAAGAGAATGGCATCATAATGCATTGAACACGGCATCATAGCCATCTCAGACACTTATGGGTGTATGACCTGATTAAGCCACGTGTATTCTACATGTCTCAGTTTGCTCATCTACAAAATAAGGCAACTGAAATTTATGGTCTCTAAGTCTCCTCCTCTCTAAATGTATGACCCTATGAACATATACAAAAATGGCTGTAAAGTAAAAACATCAGGAAGGAGTTGTTTTACTTGGTAACTGTAGAGTAAAAACTTGACTCTGCAACAAAACTCATCTGTAAAATATGAAAAGAGAGTGGGGATAATAATTACAGAATTTCACTCCCTCACCATTTCCCCCTGCTCCACTACTCTGGAAAACACAATTCTTGTAAAATGGAAATCTTACTATTTTACTTTATAAATTGAGATACAAATTTGCACAATGAATAAATAATTTAAAGTATAAATCATATAACCAAAACAAAGAAGAAAATGGGTGGAAAAGTAAAGAAAAATATACAAAGAGCTGTCCAAAACTGGAATCAGTGGTCTCCCAGAGATAATGTAATGTGTTTCTTTTCAGTAGAGAGTCTCAAGAGAAGTTTGGATAATCAATAGTCGATAACCAATAAGCATTTATTGGGATAGCTAAGTGGCACAGTAAATAAAGCACTATAATTGGAATCACAAAGATTTATCTTCACGAGTTCAAATATGGTCTCAATCACTTACCAGCTGTGTGACCCTGGACAAGCCACTTATCCCCATTTTCCTCAGTGTCTCATCTAAAATGAGCTGGGGAAGGAAATGGTAAGTCACTGTAGTATCTTTGCCAAAAAAATCCCAAATGGAGTCATGAAAAGTCGGACAAGGGTGAAACTTCAACAATAACAACAACATTCTCATAACAACTTTGGGAGGGAGCTGCTATTAGTAATGCCTCCCCCCCCCCTTTTTTTTTTTTTTGCTTTGCTGAGGCAATTGGGATTAAGTGACTTGCCCAGGGTCACACAGCTAGGAAGTATCTGAGATCACATTTGAACTCAGGTTTTCCTGACTCCAGGCGTGGCAGTCTAGCCACTATGCCAACAGCTTTCCCTGAAAGCAGACAAAACAGAAAAGGAGTGGGGTAGATATTCTACAGAGCATAGAGGAGAGGTCACCCAGAGAAGTCCCAAGGTAGTGCAGCTGAGTGAGAAATGAGTTGTTGATCTGAGCTGTGTCCATAAATGGAGAAGAAAGTAGTAAGAGACGGGAATGTCAAGGTTTACAGGAAGATGAGGCTATTCCAAAAGTGAATTTCATATATCAGTTATGATGTAAAGGAGGAAGGAAGCATGGGTTGGGCTAAAAGACCTTCCATTGGGATGCTTTGATTCTCTGATACCTTCTTCTTAAAAGACTTAGTTCATATTTCTGGCAAATCCATTCTAGAGAAGGAACTTATTTGATGATTGAGCTCAAATTATGTTCAAAGTAAGAGTGGAAAGAGCTGTCAAAAGTTGGGAAAGAAGATTAGGAGAGGAAAGAAGCTGAGGCTTTAATTCTCTTTTTTTCTCAATCTTCTTGAAATTTTACTTCCAATATGTTTAAAATAATTGTGCATGTATGAGCTGTATTAGATTGCTTGTTGTCTTGGGGAAGAAGGAGATGAGGGAAAGAGAGAGAAGAAAAAATTTGGAATTCAAAAATATTACAAAAAATGAATGTTGAAAACTATCTTTACATGTAATTGAAAAAAAATAAAATACTATTAAGTGAAAAAAAAAAAAAAGAAATTTTACTTCCAAAGGTGATTGATTCACATGAAGAAATAACATACCATCTGTGTGACTTTGGCCAAGTTACTCTCTGAGTCTCACTTCTCTCATGTACAAAATTACAAAACAGAGATCATGTGAGGAAAGAGATTTGGCATCAGAGGACCTGGGTCCTAATTCTTGCTCTATGACTTAATATCAACTTGACTTTGGGCAAATCAGGTCTTTTTTTCTGGCTCTTGGTTTCAATAAACTGATTGAACTAAATGTTTACTAAGATATCTTCCTGCTGTAAGTCCTATTGCCAAAGGTCTGAAGTTAGAAGAGACATTAAAGGTTATTTATCTAATTCAAATCACAGAATTTGAAAATTAGAAGGGATATCAGTGATCATCTAGTCCAACTCATACATAAAGAAATACCTACTACAATATGCAAGGCAAGTGATCTTCCAGTCTCTACTTAAAGACTTCCACTGCTTCTTCAGACTATCCACTTTTGGACAGCTTTAATTTTCCTAGTAGCAAATCCATTTGTTTCTTTGTAATTTCTAAGAATTCCTCCTAACTCTGCTCTTTGGGACAAAATAGAACAAGTCTCCTACCACATATCCATATGACATCCCTTCAAATGATTGAAAACAACTATCATGTTCCCCTAAAGTTTTCTTCTCTCCAAATTAAACATTCTTAATTCATTCAACCAATACTTATAAGATATGGACTTGAGACCCTTCACTATCACTCCTCTGATCTCATTTCAGCTTATCAATGTCTTTCTTACCATAGTGCCAGCATTTAATATAAAACTACAGCTGAAGTCTGAATACTACTACCTTCTTATTCCTAAAAGCTACACCCTTCCCTTTGCTGAGGAGAGAACTGACACCAAGAGAGATCAAATGACTTACTCAATCACACAGATAAGAACTGGCAGATTCAAGATCTGAACCTAAATCCAAGATTTCTCCAATCAACTTTTCTTTCCAATGTATTATACTGCCTCCTACTAGGATTAGCGATCCCATGGGATTTTCTGAATGAAACACTTGGTAAGCCTAAATAAATGTGCTATTTTTATCTCAAAATTCATCATCATCTTGATTATCACTTATTAACATTTCCAAAACAGCCTACAAACAATGGCATGAGTATGGCCTGATGACCAAGTTATTCACCAAGTAGGTCACAAATTGGGCCCACAAGTAGCTCAGGTAAACACAATTGCACAAGTCAAAAGTTGTCAGACACTCCCATACCAGAAAAAGGAATTCTAAAATGATTTTATTTTTCCATGTTCCTTAAGCTTGAAAAATCTTGAGAGTTCAGGAACCCCCTACAGTAATGTCATCATATACAGCTGCTTTTGGACTCCAAGCCCAAGACTCTTTAAAGGGGCAATTCTAATTGTTCTAATTCTACAATTCATTATGGTATGGTTGGTGTGGGAGGGAATATAATCTCATAGAATTAGATCAGGGAAGTGGAGATAAAAAAAAAAAAAAAAAGAGTGCATTCCTTGGCAAAGGTTCAAAGACAGGAGTTCGAATAGAGAACTCAAGGAACAAATAGATCAGTTTTCAGGGAAGCAGAGTAAAAGTATTCATATGAGTTAAGTTTGGAAAGGAAAATTGGAGTCAGATTGTGGAAAGCCTCCATTTTATCTTATGTAGGGGATATCATCTAGGGATAATAGAAAGCAGCTGAAGCCACAGAATGAAGAAGACACTAAAAACAGAGCTACCCATTATGAATATATATTATAGTCCAGGAAAAAGACTGGATCAAGGCAGTGAATCTATGTTTGGGGAGAGAAGGCAAGACAGAAGAATTCAAGAGATGCTGAAGAGTCAAAATAGAAAAGACTTAACTTGTGTGAGATGTGAGTCTGAGGGAAGAGTCTCTGAGGCAAAAAAAAAAAAAAAAAAAAAAATCCAGGTTATAAAGATTATAGACTAGACATTCTCCCAACAGAAATAAGGAAGTTTGGAAGAGTGAGTTTAGACAAGAATGAGTTCCATTTTTAGGTTTAATATAAGATGATAATGGGATAGACAGTGACACCCAGTCGACTATTGGCAGTGCAGAAGAGGAGTTTTGATGAAATTATAGCTGCACAGATGGATTTGAAAGTCATCAGCATGGCGATGGAACTCTTATTCAAGTTATCTCTGATTGGCAGCATGGGACAGTGGAGAGTGTTCTGAATTTGGAATTAGAGGGTCTTCATTTGAAGGTTAGCTCTCTAATTTACTAGCTGTATGACTGTGCATATTCCCTAACTTTTGTAGATGTAGATATCTTTATTTGTAAAATGAGGGGTTGGGACCACATCATCTCTCAAGTCACTGTCTAAATACAGGGAGACTATCAGCCTCTTTTACCTGGAAACTACATCCTTCCTTTTGTTGAGGAGAAAACTGATGCTGAGAGTTTAAGTGACTTATCAAAGTCACACAAATAAGAAGTAGGAGATTCAGGATTTGAGCCCCAATCCAAGATTCTTTCCATTGTACTATACTTAGGATCGGAGGGAAAGATGGAGGAAAAGTCCACAAATGAGATTGAAAAGCATTTTTTCCAAAAGAAACTTTGCACGGGGTATGTAATATCATCTACATTTTATAATAGAAGAAATTAAGATCCACAGGTCAAAAAGGTAGTAGGATAGGAACTGGAATCAACATTTTTGAATTCTCAATTCACTAGTCTTGCCTCTATATCAACAGTTCATATAAGAAGACTTGGTTATAACTAAAAGTCTCTGATCAAAAAAGGGATTTCCCTTTCTCAAGTTTCCCTGGGTGTTCATTTGTTATTTGGGATAACTTCCATCTCCTAATTCTCCTACTACATGTTCACCATCCTTCCAATCATTCATGTTTACAACTACAGAGCCATCTTCAATTTTGCTCTTCCTTACCCCTCATATCTATTAAGTTGTCAAGTTTTATTGATTCCATCCCAGCTATTTCCTTCTCTCTACTCATATGGCCACCATCATAGCTAAGGCTCTCACAATCTCATCACTATTGCCATTATCTCCTAATTGGTCTCTGCCTTTTCTCTCCCATTTCCAATTTATTCCACATATAATTGCCAATTTGATACTCCTGAAATATAATTTTATCATATCACTCCCCTAATAAATTCCATGGTCCTCCATTACCTCTAACATAAAATAAAATCTCTTCTATGTAACATCTGAAATTCTTCACAAGTTGACTTTATTCAGAATTATACTTTATTCCCCAGACTGACCTACCTACCACTCCTACACATGATATTCCAAAGTCTGACAGCATTCATAGCACAAATTGACTCCTATGTCTAAAATAAATTCGCTTATCACCTCTCTCTTAACATTTTCTAGCTTCCTTCAAGGGTGAATTCAAATATTCCTTTCTACATTTACACACACACACACACACACACACACACACACACACACAACTTGTACTCCTCCCAAAATAGTTTCAATTTACTTTATACTTTATATTTACTTATCTGTGTACTAGTTCTTTTTCCCTTCCCAAAAGAATGTAAGCTTCTTAAGGACAGGGGCAGTTTTGTTTTTTGCTTTGTATCCACAGGAACTAGTATATAACAGATACTTAATTATGTTTGATGAATGAAGAGGTGAGTGAATGAATGAATGAATGAAAAGTGATTTCTCTCATCTGATCACATAGCCTTTATACATGTTTTTCATGCTTATTTGTGTAGAAAGCAAATATTCCTGAAAGAGTTCCTAGAATACACAAGCATAAGGAGGGCCTAGGAAATTAGGAAAACTGTGAGCACTGACCCAAAGATGCACTACATGTTTGTTTTCCAAGGACCAACCCAGTTGTGTTTGAAAAGGTTCATCACCAAGGTGGCAACATGGTGATGAATTCTGAGGTCGCAGCAACTTGTGAAACTACTTTTTAGATCATTTGTAATTGGGACTTTTATTGATGGAAAGAGGATCCATAGTCCTATGAAATCTTGGATTTCCTTGTATGGCAGCATTCAAGTATGTTTTGCATCGTTTGTTTGTTTTTCAATTTGGGCAAAAGGAATAGTCTAAATGTCAGCACCCCAGAGAGAGACATGATAGAATCTGTAGTGGTTGGGTAGGTCCACATTATATTCTTACAACAGCAGAGCTGGCCATATGGCTGCATTGTACCTCAACTGTGAGTGTCAGTAGACAGAAATAAAAGGAAGCAAAAAAAAATTGTTTGCTGTTGGTAGTAATTAGATCGGTTGCAACTGTGAAGGCCTTGGGCCAAGGAAGTTGTTTGTGGGAAGATTCAGACACAGAGAAGTCAGTGTATAAACCCTTCCATTCTCTAGTGGATTTGGGAAAGGCACAACTGCCTTGTTTACAATGCCCAGGAGACCCTCTTGACATCAGTGTGCCTCTCTGTATCTCTCTTGGTACCTCTGGGAAGACACAAAGAGTTATAGTATGTCTTATGTTCTTCCTTCCTTTGGAAAATACTGTGGCTGTACCTAAAACCTTCATCGTGGCTGAAGATTCAACTTTTTAATACAGTTGATGATAAATTGATAAAGATTCTGCTAATAGTCCAGGCTTCATCTCTGGGACAACATTTATCTGTTGTTCTAGGAGTATATAGAGAGCTCAAATTCATAGATTTTCAGAGATCCTGAAAAAAGATTCCTCTGTGTAACATACTAGACAAAGAGTTATTCAGCCTCTGACTGAGGAAAAACTCCTTGCATCTGGAGAAAACATCATTTCATTTGTTATTAGCTCTAATCATTAGAAAATTTTTCCCTTTATCACATAAACAGATATAGATAGATAGATACACATGAATACATGCATGCACACACAATTATCTTTTGCAACTTTCATACATATCTCCTATTTCTACCATCAGGACCAAAGGAGAAAAGATATAATTCCTTCTTCATATAAAGGAAAATTCTAAACAAAGCAAAAAGGAAGGGTCAGGAGTACAATAAGGATCAAAAGTAACGGAAAGTAGAAGAAGAGCAAGTTTGGGAGCTCATCCCAGAAATCACAGTACTGTATTGTGCTGTCAGAAATACCCTCTTGACATTGAAAATCAGATATTGAGAAAAATTTATTAAAGAAGAAACTTAAGGAATCATCTTAACGTTTCTAGCCAGAAGTGAGCTCCACTACTCTTTGGGAAAAGGGAGCCCTGAGCACAGAAGTGGGAAAAGCTTTATACTTGCTAGTTTGGCACAGTCCCTCCCTTCAGAGATCATATTGGCCCTTTCCCATCCAGGTTACAATCTTTCTGATACACTCACTACATGTTTCCCCTTAAATATGTATTAACAAGTTTCCCCTCCCTTGTCAGATATCCCATGTTAAGAAATGGTGGACAACTCCTCCTATTAGTTGTTCAATTAGCCTAAGGTGCAATAGTGATTTGGTCAGATCAGATCACTGACCACAACTAATTTGGGCTGGATTGGCTATTATCTTGTTTGTGGTTTCTCAAAATCACAAAACTCTTTCTGATTGGCTTAATCCACCTGCGCCTTCCTAGATTCCCAATTCCTTGTCTGCACTTCATTGTTTTGTCTCTCAACCTACCTTAACCTCTCATATTCTGAAAATTTCTTGCCCAGTGGTACCCACTATCCTACACTACCTCAAAGTTTGCAACAGTCTGTGGAAACCCAACTTTTCAGTATTTCTCACAGTGCTTGGACTACATGAACTATTTTCCTCAGAGCTCCAGATATTTTCCATGTACTCCTGCAAAGCTCCTGCCCAGCCCAAATTATCTACTCAATAACAAATTGTCAGTTATTGTCACAGGTCTCTGTCCTGGAATTTAGACTACATTTTTTGGAGAAAAAAAATCTGAATCTCACAAGAAATTTCCATGTTAATATGGAAATAGCAGAATATACATGAACAGATATACCTTATGGGTTTATTTCCTTTTTAAAAATGTTCATCTTGGGTTATTTGGAGATCTAAAATATGTTAGACTGTAGAAAATAAAAGTAATAATAAAAACATAAAATACAGCATTTCTTTGTAATATTTTTAGTTCTCATCATGATGATCACATTAAATGTGGAAACAATGGTGGAAATTTTGTTAAAGGAAAAATATCTGAACAATTTCTCTCTCTAAACCTATAAGAAATATCTGTCGTTTTATATTATACCATGTAAGGCATTCTAGTACCATTTTGTTTTTGTCTCTATTGCCACTGTCTAGCAAAAACTTTGCACATACTAAGCACTTAATAAATACTTGTTGGATCAGATTGAATTGAATTGAATGCTTGATTGTTAGATAATCAACTTTCTTTCTGGGAACTAAAAGGCATAGCCTTTGCTGGAAGTTAATAAAGCCATACCATTAACCACCTCAGATAAGTTCCCAGCAGTAAATTATGATTATTTTTAATTATTACTGTCATTGATTCAAACACAAAATGAACCAAAGCTCTGACACAAGACTCTTAAGTACAGCTCTCACTGTAATTTGTATGTATTTATGTAAAGCAGTAACATTCCAATCATCTTGTATAATCCCTTCCTCTTCCTAGAGATGAAAGTACTTGGTGACAGAGCCTAGAGACAGGCTGAGGAGATGGCAGACCCACTTTGAAAGCTTTATGTCATTATCTAATTCGGTACTCTGGACAAGTTCCTTAACCCCTCAATGTCTTCCATTCTCCATCAGGTAAAATGGAAGATGTGGAGCACTCAGATTAGGTAATCATAAAGTCATAGATTTAAAATTGGAAGGGATCCAGACTCACCCCTTCATTGTACAGATAAAGAAGCAAACTTAGAGCGGTTAAATAACTATCTGTGCTAATAGAGCATCCAAGGAAGGATTTGAACTCAGGTCTTCCAGCATTCTATCCACCATGACATAGAAATAAAATAAGCTTCTCTCCCTGCCTCCCAGAAATCTAATGTAGATAATATGATTTAGCAATTGTGAAGATGCTTTGGAAATGATGACAGGATACACAAAGATGAGGTATTATTAAAGGGCTGGATCACATTTGGGAAATTACCCAGGGCTTTCAATGATCCTAAACTATTGATTATTACAAAAATCCATCTCTTCAATGAGACCATTCCTATGTCTACACTCTCCAATCCCTCTTCCCCATAACTGTCAAATTGACATTGCTACAAGAGAGATCTGGCAATGCCATTCCCCCACTCTAAAATCTTCCATAGCTATCTATTGCCCTCAGACAAGATATAAAATACAAACTCCTAAGCCTGGCATTTAAAACCCTCTAAAATACTGCTAGTCAGTGAGTGGATAGAGTGTTGGACTTGGGATCGGGAAGATCTGAGTTGAAATTTGGCTTCAGACACTCACTAAGCTTATGATCATGGGCAGGTCATTTAATCTGTTTGCCTTAATCCACAGGGGAATGAAATGGCAAACCACAGAAGATTTCTTTGCCAAGAAAACTCCATGGACAAAAAGGGTAGTCTATGGGGTCACAAAGAGACAGACAAGACTCAACAACTATATGTGTGTGTGTTTATATAGATATACACATACATGTATATAATATATATATGTATATACACATAAATATATTTTTATATGTACACATAAACATATTTATGTGTATATGGTAAATCATTTAATCTATTTGCCTCCACTTCCTCATCTATAAAATGAGCTGAAGAAGGAAACAGCAAATCCCTTTAGTATCTTTGCCAAGAAAACCCCAAACAGGATCACGAATTACAAAAATATGGCCCTCATCTAAGTTCCCAAGAGTTTTCACATTACTTCCTTTAATATACTCCATACTCCAGTTATGGACTTCTACTTTGTGCCCATACTCATTATCCCATTTCCCACCGCTCCATCTTTTTCATAGGTCATCCCCATACCTGGAATGTTCTCCTTCCTCACTTCCACTTCATAAATTCCTGATCTTCTTTCAAAGCAAAATTCTGGTTGGGCACGTCATCAAAGATGCCTCAAGTGAGGGGAGTGGCTCAGAAAAGACAAGGATTTGAAGAGCCAAAGAGGTCTGTGAGTTTGCCTATTGCAAGGAGAGACTGGAGTCTTATAGTGTTACATTGATATTAAAAGAAAAAGAGAAGCCTCTGGGCAGAATGTATAGCAATATATGGACAAGATCATACCAAATGAGAAGACAGAGGACTCATAATTTCTTTGCAACTAGAAGAAAATTAATCTGTCAGCATTCTCAACAGGGAAGAAGCTTGAGAAAAACTTGTACAGAGAGACCAATCAATCAACAAGCATCTATTAAGCATATACTGTATGCCAGGGCATTGTTCTAAGTGTTAGGGATACAAAGAAAAAGTAAAAATAGTCCTTTCTCTTAAGAGGCTTACATTTTAATGTACATATGTAGACATATATGAAATAAATTTAAAATTATATGAAGTAACCTTAGGCTTATCTCATGAGCTGGGGTGGGAAAGGGCAAGTAATTCTGATTACTATCATCAGAGATCAGCTCTTTAATTATCAGGGACATGAATATATTTCCCTTACTCTTCAGCCATGAAATGAGCAATTCAGGAAGGAAAGAAGGAAAAGAAGAAGGGAGGGAAGGAAGGAAGGAGGGAAGGAAGGAAGGAAGGAAAGAAGGAAGGAAGAAAGGAAGGAAGGAAGGAAGGAAGGAAGGAAGGAAGGAAGGAAGGAAGGAAGGAAGGAAGGAAGGAAAGAAGGAAGGAAGAAAACAAGCACTTATTAAGCATCTGCTATGTATCAAGCAAACTACTAAGAACTTTACAAATATTATTTCATTTGAAATATTTACAAATATTATCTCATTTCAGATCAATCCTAGAAGATATTATCCCCATTAATCAAGTCTATTACAGCAATATATCACTAAGATTACACACTAAGACCAAGTTAGATTTATACCAAAAATGTAGGGTTGGTTCAATATTAGGAGAACTATAAGCATAATCAATTAAATTATAAGCAATATCAATTAAACAACAATTATATGATTATATTAATAAATGCAGAAAAAGCTTTTGTCATATTATCCTTTCATATTAAAAATACATTAGAAAGCATAAAAAATAAATGAAGTTTTTCTATCCTTATTTTACATTTGAGGAAACTGAGGCAGAAGTTAAGTAATTTGCCCAGAATCACACAGCTAATAAGGGCCTAGGGTTAGATTTGAATTCAGGACATATTGGCTCTAGAATTCTATTCATTGAGTTACCAACTGCCTCTTAAGGTAAAGATACTGCCTATTAATATGTGTACTAATCCTTCAGAAGTCTGTCATCTATGTAATAGTCTTCATTAATAATAATAGCACATATGTATATATTACTTTAAGATTTTCAAAGTATTTTAATGTGTTATCTTATTTCTCATTATTTCTTTCAATAGTGCTACTATCTCCTAAGTTTGAAATTACTTTGTATATGCTTTATATTTATTTTTCCATATATACATTACTCCTCAGCAGAATATAAGTTCATTGAGGCCAGAAGTCAATCTTCATTCTTACTGTCCTCACAATGCTTGGCTTTCGCTCATCAATTAGCTAATGTTTGTTGAATTGAATTTTGGATAAATCTTTCCTTCACTTGCATATTCAAGCAACTTCTTTCTCTGAGAAAATTTTCAAATTTATGCTCCTAACTGCACTAGTTTAGTGGAAATCTCTCATTTCCACTAATTATTGTACTAATTGTACCCATTTCTACTTTCTTCCCTGCCAGTCCATTCTTCACAAGGCTTCTGATTTACCTTTTTTATGTACAGATCTGAGACAGCACAATTGAGTGAGTAAAGAACTTACTTTGGAATCAGGAAAACAAGATCAAGTGTGGCCTATGATCCTGGGCAAATCACTTAATCTTTCAGTGCCCAAAAAAACTCCGTAAGACCATAAGTTACAGAGAAGGTGCTGACCTTCATTGAAAGAGGCAGTTTCCTCACTGGGAATTTTCTGTACCAAAAAATCACAAGGTTGACTCCAAAAAAGAAAAAAATCTAGATCTGATTATAACATTTATTGTAGTTCTTAAATTTCAAACTCTTTACTGTACATTCAAGACACTGCCACATAATTCTAGATAATAAATTATAAGATTTATATCTGAAAGGACCCAGATAACTACTTGACTAAAAGCCATATAGAGCAATGGACTTGTTTTACAAATAAGGAAATCTATGCATAAGCAGGTAAAATTATTTGACCATCTTTACAAGATAGTAGAACCAAGAACAGAACTCAAATCAAGATGGATTAAATCCATTTCTAAATGTCTTTCAGAGGCAGCTCAGTGATACAATCAATAGAGTGCTGGGCCTAGAGTCAGAAAGACCTTACTATCCTGGAGTCAGAAAGACACTTACTAGCTGTGTATTCTTTACTTAATCCTACTTGCCTCAATTTCCTCAACTGTATAATGAGCCAGAGAAAGAAATAGCAAATCATTCCAGTGTTCTTGCCAAGTAAATCCCAAATGGGTCACAAAGAGTCAGATATGAAACAACCAAACAAGTATGTCTTGTGGGGCAGAAGTTGGAACCTCTGTGTCTGTTGGACTGATCCTTTTACTTAGAATTGTATGTGAGGAACTGCACGTAGGCTACTATGGATGAATCCAAGTTTGTGGAAGGACTGGAATTTGTGAGGAGTGGCAAGAAATGAAGGAGCCAGGTTGTGAAATGCTTTAAATGTCAAACAAAAATTTTATATTTGAACCTGAACATAATGTGAAAACTTTCAAATTTATTAAGTTAAGGAGTAAAGGGAGAAATTGTAGAGGGTTGAAAAGGCCACTTTAAGAAAATCATTTTACCAGTTCTATTGAATATGGGTTGAAGTAGAAGAGTGTGACATTTTTAAAGTCTGAGAGACATAATTTCTGGGTGATTAATCATTTTGTTAATAATGCTAAGATGCTGCCAGTAAAATAAGTAAGTGACAGTTTTGAATTAGAAAGTCCAATCATGATGGTGGATTCATAGTTTATATGCCCTGAGAAAAGTGTATGTTCCTGAGAATGGCAATCAGCTCTAATTGACTAATAATTAATGAGAAAAAATAAATATCTCAATGAGAGATGAACTTATTCTGAGTTTGGGGATAACACTGATTGTGTTATTTACTTTTAAATTGCTCATCCTTGGGCAATCTTTGAATAAAGAATTTATCCCCACCAAACCTGTATGGAGGATAATGTATTTCTCAGCTAGTTAGGGTCTAAACAAGATTAAGGAGAAAGCTAATTCAATGTCATTATCATCAATGTCTTTCAAAGACTGAACAACCTAAAAGCTTTTGAAAAAAAACAAAACAAAACCTGTGTCTTAATCCAATAGCTAGTTAATATGAGGGGGAAAGAGGATAAGATTTGGTAACTGATGGGATATGTGGTGTAAGAATGGGGAGTCAAGGATTATCATTCTTTGAGGCTGCCCACCTGGGTGGTTGGAAGAATGAAAATGCCTTTAACAAAAAAAGGAATATTTACAAGATGGTTGAACTTGTTGGGAAAGAAAATTAGTTATGTGTTTGGATATATTAGATTTGAGATGCCTGTAAGACATCCAATTCAAAAATTCTAATAGGCAGTTTATGATGTGAGGATGGAGCTCAGGAGAGAGACTAAGGCTGGATATACAGATCTGAGAGTCATCAGCATAAATACAATAAAAACTCACAGGAATTGATTGGATCAGCAAATAAGAGAGTATGGAAAGAAGAGAGAAAAGATCCTAGGTTAGAATCCTGGGTAACACGCACTATTAGGGACCATGAAGGGATGAAGATTTGACAAAGACTAAGAAGGAGTGGTCAAAGAGATAAAGAAAAATCAAAAGAGATCAGAATCAAAAAACAAAAAACAAAACCAACAACCAAAAAAAAAAAGGATCTAGAGAAAAGAGAGAAGGCAGGAGGCCATAAGGGATGAAGACTAAGATGAAAACATTAGATCTGACAAATTAGAGAACTTTATAACTTTGAAGAGAGCAGTTTTGTTTGAAGAATGAGCGTTGGAGACAGATTGTAGAGAGTTTAGAAGGGAGTGAGAGGAGAGTAAGTAAAAGCACTGAGCACAGATGCTTTTTTCCAAGGGAATAGTATGATAGCTAGCTAGCAGAGATTTAAGATCTAGTAAGAGTATTTTAAGAACAGTGATCAAGGACAACAATGAGATGATTCAGGAAAATTCCAATGGTCTTGTGATGGAAAGAGTCGTCTGCACCCAGAGAAAGGACTGTGAAGACTGAGAATGGATCACAACATAGCATTTTCACTCTTTTTGTTATTGTTTGCTTACATTTTGTTTTTTCTCATTTTTTCCCTTTTTGGTCTGATTTTTCTTGTGCAGCATGATAATGGTGGAAATACGTATAGAAGAGTTGCACATGTTTAACATATATTGGATTACGTGACATCTAGGGGAGGAAATGGGAGTTAGGGAAACAAAAAAATTTGGAACACAAGGTTTTGCAAGGGTGAATGTTGAAAATTAACTATGCACGTGTTTTGAAAATGAAAAGCTTTAATTAAAAAAAAAAGAGAGTGAACCAGCCAAAAAAAAAAAAAAAAAGAAAAAGAAGAAGAAAGAAAAACAAGCATTACAGGGGTCCTCCCTTATGCAACATTAAAACATAATTATAAACCTTTAAAAAAAAAAAAAAGAATGATGATCAGTCCATGTCAGAGGGGAAAGGTATTATAAATACCAGAAAAGGAAATGATATACAGACTGAAGATTGGGGCAAGAAGAATGATGATAGTGTGAGGAATCTGGTATAGCAGATGGGAAGGAATAAAATCGAGGATATATGTAGAAAGGTTCACCTTGATAAAGAAAAGGGCCAGCCCTCCATGAGAAAATGAAGTAGAGACATAGCTAACATGGGATGATGTCAGTAGGGTTGGGGGAGGAAGTAGGAGGAGGTATATGAAATAAATAGGATAGAAAGAGCTTATGGTAAATAGCCTTGAACTTTCTATTTGAGAAGGATGAAGAATTAGGCAAGATGTTGGGGGAATATCTGCTCAAGGAGGCTTGAGAAAAGAACATTTAGAATAGCCATATATATATGCAGTAAGGAGAAAAAAATCAATTAAGGAGAAGTAGAAAGATTGCCTAGCTATAATGAAAATTCAGTTGAGATTAAAGAAAATAAATATGTAGTAAAACCAGTTGGCATGGTATCATGATTTCCTCCAGTTTCATTCAGCAGCATGAGAGTAGGATTAGAAGAAATTAATGAGCTGGTAGGTGTAATCCAGGGTTGGAATATAATAAAACATAAATCCCAATAGAAGAGGGAGCAAGGAATTCAGAAGCAGAGTATAAAATTGAACTGGTTCATTGAGGGGTCAAGACTGGGAAGAAGAGTATAACCAGAGCAAGATTGATGGCTTGGGAAACTACTAATGGGCAGAAGGATTGGAGGCCATGGTGAATTATATAAAGCATAGGAAGAGTTAGAATGATAAAAAAATGATCAGAAAATAGAATTTCAAATTTCTTGAATGTGGAAAGATTAAGTGTATGATCACTCCAGTGTGTAGCTGAAATAGAATGATCTGAAAAGTTAGAATATTTGCAGGGATGTCAATGTGCATGTGGCAGTGCCCTGGGATAAGGACAGAAGACAAAAGTGGAAAGCGAAACTGTGAGCTAGTTCAATCCAAGATCTGGACAGGTATTAAGTTTGGATTCAGACATTCTAGGAGAGGTATATAAGGGTGAGAGTTTGGATGTGGCAATAAGGGAAAAGCAGCATCCTTCTGATGAAGACAGGTGACTAGAAAGTTCAAGGTCTCCTCAAGGTCTTCAGGGAGGGGTTGCGGGAGGTGATGTTCAAGGCAAACAAGATCAGGGTCTGGTAGACCCTGTAACAATTTATGTTACAGAATATCAAGGACACATATCAGGCTCCACGGAGAAGAAATAATTCCCCATCTGGACATAACACGCAAAGAAAATGGACAGTAGGGACAAGTTTACCACTAGTTTAGTGGGAAGAGTACTGAGGGGAATGGTGCACTGGCCAGATGTGATGGCAGCAGTTGTTATTGTTTCAATGTCTTTATCACATTCAAGATGAACTCTTATTTACTCTTAGAGAAATATAGAAGGGATTAGAGAAAATCCTCTTCAATTAAATCCCATAGATAAGAGGCTCCTTCAGAGAAGGTTGTTAACTAGTTAACTTGTTGTTTGTCATTCATTGTGAAAGAAGAGCATGACATTTAAGTGAATTAGATTTAAGGGAGGAAGGGCTGTGCAAAATCACCAGCCTTATCTTCTCCTCCAGTGCCATCTGGGTCCAGTGGCCAGATCAGGACAACTCAAGATGACCCTAGATGCAGCAGATTTCAGCCTTAGTGACTAAGGCTTAGTGATTAAGGCTAAGTAAGAAAGAAATGAAACAAAGAGTGGTCTGATGGTATCATATGATGATGGTGGAGGTATATGATTTCTTATTTTTATGGGACCATAGCAAGGCTTTGGGTTTTATGACAGGTCCTGGACCCTATCACTTAGCAAGCGAGATTATTTCATTACTTTATATTTATATTATGGCTTACTATGTAATATTTTTATTTATAGTAAAAAGAATACTTTAGGAAAATTCAAAATTAATAATTGAATGAAAAAGCATTTCCACTACTGGTACTATGCCCAACACAGTTTTTGATTGGAAAGAAAGATGTACTCATACAAATGTTTATAACAGCATTATTTGGAATCACAAAAGTTTAATTTAATCAAAAGTATTCATTTCATGAAGCACTTTCCTTGTTGTTCAGTTATTTTCAGTCATGTCCAACTCTTCATGACCCCATTTGGGGTTTTGTCAGTAAAGATTCTGTAGTGGTTTGTCATTTCCTTCTTCAGCTCATTTTACAGATGAGGAAACTGAGGCAAATAGGGTTAAGTGACTCATCCAGGGTCATACAGCTAGTATGTCTGAGGCCAGATTAGAAGTTAGGAAAAAGAGTCTTGCTGACTCAGGTCCAGCACTCTGTCCACTGTGATACCTAGCTGCCCCAATCAAGCAGTTACTACGTACCAAATGTCATACTAAACTCTAGTGAGATAACAAGATCCAGTGATTGTTAGGTGCAGAGACAGATCAAAGGATAAGAAATAGCCACAGCAGCCCTCTTTGTAATGGCCAGAAACTGGAAACTGAGTGGATGCCCATCGATTGGAGAATGGCTAAATAAATTGTGGTATATGAATATTATGGAATATTATTGTTCTGTAAGAAATGACCAACAGGATGATTTCAGAAAGGCCTGGAGAGACTTACATGAACTGATGCTGAGTGAAACGAGCAGGGCCAGGAGATCATTATATACTTCAACAACAATACCATATGATGACCAATTCTGATGGACCTGGCCATCCTCAGCAACGAGATCAACCAAATCAGTTCCAGTGGAGTAGTAATGAACTGAACCAGCTACGCCCAGTGAAAGAACTCTGGGAGATGACTAAAAACCATTACATTGAATTCCCAATCCCTATATTTATGCCCACCTGCATTTTTTATTTCCTTCACAGGCTAATTGTACAATATTTTAGAGTCCGATTCTTTTTGTACAGCAAAATAATGGTTTGGTCATGTATACTTATTGTGTATCTAATTTATATTTTAATATATTTAACATCTACTGGTCACCTGCCATCTGGGGCAGGCGGTGGGGGGAAGGAGGGGAAAATTGGAACAAGAGGTTTGGCAATTGTCAATGCTGTAAAGTTACCCATACATATAACCTGTCAATAAAAGGCTATTAAATAAAAAAAAGAAAAAGAAAAAAAAAAAACCACAGGAAAAGTGGCAAGGCCCAGTTGTCCATATGGGAAGTAATTAGGTTGCTCCATAAACACATCTTCGCTAGTGTCATTTGTATAATAGGAAAAGAAAAGCTAGTCATACAGCAAGAGAGAGTTATGAGATAAATAGCCAGAATGTTCCACTTATAAAACTAGAAAATTTGGAAGAATCCGAGCAGATTTACCCATTCAGAGTGGACTTTTGGGAAAACACACAAAAGGGTCACATTGGATGGCCAATCCCGGATGGGATAAAATTTTCATTGTTGGAGGGAGTTCCCAACAGGATGCTTTTGTGGGCACACTTACACTCAAGGGACATTGGTTTCCTTCTTTGGGCAATAAAAGAGCCAGACTAGAACATTTCCAAAATCCTTTCCAACTCAAAATTCTTTTAAGTGTAATTCTGAATGACTGGTCTTAAGCCCAAATTTTCTGAATCTCAAATTGAGTTGCTTTCCAATACAACTAAACTTGCTTGAATCTAATTCACTGCTTGTGGAGTTGTGAATTCATTCAGCATTTTAGAAAACAATTTTGAATGATACAAGAAAAGTTACTAAATTCTTTCTGCCATTTCACCCAGAGATTCTGCAAGGAGGACTGTGCCATGAGTTATTGATTGAAAAGAAAGATTTATATAAATATGTTTGTATCAGCATTATTTGTATTCACAAAAAAAATAGAAACAAAATATGCCCAATGATGGATGTGTGCCCAAATTATAAAATATAAATGTACTTGAGAGAACTATAACTAGGGCAGAGTAACAGCAGCTTTACCCCAGTGCACCATAATTTAAAGGGCATAATATTTAATGCCCTTGAAATATTTCAGCATCATAAAAGGCATAGAATATAGTAGGTAAGTGATTCTCACTCTCAACTAAATTTGCCTTAATTAATTCTTAAATTACTTTCCTATCATGTAATGCAAAGCACCATGTGTGGTATTTACCCCAGGCACATTTCTTGCTGGTTGCCTTGAGTGCCAAAATTACTAATTATAACCCTAATGGGTGAATGATGCACCATCAAGAAAATATTCAAAAGAACACTATAACAATGACTACAACAATCTACATGAAGAAGACAGAGAAAAGCAACAAAACCCTGTCCAACACAAAGGTTATTTTACAGCTGTCAAAGTTGAAGGACATATCACTCCTCTCTATAAACAACTGATAAACTGGGAAGACCTAAAAGATTTGTTGACCTAAAAGGGAGTAGGGTACCATTATAATGCACTTGTCATAAAGGATCTATTGTGTTAAAAGCAGAATGTATTAACAATTTAAAATTTATAACATGTTTGTGTTCCTATAAATCAATCCTTATTAAGAAGTGTTTGCTTAACTCTCATTAATAGAGTGTACTTTGTTTCATATTACCTTCTTCTCTGACCTGCAGTGTGGTACCTTGCCTGTATAAGTTGCCTGATAGATATCACTCTAGTCTTCCTTGATTGAATATGTTATAAGATCGGAGAGAATGTATTGGTGATCCAAAATCCAAATCTGAATTCCTTTCTCTCATCTCCAAATTGCATAGGCAATCTTAATTCTAGTCTAGCAGGTAATGAGAAAAATGTCCAGGATGAATGGAAGGGTACCAATACCATCAAGAATAGGTAAAATGGAAAGATAACATTATATAGAGTAACAGAAATATTGTTTTAAAAGCAACTTTGAGCTTAACTAAATCATTTTAACTATTATAAATAGCCAAATTCGCCACAAAGGTCATATGAAGGAAGATGTTATCTGCATCTAGAGAAAGAGCTGGTAAATAGAAGTATTGTAGAACAGCATGTAAAAAATATAAATATATAAAAACATAATGTATATATGTGCATGTGTCTGTATGCATGTGTATATTCATATATGCCATATATGTGTATATATACCACATATGTGTGTCTCTCTCTAGCGTGAGAGGGAGAGAAGGTGGGGAAAGAAGGGAAAAAAGTTTCATGAGAACTCTATTATATATTTAAAAGGAATACCAAACTATACATAATAGATTTGCAATTTTATGTACAATCACTTTTTTTCTATTCTATCATATTATCAAAATGCTTGCTTTATTCCTTAAGTTTAGAATTTTTAAAAAAATTTTTTACGTAAAATGAATGCAAAGAAGATGGCAGGGAGGAGGGGGGTGTTAGTATTAAGAACCACAATGTCTATAAAGTATATTGCAAATCTTAAAGTACTATATAAATATGAGATAGTCTTATAACTATTATTCCTTCTCAAGAACTCGCTGTATGATACTATATATTTAAGTTACACTCTCAGAGCGTTGGTTTCTTTATCATACAGTGGGGATAATAATACTTATACTACCTAACAGAATTATTGTGAAGAGATCAAGCTACAGATCTTAAGGCCTTAAATAAACATGAATCCATGATGCTCCTCAATGTGGTCACAGACTTCTGTCATGAACTCCCATTTCAGCTCTACCTCTTGGAATCCCTTGCTCCTTTCAAGATACAGCTCAGGTGATATATCCTACATGAGACTCTTCTTGATTCTCCTAGTTGTTAATCTCTCTGAAAGTTATTTGTATTTACTTATCCGTGGATATGTTGAATTCCTCCAGAACAAATGTAAACTCTTTGAGGACAGAGCCTGTTTCATTTTTGTCTCTGTATCCCCAACACCTGCTAGGTGGACTAATGGACTAATGGACTAATTTTATTGTCAAAAACAGAGTCACATCCACAGCATCATGGTGAATAAAGGGGAAAACACATAATAATAATTGATGTACACATAATGCTTTAAGTTTTGCAAAGCTCCACACACTAATTTTACCTTATTTGAGTCTCATAATAACCCTATGAGATAGAGTCTTTCAGGTAATATTATCACCATATCATCAGATAATGTTATGTACCATTTTATAACTGGAGAACCTGAGGTTTAGAAGAATAATGTGACTTACATATAGCTAATAAGTTCCAGAGATGAAATTTCAACCAAGAACTTTCCAGTTCCAACTCCAGCATGTATCTAGGCATGTAGCATGCAACCAGCTTGTATCATGTATCTATTACTATATCAGTCTGCTGAAAACTGTACAAGGAGAGATAAGACCACCCAATATAGTATACAGCCAGACAATGATGACATCCCAACCCCCCAAAGCTAACAAGCTGTTGATCCGTCTTTCTAGAAGTATCATTTTCAGAATGAGAGATGTGAATATACCACATACATTACCAAAAAAATAGGACTCCTTAACTTTCTCCTAAAGTAAGTGTCTGAGTTATTTCTTATTGACTAAAATGTTAAGAATAAAAAATGTGTTTACAAATGATGAGCCTTTTAGGGAAGATGGGGAAAGGAAGAAGGTTATGGGGGCAAGGTATGGAGGAGAGGAAAAAGCATTAAAGGACGTGAATCACCTGAGAAATCTACTTTCTATTTCATTGGAAGGACAGAGAAGGATAGATAACATTCTATAGTGAAACATCTTTTAAGTGCAACTGTCAAGATGTCTGTTTTCTTTAAGATTTACCCATTGTTATTCGTTTTGGATAGTTGCATCAAGAGCAAATAAAATTTGTGCATTAGTAAACCACAGTACAGTTTTTGGCTTTTTGATTTTTGGGGGTTTTTTAAGGGCCCTTTTAACTTCACAGTTCCAGGATCAATCTTTCCTCCCTATTGCTATTTACATGGTATTTGACTTTCCATGGCAATTCCCTCTGTGTATAGAGTATATCTGCCTAGTCCATTATACAAGATTACAAATGAGTGGACTCTTCTCAGATCTTTACATAAATGAAAAGCCTTCTAAAAAGATGTGATCCTAACAATTAAGTATCTGAGTAATTGATCCATTAAATATTATAAACTTTTTATTCACAGACAACCAAACCATCTGTCTTCATCATCCCAAATGTGGAGCACTTGATTCAAAAGACAATGTCAAGAGAATAAAAAGACTGTTCAGAGCACATTGAGTGAACTCTTCTTGGGGCAAATTTAAGGGAGGAAAAATAGGCAAAGGATCATAGCTTTAGATCTAGGAGGGATTTTAAAAGTCAACTAGTTAACCCCACTCATTTTATAGCTATGCCTAGAGAGCATAATGGATGAAACTTAGGTGATGATTTTTTAAGCAAGAACCATGTCATTGTTCTAGGAAATTGGTTTAAAAGGAGTTGGCTGATTTTACAGTATAAATGTAGCTTTGAATTTCAGTTCTAAAGAATATTCAGTGATCCTCAGCTTCCTCATCTGTAACATGAGGATGATAAAGAAGATACTACCCATCTATCATGAGGCTATTGAGGGGGAATGTCTTTGTAACACTTATAGTGATATCTAGATACATGTAGATACAATATATTCTAATTTAAAGCAAAACCTTTTTAATGTACCAGCTATTAGTCTTTTTCTTATTGAAATTTTCAAGTCATTTTCTAAGATTTAACATTCATTAACAAGGTAAGTCCATATGGAGCTCTATTTCCCCATGAATTCTATGTTTTTCTCTAATAGTAAGTTAAGTGTCAATGGAGATGCACTAATTTGTTCTGGTTGTGAGGGTAACATTTAGTCCATCACAAGGAATGGTTAAAATAAGGGGGAAAATATTGCCTGATATTTTTCAGGAGCCCAAGTGGGAAAAAAAATTTATTTCCCTTGTTATCAGTGCCATTTATCACAAGAAAATAATGATGCTGAGAAACATGAAATGACTTATTCAAGATCACATAATATATTAGTGGCAGAATCAGTGAGAGGACTTACCATTGGCTCTAATTATTATGTGGTGGCCATCACAACCATCACATCATAATTAATCATTGACTCTTTCATCCTGAGATGTTCTCTTCTGATAGTGAAGCAAAGAAAGGTGAAAAGGAGGAAAAGAAGGAACTTTCTGGTTTTTGCTTTCTAATTAAAGCTAATTGCTCATGTGTTTATCATATGTAAATCAGATTATAATGATAAGGGACTTTCACAAGAGAAATTAATAGTGATAGCTGGCATTTATATAGCTTTTTACAGTTTACAAACAGCTTTACATATATAAATTGAATTATTCTTGAAATAGTTTAACTTTATTTGCACATATTCTGTATATGCTTATTTATATGTGATTGTCTCTTCCAATAGCATCTCAATTCCTTAAGGTCAAGAACAAGGGGTTTTTGTGTCTATAAACCTAGTGTTTTGCACAGTGCCTAAAATATAGTAGGTATTTTTTTAATGCTTATTTGATTAATTGTTTGATAACTCTGAAACATCCAATCTTTTTAATGCCAAATTTCTTTTAGTCAAACGATATGGTTGCTAATCGTGGGATAGTAGCGCCTTCAAAGAATGAAAGATGAGAATTGTCTTGAAGACAAAAGAGAATCCTATAGTGGACAGGCAGAAATAACTATTAGAGAAAAGACATTATGTGGGGAAAGTGGGATAAAACATATCATTGGAGAAATGTATGACTGAAAAAAAAAAAAAAAGATAGATCAGTCACATACTAAAAGTAAGGGATTGGCCACATTGAGTGGCTGCTCCTTGGGGCAAATTTAGGGGAGGAAAAATAGGTAAAGAATCATCATAGCCTTAGACCCGGGAAGGATTTTAAAAGTCATCTAGTTAGTCCCACTCATTTTATAGCTAAGGCTACAGAACCAAATGACTGAAACTTAGACTATGATTTTCTCAGGATGGGGACAGTAATAAGAAATAGAGGTGTCCTCGAATGTGGGTCAGTCAGTTTTTATTATACTATGCAAGTGAGTTACAACTTTCATCTCTGGAGGAAGTATCCATGTCATTGAGATCATATATCTATTAAAGCATTAGAGTAATTTCTTGTGAACTGCATTTTCCATAATAATAAAACCAATTTTACTTAAATTTACAATTAATCACATTTTTGAAAACTGGCCTTCAAGATTCATTTTAGGGTTATCTCTTTTTAAAGTCTTGAAAGTCTAACCAACACTATGAATGATATTTTTAAAAATGAAAACAGGAAATATTTTTGCTTTTGCCCCTTTATTTTCTTTTCCATCTTGTTGTTCTGGATTCATTTTGTTTTTACATGAATTCATTTCTAAATACATTCTTTCTCCCCAGCAATACATGTTTAAAACAAAACAAAAATTTTAAAAGAAAAAGGAAGCAGTTCAGCAAAATCAATACATGAACTATATCAACGATATTCTACACCCATAGTTGGTTTTGAATTTTTAATGGCTTCTCAAAAAAATAAGATGTATATTTGTTCATTCCAGCCTGAGTGCAAACCCTAAACCCTCTAGAGTATTTTCCATCCCTACTAATCATCTGAACAAAATAGGAAAACAGAAAAGGCTGATTTTCCAAGAATTCGAATGAATAATACTTTGTCTTTTGAAAGATTTCCTGATATAGTATGTTACACTAAGGAAAGGAGGAAAAAAAGGAAGTACTATGGGTTTTTGAAGTCATCAGAATAAAACTCAAAAATAGAACCTAATATTTTTACTTCTATCCTGATATAAATTACCTCTAGTTTATATAGACTGGAGTTTGGGTATCTATTATTATTGCAGAGAAAACAACAACAAAAGCTTAAAATTCTATGGAAGCCTGGATACAAAACACCTGCTGTTAGGCTCCTAGGGAGGAAAAAAAAATTTCTTTGTATCAAAAGGATGTAAGGGATAAGAGAGTCCCTGAAAGATTCTAATGCAGATATTTGCAGACCATTTCAATTAATTTGCTTTTCAAATGTAAAACAGCATCTCCTTAGGGCACTTATTTTTTTAGGCTCCCACATAGCTATTCACCAGATTTATCTAGTTATGGTCAAATAAACTCCAAAATCAGAGGAACCTGACAGCTAGACCCTTCTCCCAGGCTCTTTAGAATGACAGATTCTATCCTTACTCTTTGATGTTCTTTTGAATTTTGTACTCTGTACACTCCTTCCCAAAATAAAAAAAAATAAAAGGTAATCCATTAATTTTCCAAATAATGTTTAAGATGTTTGTAGTTTCAGTTGGCACAGTGGAAACAGGTATAAGTTTGGGAGAGTATTTAATTTTAGGAACAGCAATCCTAAACCCTCCCTCCTTCATGAAGTTTTTGTGAGGAAAGGAATAGAGACATGGAAGTTGTTGACTTGCCATGGGCATACTGCAGCTCAGTAACTTCTTCCTCAAAAATCTGGGGTTTCTGGGACACTGACACATTGTTGGTGGAATTGTGAATACATCCAGCCATTCTGGAGAGCGATTTGGAACTATGCTTAAAAAGTTATCAAACTGTGCATGCCCTTTGATCCAGCAGTGTTTCTACTGGGCTTATATCCCAAAGCGATTTTAAAGAAGGAAAAGGGACCTGTATATATATGCCAAAATGTTTGTGGCAGCCCTTTTTGTAGTGGCCAGAAACTGGAAACTGAGTGGATGCCCATCAATTGAAGAATGGCTGAATAAACTGTGGTATATGAATATTATGAAATATTATTGTTCTGTAAGAAATGACCAGCAGGAGGATTTCAGAAAGGCCTGAAGAGACTTACATGAACTGATGCTCAGTGAAATGAGAAGAACCAGAAGATCATTATATACTTCAACAACAATACTATATGACAATCAATTCTGATGGTCGTGGCCATCTTCAACAATGAGATGCACCAAATCAGTTCCAATGGAACAGTAATGACTTGAACCAGCTACGCCCAGCGAAAGAACTCTGGGAGATGACTATGAACCACTATATAGAATTCCCAATCCCTCTATTTTTGTCCGCCTGCACTTTTGATTTCTTTCACAGGCTAATTGTACACTATTTCAAAGTTGGATTCTTTTTGTACAGCAAAATAACTGTTTGGACATGAATACTGATATTGTATTTAATTTATACTTCAACATATTTAACATGTATTGGTCAACCTGTCATCTGGGAGAAGGGGTGGGGGGAAGGAAGGGAAAAGTTGGAACAAAAGGTCTTGCAATTGTCAATGCTGAAAAATTACACTTGAATATATCTTGTAAATAAAAAGCTATAAAAAAAAAAAAAAGAATCCGGGGTTTCACAGATGTGGCTGTATGCTTCACCTATGCAGATTGCAATTCTCTTTCAACATAGAGGAACATCTTTGCTAGCTTCTGTAGCTCAAAACACCCTTAATCTGTGGGCAACCTCATGATAAACCTTTCCAGACAACATCATGGTTTGACTGGTCCTCAAAAGGAAGTCCATCAGTCACTCAGCCTGTATTCAAATGCTTTATAGCTTCATAATACTAACATCAATAATTAAAATAATCATAGATATTTAAATAGTCCTTTAAAGTTTGCAAAGTGCTTTTACATACATGATCTTATTTGAGCCTCATTATGAAGCTACTGTTACAGATATTATTATTTCCATTTTAAAGATGAAGAAACTGAGGTTAAATGGAATTGCCCAGGGTCACACAGTCAATGTGTCAGAGGCAAGATTTAGACATAAATTTTCCTGACTCCAATAGCCTATACAATCCCAACATAGCTTTCAAGAACCTAGGATCATCTGCAGGCCATTATGAGGCTTCAAAGAATTCTGGTGGTAGATTATAGTAACTATTCTCTTTAAACTGTAAATTTTGTTTAAAATGTTACCTACTACACGAAATTAATCCACCTTTTCATAATTTTCTTCATGAAAAAAACATAGCAAACTCTGTATATGTGTGAACAATTTCCTAATGAAAGCATATCTTTTGAGACATTTTTAACAAATAACTACACTTTGAAAGAATACTGGAGAAATATTTTGACAATTTGTATCAATTTAATGCCAAAGTCTACTTGGTCTTTTGGATATTCTTAAATTTCATTTTTTCCTACATTTTCCATAATCTTATTGTACAGGTGATCCTATATAATGCATAGTTGACAGAGCAAGTATTATTTTTCTCATCGGAAACCCAAACACTAAAAGATGATATGATTTATCATCTCTTTAGACTTCCACGCTCAGGTGCAGGATTTATACTGATTCACCTATACACCACTCTCTTTGATTCTTGGTTATTATTTGAAGCCTCAGATCCATGTATATTTTTAGATCATATAAGATTTCATTTTTCAAGTGTGGAAAGACTTACATAAACTGATGCCTAGTGAAGTGAGTAGAACCAGGAGAACATTGTATGTAGTAACAGCAAATCAGTAATGATAAATTTAGGTCTTCTCAGCAATATAGTGATCCAAGATAATTCCAACAGACTCGGGATATAAAACGCCATCCAATCCAGAGAGAGAACTATGAAGAGAAAATGCATATCAAAGCATACTATTTTCACTTTTTTGTTTATTTTTTTCTTTCTCACATCTTTCCCCCTTTATTCTGATTTTTCTTTCTAATATAACAAATATGGTAATATGTTTAAAATGATTATACATGTATAAACTATCATATAGCTTGCTGTCTTGGGAAAGGAGGAAGAGAAGAAGAAAAAAAAGAGAACTCAAAATCTTATAAATTATTGAAAAATATTTTTACATGTAATTGGAAAAATAAAATACTATTAAAAAGTAATTATATTGATAAATGGTCAAAGTATATGAACAGACAATTTTCAGATGAAGGAATTGAAACTATTTCTAACCATATGAAAAGATGCTCCAAGTCATTATTAATTAGAGAAATGCAAATTAAGACAACTCTGAGATACCACTACACACCTGTCAGATTGGCAGGGAAAGATAATGTGGAATGTTGGAGGGGATGTGGGAAAACAGGGACACTAATACATTGTTGGTGGAACTGTGAATACATCCAGCCATTCTGGAGAGTAGTTTGGAATGATGCTCAGAAAGTTATCAAACTGTGCATACCCTTTGATCCAGCAGTGATACTACTGGGCTTATATCCCAAACAAATCATAAAGAAGGGAAAGGGACCTGTATGTGCACGAATGTTGGTGGCAGCCCTCTTTGTAGTGGCTAGAAACTGGAAACTGAGTGGATGCCCATCAGTTGGAGAATGGCTGAATAAATTGTGGTATATGACTATTATGGAATATTATTGTTCTGTTAGAAATGACCAACAGGATGATTTCAGAAAGGCCTGGAGAGACTTACACGAACTGATGCTGAGTGAAATGAGCAGGACCAGGAGATCATTATATACTTCAACAACAATACTATATGATGACCAGTTCTGATGGACCTGGCCATCCTCAGCAAGGAGATCAACCAAATCATTTCCAATGGACCAGTATGAACTGAGCCAGCTACACCCAGGGAAAGAACTCTGGGAGATGACTAAGAACCATTACATTGAATTCCCAATCCCTATATTTTTTTCCACCCGCATTTTTGATTTCTTTCACAAGCTAATTGTACAATATTTCAGAGTCTGATTCTATTTGTATAGCAAAATAACGGTTTGGTCATGAAAAAAAAAGTAATTATACATCTTTCACAGACATAACACAGATGCCTTTGTTTAATAATCCTTTCTGGTTACTAATATCAAGGGAAACCCTTGATAAAATAGGAAGACACAGACTTGTCAAAGATCTCTGCCGCTTAGTGCCAGCACTAAATTCAAATAAAAAAGAGATTTAATCTAGAGATCAGAGAATTCAGAATTAGAAGAGATTTCAGAAGTCCTCCAAGTCCAAGCTCTCATGGTACAGAGGAGGGAATCAAGATTTGGAAAGGTCAAGTGCTTTGCCTCAAATTTCACAGGTAATAAATACAAGATGATGGACTGTGACAAATCCAGCTCCTGATTACAGAATCAGCGCTATTCCGCTTTACCTAGTTTTTTCCCCAAGAGTAGTAGAGACGGAAAGGGTATTGAGTCCTTTGGTTGCTTCCATTTCCAAACGGCTTTGTGTTGTTTGCCGAGCTGTAAAGCGGATCTTTACGGATCGCTTCTAGCTGCTTTCCCGGGCATTTGCCATTACTCTTTCAGTCAGACAATCAGCGTTTAGAACCGAGCCGTTGGATGGGAGTCTGTCAGTCAGCGCGCGTTACTTGGGGATTCCATCATACAAGTTTGGCTTCATTATGCACAGGGGAAAGCAAGCGGAGGGCGGATCACCAGAGACTGCGGTAGCCCGCCGCCTGGGAGCTGGGGCACGGGGACTGGGAAGGGGATGTAAGAAATGACCAGCAGGAGGATTTCAGAGAGGCCTGGAGAGACTGACACGAACTGATGCTGAGGGAAATGAGCAGGACCAGGAGATCATTGTATACAGCAATAAGACTATATTCATGTGGTATATGAATATTATGGAATATTACTGTTCTGTAAGAAATGACCAGCAGGAGGATTTCAGAAAGGCCTGGAGAGACTTACACGAACTGATGCTGAGGGAAATGAGCAGGACCAAGAGATCATTGTATACAGCAACAAGACTATATTCATGTGATATATGAATATTATGGAATATTACTGTTCTGTAAGAAATGACCAGCAGGAGGATTTCAGAGAGGCCTGGAGAGACTTACACGAACTGATGCTGAGGGAAATGAGCAGGACCAGGAGATCATTGTATACAGCAACAAGACTATATTCATGTGGTATATGAATATTATGGAATATTACTGTTCTGTAAGAAATGACCAGCAGGAGGATTTCAGAAAGGCCTGGAGAGACTTACACGAACTGATGCTGAGGGAAATGAGCAGGACCAAGAGATCATTGTATACAGCAACAAGACTATATTCATGTGATATATGAATATTATGGAATATTACTGTTCTGTAAGAAATGACCAGCAGGAGGATTTCAGAGAGGCCTGGAGAGACTTACACGAACTGATGCTGAGGGAAATGAGCAGGACCAAGAGATCATTGTATACAGCAACAAGACTATATTCATGTGGTATATGAATGTTATGGAATATTACTGTTCTGTAAGAAATGACCAGCAGGAGGATTTCAGAAAGGCCTGGAGAGACTTACATGAACTGATGCTGAGGGAAATGAGCAGGACCAGGAGATCATTGTATACAGCAACAAGACTATATTCATGTGGTATATGAATATTATGGAATATTACTGTTCTGTAAGAAATGACCAGCAGGAGGATTTCAGAAAGGCCTGGAGAGACTTACATGAACTGATGCTGAGGGAAATGAGCAGGACCAGGAGATCATTATATACTTCAACAACAATACTATATGATGACCAGTTCTGATGGACCCGGCCATCCTCAGCAACGAGATCAACCAAATCAGTTCCAATGGAGCAGCTACGCCCAGAGAAAGAGCTCTGGGAGATGAGTGAGAACCACTACATAGAACTCCCAGTCCCTGTTTTTGTCCGCCTGCACTTTTGATTCCACCCGCGGATTTGTGACCAGCACAGGCGGCAGCCTCGGGCCGCGCTGGCCCCCACGGAAAACCGGGGCTCCGCGTGCCGGCGGGGGAGCGGGCTAATGCGCATCTCGGGGGAAGCGCCCGGAGCAGCGGGACCACGGCCCCGCCAAGCGTTAGGGGCTTCGCGGGCTTTTGGGAGAGCTCGCGGCAGGGACCGCGAGCCCGGCGCCCGACCTTTGCCCCAGTTCGTGCTCAGCCCAGAGAAGCACACAGACGCCGCACGCGCTTCTCCGGGCCCCTGCTGCAGAACCAGCTCGGGACGCCGGCCCGGGAGGGCGCTTCCATTTCGGAGACCGGAAGGGGGGGCGCCAGTCTGCAAGCCCCGAAGCCGGCCCTTGGCCCTTCCCTGGGCCAGCGGGGCTCGGTGCTGGGCGCGCCAGGGACGGTTTCCTCGCCAGGGCGGCGCGGGGCGGGGCCCGCCTCTCCGGAACACCCCTCCGTGCCGCGTGGTGCAGCCCGTGTCGTCAGGGCCCTGCGCTAGCCCTCCCCTTAGCCGTGCAGCCTTGAGGTGCGCCAGGCAGACGTCGCTGCCACCGCCGCCGGCTCGCTGTCCCCGCTGCGCCCGCTCTGGCAGCCGGTCCGGAGGAGGGGAGGCAGAACCGGGCTCTCCGCCTGCACTCTCCCCCGCGCCCGCAGTCGCGGCGCCGGGAGCCCCCGGTGGATGCTGACGGAGAAGGCTGCGGGGGCTGCGGCAGCCGCCGGGCAGCCTTGAGCCCAGCCCCTCCCGCGGCCCCCGTCCCCCCCCCCGCCCACCCTCCGGCTCCAGACCCGCTCGCTGCCGTCCCGGGGCGCCCGGCGGCCCGGTGCCATCGGCCGGCGCGCGCCCCCGCGGGATGTATCAGAGCCCGACCCGCTTCTGCTCGGCCCTGCTCCAGAGAGACGTGTCCAGCCTCTGCTGCGTGTCCTCCTCGCGGCTGCGGAGGCAGCCCCTCTCTCCCCCCGCGCCCCCGCGGTCCCCGTGCCCTCGGTCCCTGCCCGAGACCGGCGCCCCCCCTGCGCCTCTCCATCCTCCCCCTCCTCCTCCTCTCCATCCGCCTCCTCCCCCTCACCTGGCGGCGACGGAGCTGGCTTCTGGCCCCGGGAGTGCGTCCTCCAGGACAGGTGAGTGATGGAACGCTCGCGGCGGCAGGACATCCAGAACCCCGGCCCCGCACGGAGCGCGCCTTCGGCCCGGGCTCCGGGGAGACGCTGAGCAATGGAGGGCAAGCCCTGTCTGCTTCCCGGGCAGCCGGGCTGGGTCCCGCCAGGCTGGCGGCGGGGGTCGGATTTTCTCTTGGAGAAACCCGGAGCACCGCGATCAGAGGTTGTTGTTGTTGGACCCGCCTTTGCTCAGATCTTGCATCGGGAACAGGGTGTCCCTTATTCGGTACCCTGTGCTTCCAGCCAGGGGGTTGCTTCGGGACCTTTCTTAAAATCCCTCTTTAAGAGGCGGCGGTCTGTTTCCCAGAAGGTGCTGGTTAGCCCTGCTAAATGCCCTTGGCTGTAATTTTGGATACCTATCTTTTCATCGGGGAGTCCAAATTAAGGCCGGGGTGTTTGATTCTGAAACAGTCATGTATCCCCCTTTTTCACCTATTTATTCCCAACAGCATGATGCCATTTATGACAGATATTGGCGAGTCGTTCATTTAACCAGACACTGACTCTAAGTTGCAGAGGAGCTGACCTGCCTTATTAGAGAACAGTCTCCTTACTGGGAGGTTGCCCCCTGGGCCAGTGAAATCACACATCCAGTCTCGATCCCTAATTTTAAACGATGAGTTTCTTTTTACTACCCTTTAGTTAACTGGTCTGTGTCTAGTATAGACTAACTCGGTTTGCTTTGGTTGGATTAGTGACCATATCTTAGGATCTTTCTCCTCGTTCAGACCATTGTTCTCGGCTGCTACAAGTTCCCCGATTAAGAATTTGTAAAGGTTGAAATGTGTATATCCTGAGAAATGATTTTACATTTATCTTAATAAAACCAGGAACTTCCCTTTCCTTTTGCATCATATTCCACCGGGGGAAGGAAGAGGTGCAGGGAAGAGTGTACCAGTAACATATCTAATACATTTTTTTTTTTAGTTGAAAATTTTAGTTGATTTTACAGGATGGACTTCATCTATCATTAATTTTCCTTCCTGTTAAAACTAAAAAATATATATATCTTAAGAAGTATATGAAACAGTTTCATTTCTCAGTTCTTATAAGGGACAAATATGTCAAATTGCATAGCTGGAAAAACATTAGAAGAAATGTTGCTTCCTTTAAATAACTAAATTTTATCACCTAAGGTTGGATGTAGCAAATGCTGTTTAAATGTTTCCTGAAATTGCTGATAAATGTTGGGAGAGTATTACATCTCACTGAAAGATCTCATTCAGCAGTAACTTTAAGAATGAGCTATTGAAAACTTTTAAGGATGTTCTGTTGAAAACTTGAGATGGATACCAATGTTGCATTGTTCTGAAGATGTAACGTCTGTCAATTATAGTTGAGCTGCTCTTGCTGGCATTGTTTTCTTGTTTCTTTCCTGGCATTGTAGTAACAAATCTCTATACCTTTTTGTAGCCCACTAGGAAAAGCCTGTACTTTAGGCCAACTTGGTATTGTAGGAAGTGATACTGGTCTGGTCTCTTAGGAGGCAGAAATAGCCTGGCTTCCCAGATTAAACACATTTGGGTGAGGAATAGAGGAGACAGAATAACACTAAAGAGGGATCCTGGTTATGAAAGAAGTGTTAATTGGGACATCCAGCAGTGTCTTTTTGTTAGTGTGGAATGCTTTTCCCTGAGAATTTGAAAAGAGTCTTTACTGTGGAGAAGATCTGAGGAATGGAAAAGGAAAAGAAGGAAATTTGAAACTAGAAGAGTCATCCATGCTTATACTTATATGGAGGGTTAGCCTAAACAGTGAGCAACTATGAAGGAGAAAGAACTGTTTAATCTGTGTGCCAGACAGTTAAACAAGGAGGGGCTTTCATGAGCTCTTGGAGGGTTACAGCTTGAAGGAACCTGAGAAGTCATAAATACAGTGGAGCCTCTTCAGTTTACAGAAGAGGAAATTGAGCACTAGAGAGGGGGAAATTACTTGAAAGGTCTTAAAAAGGAGCAGAACTGAGACTTGAATCCACATCTTCCTACTTCAAGATTCAGTATGCACACTCTCTTCTCACCTTCAGTTCCAGCCCACAGATACGAACTGATTACTGCTGTGTCCAGTTGCGTAGACTTTGTTAGGTATGAAGGATGCAAAAGCTCGCCCCCGATCTCCCCTCCCCTGCCACACACAAAAAAGGAACAATCTCTGCCTTTCCAGATTTATAGTATCCTGGAACCATTAGAAAGCAAGCCTTCCAGCTTCCAGTTATTTTCTACAAGTTGATTCTTTTTTAAATAGTTGTTTCCTTGTTTGGAATATCTCTAAAGGGAACATTTTGTACTATACATATTGCCTGATCATTTTTCCCACTATTCCTTTCTCGAGCTATTGATCCCATCCCTGTCTGTTATGACCTTCCCTCAAGTTCCATAAAGTCATGGAGCAAAAAGCTCTGTCAGCAGATTCTATACACCTGGAAAGGCTTTAAGTATGAAAAGAGAATGAATATTGTACATGAATACATGAATATGTAGTTAGGTTTGTTAAGAAATATTCAAACTACATTCAGAAGACATCCCAGGTTCATGGAACCAGGGTTCAATATCTCTTGAAACCTGTCCACTAAGTTATAGAGTAGAGGTATCACTCCTCATGACATTACACATCCTTGAAGAATAAACTTATTTTATTTTCATCTGATGTCTTAAATAATGGCCATTCAGTCATTCATTCACAATTATACAACACCTGCAGTGTGAAAACACTGCCAGGCCTGTGGGAAATGCTAAGTCATAAGAGATAAAATTCCTGCTTCAAAGAGCCAAAATCTAGGTGAACAAATAAAACACGTTTACAAACAAGAAACGAGACAAGGCAGTCTAGCACAAAATGTACAAGCAAATTGCTGTGGGGTGGGGCCAGGCAGAAGGGATGACTTTTGGTCATCATGACTGGTGGGGCTGTTCCAGGAAAGGCTGTGAGCTGGACAGGGAAGAATTTGGGAATAGAGGAAGGTTTATCTAAGTAGAGGACCATTCTTATACAAAGGAATTCAAACTCCTGCTTGGCCTCCATGACTGACCTTGCAAAATCTCAGCTCATTCTGGGAGCAGGGGTTCTTAAACTGAGGTCCTTGAACTTAAAAAAATAAAAACCACTATTTTCATAAATTTATCTCAATATAATTGGTTTCCTTGTAATACCCATGTTTAATTATGCATTTAAAAACTCTCATCAGGGGTCCATAAGGTTTCTATAATGCAAAAAAGTCAATAAATTTGATTTCCTATCATATTATTGTGCATTATTAAATGCCTATCATAAGCCTGGCATTGTGCTTTATTTTTTTTTTCCAAAAAGAGGTAAAAGATAATCCCTGCCCTCAAGGAGGTCAGTCTCCAGTGCTAAAAAATCAGATTAAAATATAATGTTTGTGGTTTTCCAAGTCAATAGTCAATATGAAGATGCCAGGAGCTTTATATCTGAAGTTATGGCTCTCTTTTCTATTAAAGTTGCTACAACTGTTCTAGGGAACCAACTGAACCCCTAACTCCTTTCATTCACTCTTCATTCCCCCCAAATTGATCTTCGTTTTCTGTTCTTACACACACACTCTCATGCTCTTTTTCATTTTTGTGTTTTTACTCAAGCCATTCCCTACCATCAGACTGCCCTTTTCTGTTAAATTCTTCACATACTTGAAGCCAAATGAAAATTCTGCCTTCCAGTGTTGCCATGACTATTTCTCCCATTTGGAACCCACTGAGCACTTTGATCATACTTAAACGTGTTTGTGTCAATTATCTGTGTGTGTCTTACTGTGAGGATTGAGACTACATCTCATCTTAAACTTGTATCTTTCCCAGCTACTAGCACTGCATACAGTAGGAACTCCATCTTTGGACGTAAAATGGTAGAAAAAAAAAAATAGAATGGAAGTTTCTTCAGGGTACTCAATTTCCAGTCTTTTCTTTGTAGTTCTCTTCTCCCTCTCCCTTCCCCCGGTGCCTAGCAATATATTTTGCACATAAAGGCACTCAAAAAATGTTAATTGAATTATATTGATGATGATATCATGAATCACATGTCATGAAGAAGCAGTTATTGGGAAGAACAGAACATTTTGTAACCTTAGAGAGCTATATATAAAATGTAAGTTAGCATTATTACTTCCTCTTGTTGATAATCCCTTTCTCCTCACCTTCTTGAATTATAGTCACAATTTATGGACTATGAACCTCAGAACTATCCCCTTTTGACACAGAATTCAGAGGTCATAAAGCAGTTTGCCTAAAAAGCAGGTTACTTCAAGAGTCCTGGATAAAATGCAATTGACAGAATAGTTGTGAATGGGTTTGAAATCCTGCTTTTGCCATACTTCCTCCTCCTCTTCTTCCTCTTGTTACCTTCTTGGTACAAACCTAAAGGCAATAGTCTTAAGTTAAGCAACCATACTTAGTTTGTATGAGTCAGCAGCTTGGAAGGAAAGGGGAGGTGATGGACAAGGTTGTAATTTATCTGAGTTTTATTGAGAATAAATTGTTCTGGTCTGTGGGAGGACTGTGTCCCTTGCCTGTAAGCAATATTTTTGAGGTCTGTGGCTGGATAAGCTTCTAAGTTGGGTTCTTTATTTTTGTTTTTTAAATAAGCATAAACACTATGTGAGCCTCTAAAACATCTGGTAGGTAGGTGATATAGTCTGAATGCCAGATCAAGGTTATAGATATAGAAACTGTCTGGTTCAACCCCACCCCCGAGTTTTACTGAAGAAGAGACTGAGGAAATTAGTCACTTATCACTAGTAAGAAACAAAGTTAGGATTTAAACTTGAGGCTTCTGACCCTATAAGCCAGACAGTACCCTGGATGACTTTGCTTCAGTGTGCCTATCTCTATATTTCTAGATTATTTACCTAAAGGGCTCTTTAGCCTTCACAAAAAAGTAAATAAGAGAAATGGTTATCAACCAATCTACAAATATTTCTTAGTCACCTGCAGGTCTTTCTAACCTTTTCCTTTGGATAAACCTTTAAAATTTCTCTAAAATAAGAGCTAGGAGAAATGAGGAACTTAAGATTGTAAATCTCCCTCCCATGTTATTCACTCCCATCCCAGCAATCAAGAGAGAAGGAAAAATTGTCCAAGTGGTGGTAACTGCAGGTCTTCTTGGGCAATTATCAGCCTTTGGAAGTCTTCAATAATAATACCTCTCTTAGCAGCACAAGAATGTAAATTTAGAACAATCCAATCTAGCACCCTTAGATTATTGTGTTACCAAAGCTTTAAAAAAAGAAATTGGTTTCTCATTCTTTTTTCCATAGAATCCTTTCATAGGACAGAATTAAGCAAAACAGTTGACCATGACATATTCCACATGTCATACTCACTTTCTCTGTTGAGGAGAGAGACATTTTTTTATCCTCAGTACCTAGGAGTTAAGAGCTTCTCTCATTGTGCAGGTGGGGAAAAAGTGAGGTTGAGATAGATGAAATAATTTAATGAAAGACATACACATAGTAAGGGGTAGAGTTGAAATGCAGTGCTCTTTCAATCACTCAGTAGTTATTAAGCATGTACATGTATCAGACACTTTGCAGTATGCCTTGCAGTTCAGTCCAATATACCAGGTAAACAAATGGGAGACTGACCGATTGGGGGAGGATGCTTCTTTGGGCATAAAGATATGATCTCAGTCCTCAAAAATTGTTCATACTGCATTAATCGGGTATTTAGTTTTGTGTTACTAAGAAGAAAAGAATAGGGGTTGTCTAGAGTAGTTGAAGATAACTTCTAGAGAAGCTTGCAGGATAAGAAAAATTCCAGGTATCAAAATAACATGAACATTCGAAGAGAACTGGAAATGAACATGGGATAGGATGTGGAACAGATTGTTCTGATTGGGAAACTGATATTTTAAAAGATCAAGAGACACAAATTCTGGGCAATTAATCATCTTATTCATAATGCTAGCATATTACCAATAAAATGGGTCAGTGACACTCAAATGCCAAAGACCATTCATGGTGGTGGTTTCACGGTTTATAAGCCTTTAGAAATGCGATGTTAAGGGATTTCTTACTGCAATTGATGAGAAAGAATGAATATTACTATGAGAGGTGGACCTATTTTAATGTAGGGGGAAGGGCAGAATATAACTTTGAATATGTCATTTATTTCTAAATTGCCCAGCCAAGCTTGGGCCATCTAATCAAGGAATTTGTTCTTCCCCCCCTCCTCACCCTCTTATTCTATAGAGCACAACAATGGTTTTTTTCCACCTGAATAGGGTCTGACCAAGATTGAAAGTTAATTCAACGCCATTATCAGCAATGTCCTTCAGAGACTGAATTACAGATTTTTGGAAAAAATCTTGGTCTTAATTCAATAATTGATTATTAACATGAGGGGACAAATTTCTCTCTCAGAAGAAGGTATCTAGTGGGAAACCTTGTCCAAAGTTGGACAGGTGTGATCTGATCTCATTTAGGTCAGAATGTACTGAAAGATAGATGAATTTGAAGATAAGGATTGGGAGGGGAAGAAAGGTCTGGAACAGTTATTCAATTTAGCTGAAGCCTGTTGTGTTCAAAATCAGCAGAGTTGAATAGTCAAAGAGAAATCCTGTTCACTTTTCGAAAAAATTTATAGATCCTCATTGCAAATTTAGATTGAACAAATAGGAAAGTATTATTAAGATATGAAAAAGAGGGATAGAATTTACAGTTCCAATTTCCCTCAGTATAAAGTGTCATTGAATTGAATTTCAAACTGAGTCAGGAACTATGGTTGGATAGGTCCCTCAATGGAACCACTTGGGAAGGATTCAGAAGCTGAATTTGGGAAAGGCCCTGGGAAATAAGGATCCAGGTTTTTTTCTCTTTATAAGACAAGGGCAATTAATGTATGAGTAGCACAGATAGAGAATTTTGTTTTATAAAGTATGAAGAAATCTTTCCTTGTGATTTGATTGCTTCTGGATTATAGGTGCTATCCATTCATTCACCAGTCATTAAATGCTTCCTGTGGTGCCAGGTACTATGTTTGGTTTCTGGAAATACAAAAACAGAAACAATAATTCCTCAGACCCTTTGTAGCCTACTGGGGGGAAAGAACATGTACACAGGGGTGTGGGGGGGAGGGGGAGGAGAGAGAGAGAGGAGAAGGAAAGGGAAAGGGAGAGATTAAAATGGTTTATAAATATGTGCAACACAAAAAAAATTTTCAAACCCAACCACTACAATGCTCATTTCCTTAAACTGATGGGAAAATACATGCAAACATGCTGGGTAAATCATGTCCTGGTCCTGCTTCTTCCTTTCTGTGAGGTGTTGGGGATGTTACTTCACTTGAGTCACTTAGATAATGAGGAACTTTGACCTGATGACCCAAATAATGACCCAAGGGCCTCTCCATTTCTAAACCCTATGATTCCAAAATCATGTTGAGATTTCAAAAGCATCTGAGAACCATTTAGACTTCCTGAAATGGGCCCGACATCTAAGTTAGTTTTTTATTCTCCCTCTTCTTCCTCATTATCATTATTTGTCATTCATTTTCTCATTCTTTGTCTTGATGATATGTTGGTGGGACTACCTAGAAAGGAATGGAAGATACAGAAAGGAATTAATTTGGGACTTTAAGAAAACGTAGCATACTCCATGGCATTTTAAGTTTGCAAAAAACTATCTTTTAACTCTCACAGATCATTTTGATGAAGTAGATGCTCTAATCTCACCTCCATTTTATAGTTGAGTTCAGGTGACATGTTCCATCCTCCAAAGCCATAAGAACTTGAATTTGAAGTAGGGATTAAACCAGACCTTTCTGACTCCCAAATCCATTGCTTTATCCCATATGCCAAATTGCCTCTTAGAAGTGATTCAGTGTAATCCTTGAAGATAGCTCCACCCATCCAGTCATATTACTTTTACTAAAGTTGATTGGAATATCTAGTGGTTTCATTAGTTGCCATGGTCAGATAATTGCTGGTAGTCCGTTTTTTGGTTAAGAGCTTATTGGAACTGCTGCCAGGAGGACTTAAAGCCTTTTTAACACAATAGGACTTGGATTTTATTAGCATAGCCTTAAAGATCCCAGATTTACATTCTTCTCAGAAATGAGGCATCCTAGAGAAACTGAACTAAGGAATTTGAAAAATGGTGAGACTGGTATTAAGGTTATGGGGAGGACACCTGACATTACTCATTGAGGGTGGAGACTGGTTTTTCATTTCTTTGTACCCTCAAGGATTGCCATAGTAGGTATTTATTTTATTTTATTGTTATTATTTTTGCTGAAGCAGTTGAGGACAAGTGACTTGCCCAGGATCACACAGCTAGTAAGTGTTAAGTGTCTGAGGCCATATTTGAACTTGGGTCCTCCTGACATTGGGGCTGGTGCTACATACACTGCGCCACCTAGCTGTCCCTATAGTAGGTGTTTATTAAAAGCCTGTTGTTACCCTAATTGCCTCAGCCAAAAAAAAGAAAAGTCTGTTAATAAAATAAATATTAGTTTATATCAAATATTATATTAAATTTATATTTTAATATTAATATATTTATGTTAAATATTAGTTTGATTATTACAATAGTAAAATATATATATATATTGAAGGACTGAGTTAATCTTTCTCTTTGGTTGAATCGCATCTATCTATTTTTTCAAGCCATTATCCCTCTAACCAACCACTCTATCTCATTGCCACAGCATCCTGTCAATATGATCCACTGATTGATATCACCAGTTTGTAAATGGGTTAATGTCTGCCCAATTTCTCTTGTTTATTATGATATTGCCTTACTCTTACTGTTAGTGAATCCAAATTCACTGACAAATCAAAAAATTACCCCATGGTGTCATTGGTCCTCTTTAAAAACAAAAGATGATTCAAATGAAGAAATCAAAGCCATTTTTAGTCATATGAAAAATACTCTAAATCACTTGATCAGAGAAATGCAAATTAAGACAATTCTGAGGTACCACTTCACACTTCTCAGATTGGTTAAGATGACAGGAAAAGATAATGATAAATGTTGGAGAGGATGAGGAAAGACTGGGACATTCATTGTTGGTGGGAATTGTGAACTGATCCAACTATTCTGGAGAGCAATTTAGAATGGTGTCCAAAGGGCTATTAAAGTGTTCATATCCCCTATTTATTTTTGTCTTTAGCAAATTTACTTATTTTTAACACACATTTCTTTATGAATAACATTTGGAGAGAAGAACCAAATCTTTCAAAGTTTAATGACTTTGCAAGAGACAGTGTGTGGGTCAGACAGCATTTAATAAAAAAAGCTAGAGAGATATCTAGAAGCAAAGCAAAGATTATTATACGTTCTCGAGAATCCCAGGTCACAGAGCTAGTCTCTGAATCTTCCTGCAGCCATAGGCAGCTGTCTATCTGCTAAGCACACTGTTGAACGGGATGAGGTGAGATCTTTCAAGATAGTTGTGAAAATTGAGTAAGGCTTCATCTATTTCCGAGTTGGAGTAGGCCTGAAGGACTTTAGGGATCAAGTCAAGGGCATACTTAAGTCCCCTCCCTGCTATCCCCTAAGGGCATAGTTAAGTCCCCTTGTTATCCTCCTATGACATCAGTGTCTTTCTGTTTAGGTCAAATATGGGCAACTATGTACTTATTGGTCAAGTTCAATTTCTTGGGTAGTTCCCTCGTTTAGAATGTAAGATACTCAGCCAATAAGGATGAGGGTCAGTGGTGGGAGGGGGTATTTGCGTTAGGGATAAAAAGTGTTGACCCTGCCCCCTACAGTGCTTCCTCCCTTCGATTGTCTGCTCTATGGGTGGGATGCCCAATTCTCGAGATCGTATAATAAACTTTGCTTTGCTTCTAGATATCTCTCCAGCTTTTTTTATTAAATGCTGTCTGAACCACACAGTCTTGAAAATAATTTGGAATTATACACAGAAAGTTGTACCCTATACATACTCTTTGACCCAAATATATCGCCACTACTATGTACATACTTCAAGGGAGGTCAAGGGCAAAGGGTCTATCTAAAAACATTAATGGCAACATTTTTTTTATTAGTTAAGATCCAAATACAATCCATTAGGGAGTGGCTGAACAAATCATGTAAGAATATAAAAGAGTCATTATGCCATAAAAAATGATGAACATGAATTCAGAGTTTGTAAAACTCTTTATTCTAAAGAGAAAGAATAGCATTTAAAGATTTCAAAACCCTGTTTAATGCAGTGACCAAAAGTGACTTGAAAATCAGGACAAAGCCTAATTCCTACTTCTTAGGAAGAAGATATTAGAGTTATGCAATGAGACCTACATTTTCCTATGTGACTAATATTAATGTTTTTTTGTCTGACTCTACTTGCTTATTATAAGGGCAGACTCCCAGTAGGGGTTCATTAGTCAATGGAAAGTATCAATGATGTACACTAAAATGCATCAATAACTTTTCTTTTACTATACATGTTTTAATGAGTCAAGATGAGGGAGAAAAATCAAGGCAAAAGGGAAAAACCATGGGAGAGGGAAAAAAAAAAAAAAACCAGAAAAAAGAAGTGGACACAGCATGTGTTGATTTATATTCAATCTCCATAGTTCTTTCTGGAGGCAGATGGCATTTTCTATCCAAAGTTTATTAGGAATGCTTCCGATCACTGAATCTCTGAGAAGAACCAAGTCTTTCATAGTTGATGATCTTACATTCTTGTTGTTACTGTGTGCAATGTATCCCCTGGTTCTGCTTGTTTCATTCAGCATCAGTTCATGTAAATCTTTCCAGGCCTTTCTAACATCGGCTTGTTCATAATTTTTTATAGAAAAATAACATTCCATTATTTTTGCATACTACAACTTCATCGATTTCCCAGTTGATGGGCACTCATGTTCCAAATTTTAAGCATCAATAACTTTTAGAAGCAATTTATGGGAACTGTGAGGAGGCAGCTAGTTGGAGGCTTAGTGGAGAGAGCTCTGGATTTGAAGTCAAGAAAATAAGAGTTAAAAATCTGCACTCAGATACTTAGTAGCTGAGTGATCACTTAACTCTATGCAAGTCACTTTACCTTATTTACCTCACTTTCCTTATCTGTAAAATGAGCTGGATAAGGAAAGGGCAAACCACTGCAGTATTTCTGCAAGGAAAACCCCATGGATTGTAAGGTCAGACACCACTGAAAACAACAAAAAGTGTGAGTGAAGTATTAGTATAGATAGGATGTTTGAGGCTTCCTTAACTAAGCAAGACCAAGATTTTGTAGTTTTTCTAGGCCAAATTAGATTTTAAGTAGATTTTCCCAAGCAAATGTCAGGTTCTTTTGTTTTTCCAAATTTTCTCACTTCTTTTAGTGTCTTAAAATATTAAGTAATTTGCTCAATAATTCCGAACTTGGGATGTTCAGTGTTGCCCTTTCCTATTTTTTAGATGGTCATTGGGAGGTAAATCTCATTGATGATAGAATCACTGCTTTAAAACTTTGTTTTGGAATTAGAGCTCTTCCTTTCCTCCACCTGCCCAACTGATACCAATCCTTTCCCCTATAACTGCCCTAATTATAGCCAAATGACATAGTGGGAGTTTGTATAAGATAAGCTGGACTTTCTTATAAAAGTTAGAGGTGACTTGTAACATGTTAAGAATGAATAACTCAGTGTTTTTAGAAATAATCTTGTGTTACATTTGGACATCAAAAATTCGTTTGAATTTAATCGGCCAATGAGAAATTAATTACTGCTTTTAGAGCAATACACTGGTGGGTTTTAAGCCTCTAAGCCTATATCTGCCCACCTAGATCACTGTTACAGGTGACCCTGGGGGCTCCATCAATATCCATTATATAAGTACTTAATTCTTAGGATGCATAAATATAGATGAACTTTTCATGACACAAGTGGGGAAGAGGGGACCTTTTCCTTCCCAATAGTTTACATTTATATAGTGCTTTACCTATGACAAAACCCTTCTCTTGAAACAAACAGCCCTGTGAGGGTAGTAAGAGAGGTATTATTATCCTTATCTTACAGCTGAGGAAATAAAGGTTTTTGCAGGTTGTAGTGATGTCTTTTGTTTTTACATCACAATCATTCCCAAATATAACCTCTCCCCCTCCCTCAGCCCTACTCAGTGAGCTCTCCTTGTAGCCAAGAAAAGTAGTTAAGTAAAACTTGCTCAGCAAGCACACCTGATGGACCATGTGACATTCCACACCTATGTTCCCCCATTCCCCTTCCCCCCCAAGGAAAGAAGAGAGGTAAGTTCTCTTAGTTTTTGGGGGGAGGGAGGAGGCGGCTAAGATTGTCACGGCCTAATTTTGAGCTCCAGTTTCCTGACTCTTGGACAAAGTATTGGCATTCTTCCTAGGACACCATCCTATCAGTTTTCGGAAAAACTAGAGGCCTTCTAAGATGATCTCCAGAATCCAGAAGACAGAAATTGGGAAAAGGCAGAAAATGGAATGAGAAGGAAGGAAAAAAATATGCTTTCCCCCCCACACACAAAGTTGCTAGAATGTCCTGGTCCTACTTTTTCTCCTTTTGGTGCACTATTAATTTGCTAAGACTTTCCTGAGCTAAACATGGTACCTTCCTCTTTTTTGAAACTCTAGAACATCTAGCACTACCTAATTATGCTTTTTTCCCCTTACTATAGATGGGGGAAAGTCAGTGATCAGGAGAAGGGGGAGAATAACTTTATATTTATGAATATTGGTCGAGCCAACCCAGCTATTAGGAGGTCTAGAATATTCTTATAGAGATTAACAGGGTTTTTAAATGGCGCTAATAATTTAGTATGTTTAGTATGACTATAATAAGCATAGTCATTCCTCCTCTACAGTCTTAGTTGTATATTATTTTTCTTTTAAAAAATCTTTTTTTAAGCGTATATTTAAGATCCATAGGATCCATACCACTTTGCTTACTTGTGTCACTTGAATTGCCTTCTGCTCTCTCCTTTTTATTTTTAAATGTCTTGCTTTTCTTTATTTTTTTCTATCATTATTGTCACCTATTTATTCCATTCCCATAGTCTTCCCTTGTAATAAATAAGCATAGTCAAATAAAACAAATTGACATGTTGATAATGTTGTTGGTAATATCTTGCCCTGTCTATCTCATTTTTCCTTTACCTCTTTTCTGAGAATTGGGATACATGTTTCATCAGTCTCCTTAGAGTCACAAATGATTATTGTATTAATCAGAGTTTTAAAGTTTTTTATATAATTGTTTTCCTTTATGTTATTGTAAATGCTGTATATTGTTCTCCTAATTTTGTTCGCTTCACTCTGTATCATACAGTTTTCCCCAGAACTCTCTGAACCTGGCCTTTTTGTTATTTCTTCATGGTGCCATGGCACTCCATTACTTTTCATATGCTCTAACTTGTTCAGCCATTTCCCAATCAAGAGTCGACCACACTTTTTCTCCGTGCTTTGGCACTACAAAATATGTTACAGTATAATTCTATCTTTGATCCCTTTGAAATATATAAGCATGGAGTGATATTGTTCCTGGGTCAAAGGGCATGCACAGGTTAGTGTCTTTTTGGTGTACATAGTTCCAAATTACTTCTGCTCAATAGTTGGGTCCGTTCATAGTTTTACCAACAATGCATTACTGTACCTGTGTTTCCATAGTTCTCCATCCGTGGTCATTTTCCTCCTTTGTCATGCTTTCCAATATAAGAAGTGTGATGTGCAGAGAACATCAGTGTTTTTTGTTCATTTGTATTCCTTATGTTGTTAGTTATTTGGAGCATTTTTTCATATGGTTTTTAAAACTACCTGTTCTTGTACTTTGGGGGAACGGCTCTTATTCTGATATATTTGTGTTGGTTCCCTATATAACTTGACTATCTTATTTTTATTTGACAAATTATCTACAAAGACTTTCTCCCAGATTATTGGTTCCTTCCTAATTCTAACTCCAGTTTGCTTTCCATTGCATCCACCTAAATGTTATCTAACTCAAGAAAATATCTGGTTGGGGCAGCTAGGTGGCCTAGTGGACAGAGTACCAGCCCTGAAGTCAGGAGAGCCCGAGTTCAAATCTGGCTTCAGTCACTTAACACTTCCCAGCTTTGTGACTCTGGGAGGTCACTTAACCCCAATTGCCTCAGCAAAAAAAAAAAAAAAAAAAATCTGGTTGGGTACCAAGTAGATGAGCTAAGAGGACTGGTTGATGGTAAGATTTCATTTTTGGAAGGGAAGATGGTAGGATGATAGTGAGCTTTAATGAATTCATACCAGATTGAAGAAATGAATTATCTTTATTTGGACAAACTCTTCAACATTCTCAACCAGTAGTTTCATAGAGGGTCTGCTTTAATTGTCTCATTGCCTCATGGGCCCTAATATTTTTAGACCTGTCAAGTTGACTGACTTGTCTGCCTTTCATTCGACCTCTCATTATGCTGAATGGTTTGTGTCATCATCTCCTAATCTGAGACCAAATGTATGCTGTGACTGCAGTCCATAGCAAAGGAAGGAAGCGTGATATTGGCTATAAGTATGAATGGGAAGAGATAGGTAGATCACGGGTCCATCAGGCCCTACCTTTTTACCTTTCAGACAGGTTGTTGACCACGACCTCATCTAGTCACCATTTTAATTGGCCCACATAAAATGAGCAAATTTGTTGTAATGACAGAATTTTAAGTATCCTGGTCACAGTAAATGAAGAAACTTTCTGTTCCTTCTTTACAAGATTTAATATGAGACAGATCTAACCTGAAGAAATTCATTTGAGCCATATGTTTTTATACCCACTCAGTTCTGATGCAGCACTTTTTTTTTGCCCTAACACTGAGTTTTAGGCTTCCCAATATGATGAGTGTCTAATAGTATTTGGGCAATTTGTAAACGGTGATATAGAAGCACCTTTCCCCCCTCCATTCCCTCTTGAGACCTAGTAAATAATATAAATATTAGGTTAGTATCTGACCCAATTTCATTTCCATTAGACAGATGGTTCTCATATTAAATCTTTAAGAGAATTAATGTGAAAGGTTTGCTCAAGCATTGTCACTAGCATATTTGAAATAAACATCTGCTCATTTTGGTGTAGGATAGGAACTTGAGTGGATAAACATGATGTCTCCAAAGCCTTGGAATATTGAGGGGGAATCTTAAGCATGCACAAGATAATAAGACAACTCTAAAATCTATACCTTATAGCGTTTCAGTGATGACTTTACATGTTAACTTTATAAGATGTTAAATGTCATGAAATAAGGAATTTGCCATTATCATCTACTCATGAAATGATACTACCTTAGAACAGCTTTAAAGGTGACAAGAGAAAATACAGTCTTACCAGAAATAATTAGGAGCATTTATTTCTCAGCACAGAGAAAGCCTATCAAAACTTTTTGGACTGTACAAGAAACCATTTTTTCCCCTTTATCTTCTAAACACACACATTGTATATTTGAAAAATGTCCAGTTCTTTTCTAGTTCTAATTGCAAAAAATAAAATATTTTTCTTGGAAAAAAAGAGGTTGGAAAATTTTTCTTGGAAAAGGGGTTGGTCTTGACATCTTGACCTAATGCGGGGTATACTGTTTATGTGGATTTTTTTTTTTCCCTATTCGACTTAAGATTCTGAGACAAAAGAAATTAGAATATTAAACTTAAGTTTTTATCTTTTCCCTAATATGCTACAATAACTTTGTATAATAGAAGGCTTTTTCCCCCTTCTGAAAGCTGATTGAAGAATAATCATATGTCTTTATAGCTAATGGTGGTACTGGGTAATTAAATAAGTTTTCCTGGAAGGAAAGGGGAAAAAAAGTATTTTCCACTTAAATGACATAATATTTCCAGAGATGGTTTGTGATTCATTGCTATGGTGCTGTCAACCAAGCCTGATTCATTCAGGCTAGTCTGATAACTTCATGTTTGCGATTGGAACAAAACAAGAATACTTGTACAAAATCAGACAGTTAACCAAAAGATAGTTATCAAAAGAAAATGAATCTTTCAAAATTGCAAAGAACACAGTTGCAAAGAAATAATAAGAAAAAACATCCCCCTATTACTTGTGGAAGTCCACCACAAATATAGAACATTACCTACAATGTCAGATTTACACACACACACACACCAGTCCTCTGGATCAATAAAGATGGTTTTAATACCACTTTTAAAGTAACTAGACTGGATGGGAAAGAACCTTAGGAAAAAAAGAGCCCAGATTATGTGCACAACCTTATTACTCCCATTATCCATATATGGGGACTATTTCCATGGGTGCAGATTTCAACCTTTCTCTAAGTCCCCAAAGTCCCAAAGTTTTCCTCTGATACATGAAAGGAATCATGTAATATCCAAGCTCTGGAAAACCTAGCAAATTGGACATGTTCTGAATGTGGACCCATAAGCAGACTATCTCCACTATCCTAGGGCTAGCCTAGTTGAATGCAAAAACATAACCTTTACTAAGAAGATTGACCCCTGGGTGATTAATTTTTTGTTTGTTAATTTCTTTATTTTGGACAGGGTAGCTATTTTCTTGAGACTAATAATTTAAAACAAAGTCACCGCCCTCCCACTTTTGTTGTCATATTCTGATACAGAAAAAATGGTTTCACAATTCTGTTATCCTGTCCCCTAAAAGATGAAAAATACAGGATTCTCTTTTCTATTTGCCCTCACCTTCTGCTATAGAACCTACTAAACTATGACTGCATTGATTTATTTCATAGCATCTCGTTTCTAGGTTTTATTTACAATGTACGCAAGGATATGTGTGCTTCTTAAAAGTTAGTAATTGGAAGTGCTCTCTTCTAGGAAATGTAAATGAATTGATATTGCTTGCAAGAGACTCTATATAGATATACATTCATAGGTAATAAGAATATAATTAAGACTTTTTTCCCCTTGTTATGATCTTTATGTATCAGAAGTTTATTTGTTCTCCCTTGTAGAGTCTGAGTTAGCATCACCTATATGTAGTATCCCAAGGGAAAGATCTTCACTTGTAAGAACAACTCAAAAGTTGTATCCTTGGAACTGGCCAGGTAATTGGGGGCAGAATTCTCTGGGAAGACTAATCTCTACAAATCAGGGACAGGGACCTTAGCCATGACATCACTTATGGACTAATGCCCATATTGATTGGTTACTATCTTCAGTAGCAAGGATTTAGTTTTATAAATGCATTTGAATAACTATAATTTTTGATAATCCTGTATATTTTATTTATGCATTTAAAAACATGTTCCTTAAATATGATCTACAGACTGCCAAAAAAGGTTATTAAATCCCAGTGTTGGCTCTGTTAGTGGGTTCACTTTTTCTTTTACTTTGCTCATAAACCTAACAAAGTCTCCATTTTAACTTAATAAGTATCTATTCTGGCCCAACCTTGATAAAATTGGGGAATATTCTAATTCTGTATTTTTATCTTCCCTCAACTACTTATTTTGCATAAAGATTCCAAAGTATAAATCTGGGTGCAGAAATTTGCTTCCCACCAGTCAGTATCCTAGAAGCCCTATAAAGGAGGGTGTTAACACATTACTACTCCTACATGGATGCACATTTGGAATGCCAAAGTACCCCCTCCCCCTCTCCCTATAGCCCACAGTAAATAATGTCCTGCAATAAATTTCATCTGGACACTTATGTCTTAGGCTTGGGATTTCTCCTTTTCCTCACTTGTTCAGACACCAGGTTATACCATATAATCACTCTTTTGGAGAATCTTTTTCCAGGAAAAACTAATAGTCATTTTAAAACTCATCAAGCTCACACAGATTCCCTCATTCAAATGGCTCCAGTAAATGGATATAATTCACCTTCTGTGCCCCATCATGTAGTTTTCCAAATGTTCAGTAGTTACCATCTTCCCTGGCCCAAATATATGGATATGTTGCAGGTTCTATAACATTGGAAGTGGGGGGGATCTGTCATCAAAGCCACCCAGAGGATCCCTAGCGTAGATGCAGAACTGAGAGGGAGGTCAGGGGCTATTTCATGCAATCTCTATAATTTTATAGATGAAAGAAAACTGATATTTAATGATTTGTTCAATCCCTCTTAATTTAATGCTCTCCTTCTCTTGCTTCCATTTTCTCCTGAAAGTAGCTTGTTTGTATATATTTGTATATTTTCTCCCCACATTAGACTGAATTTCTCAAGAATAGCGATTGCCTTTTACTTTTTTAAAAGCTTTTTTAAAGCATAGTTCCTGGCACAGATTAGGTCCTTAATGTTTGATTGAACTGACCTTATATTAGGTCCACTGTTTTGGATACTGTACCACTTCCTCCTGTACTCCATGTTGTGAGTGTATTTGCTGTTGTTCAGTCATTTTCAGTCATGTCCCACTCTTTGTGGTCTCATTTGGAGTTTTCTTGGCAAAGATGCTGGAGTGGTTTGCCATTTCCTTCTCCAGCTCATTTGCCAGATCGGGAAACTGAGGCAAACAGGGTGAAATGACTTGCCTAGTTAGTAAGTGTCTGAGATCATATTCGAACTTGGGAATAAGAGTCTTTCTGCCTGGGGGGAGATGCTAGGTCTGTGGACTAGGAGCCCAAGCTGCCTCCATGGGAATGAATGAAAGCAGCCAGGCTCCTGTTCCTCCACCCCTCAGCTTCCAACTAGAGTTTTTGGGGTAAGAGAGTGCTTCCCAATTGAAAACTTATTAGAAGTGATTATGTGAAAAGAATTTTTCTTTTCCCTTGTGCATATTTTTCTACATGTAAAGACATTTTGACTTGTCCCCTTCAGGCCTCTTGGGGTCGGAAACAGCAAATTTTATGTCCAGATCGCTTTCTCAGAAAGGTGGCCAGCACCCTGCCCTGTTTCCCAATTCTTTTTTCCCTGCAGAGGGTTTAAAAACCCTGGAAGGGTCCACTACTGTGCAGCCCTCCTCCGGGGGCTTCCTTGACACTTGAGGAGAGAGCTAGATTGAGGTGTAATGTAAAAAAGCTTCCCAGCCATTTAGAACTGCAGGAGTGGAATGGGAGGAAGCAGGTTTGTTTCTTCCAGCACTGATCACTGTTAGTGGTGCTGCATCCTTTTCATCTCTGAGATCGATGCTCTAACGTTTCCATGGTGGTTGTTTGTGCTAGCCCGAGAAATGACCAGCAGATGGCAGCATTGGCCTTGGCTCTTTCAGAGAGCTTTCCTATCCCGGTTCCTGCAGGAGGGTTGCTCTCCTCCACCCCTCTACCCCTTCCCCACCCCGAATTTTCTGGAGTCCTCAGGCAGCCCCCTGACAGGTGTGTGGCCCGGCCTTTGTGCATTGTTCAGCTTTTAATTGGCACATGTGCAAAGCCAGGGGACTGAGCCCGGGATAACAGCTGGGAAAGATTATTCACAATCTCCCCAACCTGCTGTGCTTATCGACAAAGAAAATATTCTGTAAACAGATGATTAGGGCAGACACTCTGTGCCGCTGGAGCAGGATTAAAAAATAGATTAGTGTTTGTCTGGTGTCCTGAAGAGCTTATTAAAGGAGAGCTGTCTGGTTGGGGCAAGTTGAGGGTATGTTTTTTTGTTTTTTTGTTTTTTGCAAGTACCAAGATTTTCAAGCAAACTTTAATTGCTCAGTGAAACTGCAGTGCCACCCCCCACCCCCATTACCCCTTTCTCACAATGAGCTGAGATTCGTGGAAGAAACAGAAAAGAATCAAATTTGGAGATTACTTATTCTGCTTATGTCTGTCTGACCTGATTAAGTTAAGCTATTGCATTCTTTCTCCTCTTAATTGTTCAAAATTTTTCTCCCCTCCCCCCATAGAAACAACAACAACAATAAAAACTCCTTGTAATGTAGGCTGTCAAGCAAGAATTCGAACCCAAGCCTTTTAATTCCAGACCCAGCATTCTGCTCTCATATTCCTTTTATTGGGAATAAGACAGTGTACAGATGAAGCATCTGGCTCCAGCAATACACTTCCTTATTTGGAGTCCCAAACTGACTTCTCTTTTACAGAGTTCTACATTACATGATTTGAAAAAGAGTTTGACTTCAAAGTACAATTTGGAAAAAAAAGAAAACAATCAGAACTGGTATGGATTTGAGGAGGCAGCAGTGGAGAGAGCACTAAGTCTGGAATCGGGAAGGCTTGAGTTCAAATCCATCCTCAGACACATCCTATCTATGTCATTTAGCCTCTGATTGCCTGACAAAACGGGTCCACTGGAAAACCACTTCAGTATCTTTGCTGAGAAAACCCCAAATTTGGTCATGGAGAATTTGGGGGGAGGGAGGCTTGATTGAAAAATGATTGAGTGATGGATTTGAGGACTTCTAAAGAGTTTGGTCACTTTGGATACTTCACTACCACAGGCATCCCTCACTGGCATCTGTGAATTTGGCTGGGAAAAAATTTTTATATCTTTATTTTGGCTAACCTTTGGTTTTCTTTGAAATTTAATTATGTTTTTATGAGGAGGAGAAAGGGGCCACAGAGTTCAAGGCAGACAACAAGCATTTATTTAGCACTTAAAATATACCATCCCATACTCTTCTTAAACTTATTAAAGTTTTGGGGATGCAAATACAAGCAGAAAGAAAGATGGTCCCTGCCCTGTAAGAGTTTACATTCCAATGAGGAAAGGCAACCCACAGAAAAAGGGGGGTGAAGATCCAGAAAAGTTGATCGTTTGCAGAGAGACACTACCCATGGAGTCAGGATATAAACTAGGCTGGGTGTTAGAAAAGGGAGAAAATGTGTGGATCTGCTAAGGAAAGGAGAAAATCTGGCTCTCCCAAGAAGTGGGTCGTATTAGACAAGATGGTTCCTGAAGAAGGATCATCATCTGCTGGGCATTTTCAGGAGTCAGGAGATGTGCAATATAAGCTCAAGGTCCTCCTGACTACAGCCCTGCCCTGTCTGCTTCTTAAACATATAAGGTAAAAATAATTAATGCCTGCCTTGCATGGTAAGACTGTTAGGGAAGTCTAAATCCTTTTGCAGAAACTGGTTTTAGCTTTTGTTAGCCCTCTGCGCTCTGGTTTACTTCTGGTGTGTGTGTAGGTGGTGTGTGTACATATATGGGTATTTTGTGTGTGTGTCTGTAGTGTGTGTGCATTTTGTGTGTTTGTCTTTAAGTAGAACTGAGATTTAATCTATTTGCCTTCTACGGGACAATTTCTGTTTTCCTTCTCTTCCCTTTTATGAATTGCAGGGAGGCACATTTTGGGTCCTTGGGAGGGAAGGACGTCCCCGCTATCATCCCAAATGGAAATGGGGGCCTTGCTGCCAGGGCAGCCTGTCAGGCAGCAGCTGGTCTGTCTGAGTGTTGAAGCAGAAACTGGATCACCATCTGTCATGGCCTGTGTGTAGGAGGGGATTTATTTCATTGGGTGGGAGGTGGAGCTGGGTGACCTCTAAGGGTCTCTTCCAACTCAGATCGTGTGTCACTTCCCTGCTTAAGAACCTGTCATGGCTCCCTGGAACATTGCCAGAGAAATGTCACCAGCAGTAAGTTCCTGTTCACAGAAGGAAGAGCTCGCTGTGTTTGGGGAAGGAAGGCTCCATGGAAGAGGTAGGACTCCTATGGTACTATACTTAATGTGTTGTGTAATTTGTAGAGACTCCAGCTTTTGCTGCCTCTCCCTGTGTTGAGAGGTAGGGATATAGCTCTGTCTTGGAGAAAAAAAATAGAAAATAGCTAATTAAGTATGGTGGAACTCAGGTTTAGGAGAGATGTGGATTCAAATGCTGCTTCTAGCTTTGTGACTCAGGACAAATCACATGATTCCTCTGAATCTTAGTTTCCCCATCTCTAAAATGGGAATAATGCCTCCTAGCATCGATCTCAAAGCAGGGAAGGTTGTTGTGAAGATCAAACCAAGGAAATACGTGTAGGCTAATCTACAAAAAATGCTACTTAAGTGTAAGCTCTCCATGTTGTTGTATTAGAAGAAATATATCAAAAAATATGGAGTACTCTATCCAAAGCTACTGAGATTGGTAATTGTCCATTTCTTAATTGTTTTCTGGTAGTTTCATTATGCATCAGTCTGATATCCCCAGTTAGAATATCCCCCTGCCAATATTTATCCTGACAGAATTGAGTGCTCAGGTAATAGATACCCTTTTGTATTTATTTCTTGGTTGATTTTTGTTTTAGCTTTCTCAGAGCAATGATCTTTTAAAAATCAGCAGGGCATAGTGGTGGTACATGTCTGAAATCTTTGCTACTGGGGAGGCTCTGCTTCTCAAGTCTAGGAATTCTGATCTGATCTGATCCAACACCCACATGATGAACTTCTGGGGCATGAGAAGCTAGTTACTATACTATTGAGGTGGGCATCTTGGAATGGAAGCAGATCTGACCTTCTGTGCTGGTGATTAGTAGGGTTGATAGAAGCCAGTTGATAGAAGACTCAGTCTGCCTCTCCCCAAAATATTTGTATTTGTATTTGTAGCATTTATATTTGCATCCCATCAAGAACCTTACCATGAAGGCTCTCTTTGTATGTATCCATATTACCTCCTCTTTCTGGAATCTGGGAAGGCAGAGAGAGTTTTCTCACCAAAGTACTTAATACATATTTACTAAGTAGTTGTTGAAAGATTTTTGGTTTTTCTTTTGTTAGCTGAAATGTAGGTGTTTTAATAAATGTTGATTGAACTGTTAGGTGTTACTGTGGGAGGTCTGTTCACTGCTCACATTCCCCTCCTCTGAGGTTGGGCAATAGGGGCAGAGTTGCACAACCTAAGCCCTTGTTCCAATGGCTCTTGCCTCAGGGAGTAGTCTAAGGGAGTCCCAAGTTAAGGACAGTTATAAGATCATCCAAAAAACTAAACTGACTTGATACAACAACACCCCCCCACTCCCACCTCACCCCAACTCTTTTAACTCCAACTAGAATAGCTGGGTTTTCACATACAAAACCCCCTTTAAGGCTGTCTCTCCATGCACTCTCTGATCTCAAGTTACAACATGCCTGTAGACAATAGGAATGAAATAATTTATATGAAGAATATCTGGCTTGCAAAATACCACCAGCAGTGATGATTAGTAAAATGGGATATGGTTGGAATTTTCAGCTCTGCCTAAATGGCCAAAGGAAAGGAAGAAAAAGGGAAAATAAGATGTGCATTAGGCTGCAATCTTCCAGTAAAGACCCAGTCTTATCTGTCAATGGAAGCATTCTTCCAAAGAAGCGCCAGTCTCATCTGCCCCTGGTGAAGATGGCAGCCATCTTGGGGAGGAACCTGGTTTTTTTCCAGACAGTTAAATAATCTCTTCCTTGCTGCTGCCTAGTCTTTGAAATTATACTTTTCTTCCTCTGTTCTGGCACTCCCCAATTTTGTGCCATGCCATAATTGGAAGCAGATTTTATTTATTCTTTTATCCTTTGGAGTAGAACCCTTAACTCGTAACTCTCCACTCTCCCAAAGGGAGAATAAGAATCATTTTTCCAGACTATCCATTTAGCATCACCTCCTTTGAGGCTCACTCAGTCCAAGTCTGTCAGCCAGTAAAGATCCTTATAGCTGCCAATTACCAATTCCTCGGGTATTCTACTTCCTTCCTTAATGAGCTCAGTCCTAAAATCTTGCCCTTATGATCTCTTCATTACAAAATTCAATGGTCTTTTCTTTAGCTTCATTGTTCACTTTTTGGAAACATTTGACAACACTGAGCATCTTCTACCCCCTGGATATTCTCTTTTTTCTGGTTATCAGGACACTTTTTTTTATCTCGATTCTCTTCTTACCTGTTTTGATGGTTCCTAGATCCTCTTTGGTAGATTAGCATCCATGTCACTCCACTACTTATCATCCAGGGACAGCTTTGTCCTCGGTTCCATGACATCCTTTCTCAACAGAACTTCACAAGCTGAGATAGCACTCTCCCTCAGGGAGCTATTCTTTGGTTAATAGAAGCTTATGGGAGCTATTTCCATTCCTCCCCCAGGGTAGAAATTTCACCATACCTTGCAAAACCAACAGCCATATGATTGTAATCTGGAATAATACAGCATAGCATAAAATATACATTTGGACGAGGATAATTAATTCTGTGCACAAGGTGATCACTTTAAGTTGCAACACAATCTTGTGTCATAGATCTAGCACAATGCAAAACATCACTTGCCATGCTTTGACTACACAGGTGACTGCAGGCCTCACTTAAAAGCAAAGGCATTGATTGTACACCAGCTATCAGTATACACATCTATAAATCAAAATGAGATAGTCATAACAAGAAAAAAATAATGAAACAGGAACCTATTTAGCATGTAGTAATTACTGCTTATATCAACAAACATGTACTCACATGTAAAACACAAGAATATACAAACAATTGCATTTTAGTTGGTGACACATGTCACTTTCACTATGGGACATCATCAATTAATATGGGCACTGGTCACAGGATCCAGGTCTCCTGCAGCCTGAAGCCCTCATGCTTGTGCTAGTGAATGGCCAGGCTCATACTCCTCCTCCTCAGAACTCAGACTTATCCACATACACCTGAACTTGGCTTTGGACAGGACAAAGTTAAGAGATCCAAGAATAATGGAAATGGGACTACAATGAATTAAATATTGAAAGGAATTTTTTGTGTTCATATTCTTGCTGATTTCTACCTTATTTGACTTTGATTTATCAAATATATATAGTACATAATTATATGTTAAAATAATAAAGTAATCTTTCACCCAAACCAGAAAGAATGAGATAAGAAGCTTTCAAAGTTATAGTATCAGCCCAATAAAACAATAAAAATTTATCTGGAGTTATAGGGCCTTATCACACACATGTGTACACATATACCAATCCACCAAAGAATTGACATTAGACCAAAACCCATCCATAATTTCAAATCTTTGAGATAAGAAATACTTATCTAATTAAATATGCATTTTCTAAATATCTTATCCAGATAGAAGTCTCAGGCTGAGAGGTTAAGCGAGTTGCTCAGTCACAGAACTAACTGTTGTTAAAGATAGAATGTGAGTACAAGTCTTCTAGACTCCACTATGAATTCTCAAGAAAATCAGAGGCACAGGTCCTTTATCCCCCTTCTCTATGTCTGTAATGTACATTCAGATTTGCCAAATAGGCTAGGAAGACACATAACAAGAAGTTAAAATTTTCACTCTTTGATGAAAATCATAGGAGCAATCATTTCTCCCCCTCCAGCCCAATTTTTCTTCTTACATTACTTCCCACTCCACAGTGAAAGCAAAGGGATGACAAAGGTAGCACATGTATTATATATATAGGTTTGTCCTCTTGGGAGCATTCGTGGTAGGTGTTTGACTTTGCTTTGGTAACCTCCGCAGTCAGTCTGATCCACCCCTGGTTTTAGATTCCATCAGGAACATCTGCCAAAAGAGCATGGCATTTTATGAATAAAACCTTTGTGTTCTTTCACTGAAGCGATGAAGTGGGTGTGGGGGATACCTGTAGCTTAGTGCCATAGAACCATGACCCATCATGCCCAAGAACACTTTATTGAAGGGAAGATCTTTTGCTATACTATTTTTCCAAACTTTTGAAGTTAGGGTCATGTGGCACATTCCTTTTACTAAATAGAGAATTGGGGACTCTCTATTTAGTAAGTACATCTAGGTTGGCCTGTTGATTAAAATTTATTCTGAAGCAGAAATTCTCAACCTAAGGTCTGTGAACTTTTCTTGATAAATAGAAATCTATAAAGGCTGGGGGGGGAGGTTGTGTATGTATATCCCTAAATATTTTATTTTATGCATTTCAAAACTTCTTTCAAAAAAGGGGTAGGTCTCTCTCTCTCTCTCTCTCTCTCTCTCTCTCTCTCTCTCTCTCTCTCTCTCAGAGAGGGAGGGAGGGAGGGAAGGAAAGGGGCATGCACAAAATGGCTAAGAACCCCTAAAGGAAGTACTTTAGCATTTTTACTCAATTGTTTCATTATAAAACTCGAAGAGATATATTCAAGGAAAGTAGGAAAAGTAGGAAATTTCAGTAGAAATTAATTGAATAGTTATCAACTTTTTTTGTTTTTTATACTATCATCCCAGTATCTCTGATAGATATTATATAACCTACATTTTTAAAAAGTCATTGGGAAGAGAGGTCCTTATTAAATTTTAAATGTATAAAAGAGTCCCAAGGCCAGAGTTTGAGAGCTACTGTTGTAATTGATCCCTGAAGAAATTAATTTTGTCTCTGAAAAAGGCCTTGGACCTAACTTAGGGGCAATAAATGTGCTATTTTACAATAAAGTAGGATGAACCTTAAGCAATATAGTTATAGAATCACACATTTTACCTGGAAAATACTCTCAAAAAAGTCTCAAGAAAAGGTGCATTTTAAGAGATCAGATTGTGAATTTGGCTCCTGCCTTTTCAGAAGCCCTCTGGCAGGAAAAGAGATATCCATTAATCAACAAACTTTGAATATGCTAAGGTGACTGGCCAGGCATGAGTGTTAGACTGAATAGTGTTCTAAATGCTTGTGAGCAAATCATTACTTAGTTTTCTTATCTGTAAATCAGAGATGACAATGCTTATATCTGGAGTGTGCCCAATGCTCTAATGAAATTGTAAGGAATTAAGTGTTATGGCACCATTAACCTTTGAAAGATATGAGAAGTCAAAGGAAGTGTAGTAGTTAGGGTGGTTGGATATTTAAATGGCTTAATAGAATACTATTCACACCATGCCCCAATCTTGTGCTCTCTAAAAAATACAAGTTAAGCTTTGGAAAGAGCATTCCAAGTCTCTGCATAGTTCCAGAACTTTAATAACTCTAGAAGTATAAATGCTATAAATTTACAAACACAAACAATTAAAAAGATTGTTTAAATTTATATATTTTCCATTTAAATTTTAACAAGATAGGATATCATGACAGGGCTCTAATTATTCATTGCATGTGAAACAGTTCCTGATGACACTTTGTCAGACCAGCGAGTCAGTAAGGAGATCTTCTGCCAATGCCATCTTGTTGACCAGTTCTATCTCCAGCAGATTTTTTCCTTATGAGATCAAGTCAGAACTGTCATAGACAAAATGTGTATACATATATCTTATTTAACATATATTTTAACATATTTAATGTATTGGACTACCTGCCATCTAGGAGAGAGGGGTGGAGGAAAGGAGGGAAAAATTTGGAACAGAAGGTTTTGTAAGGATCAATGTTGAAAAATTACCCATGCATATGTTTTGTAAATAAAAAGCTTTAATACATTTTTTAAACTGTCATATACATCCAAATCTGAGTTTTTGGTTAACCAATGCAATCCTTTAAGTCACTGAATAACAAATGATGAAATTTGTTAGAATATTCAAAAATCAGCTAGAATGGCAAGTAGCATGACAGTGATTATGTTGGATTTTAGTAGGAAGCATTAAAGTTTTATATAATTAATCTTTCAAATGTTAGAATTTGTAAGTTTGTTTTAGCATTGGTTGAGAAGAATTTTAAATTTTCTACTAAGATTCTTGGAACATTGTATGCACTATACATGTGTGTATCCTGCCTGTTCATGTGCACGTGCACAGACACATTATTTGGACCTTGTAATAACCAATCTCTCAAGAATCTCAGGAACTAGTTACTAACTAATGCTAAATAGCTTCCTCTGGGGAGGTGGGGGCAAAGTTTAGTGACTGAATCTAGTAGTTCTAAGAGGGATCGTGGCACAGTGGATAAAGCATTGAACCCTGGCTCAGAGACTGGGATTCAAATTCTGAATTGTTCCTCTTGATAGGTCATTCAACTTCTCACTGCATCTCAGTTTACTTATCTGTAAAACAAGGAATAGCACATATTTCATGAAGTTAGAGGATGTATATCGAGTCATTTGTTTAAATTCTACATACATGTCAGTTATAGGCCTAGAATTCATAAAAGTAACATTGCTAGAGAAAAGTAGTGTAACATCTTTGTTTTCTCTTTTTTTAAACTATGTTTATTTTTTACCAAAAAAAAAAAAAAAAAAAAAACAACCCTTGAAAGTCTTCCATGATAAACAAAGTGAAGTATAGTATATACAAAGTAATAGCAATGTTCTGGGATAACTGGCTGTAAATGACTTTGTTATTCTTAGTAGTACAATTATCCACAACTACTCTGAAAGACCTATGGTGAGGAACTGAGAACTGAGAAGGAACTGATCAAGTCTGTATACAGATCGAAGCATTCTCTATTTCTCTCTCCATCTCTTTATTTTTAACTTTAACTTTTCTTGAGGATTATTTTCATTAGAGTGGGAGATCTGTGTTTTCTTTCACAACTTGACTTTTAGAAATGTGGGGAACTCACAAATCTTAGAAACAAATAAGAAATTGTTTTGAATGGAACTGGGAAAACTATTAAATAAATGAAATTAGAATTTTAAAAAAATTGTCTATTTCTAATTTTAAGTTTTAAGGTTCTACTAAGTTATATGTTTAAGTTTATTCTTGCTCAGGTGAAAATGAGACTCAGGAATTGTGAAGTCATCCTAGATTAGACGTTCTCCATAAATTTAAATGGGGCAACTAGATGGTGCAGGGAATAGAGTGTATGAATTCAAATCCAGTGCTTCCTATCTGAGATTCTGGGCATGTCACTTACCAGTTTGCCTCAGTCTTATCTATAAAATAAGCCAAAGAAAGAAATGACAAATCACTCTAGTGTCTTTTAAGAAAGAACCAGACACAACTGATTGGACAACAGCAAATAAATTTAAATACTGAACACTTCCCTTTTTTAATTAGTGATAGGAGCTAAACAGATACTGCTGTTAGAGCCCATTGATACAAGTCTCTAAAACTTAACAAGTGCTTTACTATATTGCTATCTTTTGATCCTCACATATGCCTGTGATACATGTATCTGTTACCAAACTATTACCAAGTGTCTAAACTGGGATTTGAAGCCCATTCAAGACTTGTGGTTCTAAATTCAGTTCTGTCCACTATACTAGTTATCTCATAATCTTGTTTTTTATTCTAAACACACTTATGTGCATGGCAGCACTTAAATTTGTATAGATGTGTGTATTATATATAAACACAGAGACACACATATATATGGTATAGGCTCTAGACGTTTTCTCTGGCCGTCCTCCTTGTTTGGATTATTCTTTCTGACTTTTTTAAGTCCCAACTAAAATCCTACCACCTCCACAGGAGGTTTTCCCTAACCCTTCTAATTCTAATGCCTTTCCTATTAATCCTATATGTAGTATACTTATTGTGTATCTAAGTTATATTTTAATATATTTAACATCTACTGGTCATCCTGCCATCTAGGGGAGGGGGTGGGGGGGGTAAGAGGTGAAAAATTGGAACAAGAGGTTTGGCAATTGTTAATGCTGTAAAGTTACCCATGTATATATCCTGTAAATAAAAGGCTATTAAATAAAAATAAAAAAAATAAATAAATAAATAAAAAATTAAAAAAAAAAATCCTATATGTAGCTTGCTTTGCATATATTTGTTTGCAAATTGTCTCTTCCAGTAGATTGTCTTTTGTCTCTTTTTGTATTCCCAGTGCTTAGCATAGTGCCTGGTACGTAGTGTTTAATAAATATTGATTGATTGATTATACACACATTGCCTGCTGTAATTGGGGTCAATTTTAGTTTATAAGAATAGTTCCTTCATCCAGAAATTCATTTAGGAATACAAATTAGCCTAAACGGCATCTAATTCCTCCCTTCTCAACCCAGAAAATACCCTTCCACCTGCCCCCAGTCAGCGAAGATGGCGGCTCTGGGAGCACATCAGCTTCTGTACTGTGGGGGCAGTCAGATCTCTTGACACCAAATGGGATGGGTTTGCAGAAGGAAGGGCAAGCTAAGGGGCCCTGTGTGTAACTCTGCTTTCCTTTCCTGTAGCGTGTTCCATGGGAAACGGAACGAGCAGGCTCTATGGTGCTATCGCCAAGACCCTGAACAGCTCGGCAGCCACCCAGCACCCAGATTGTTTGGTGCCTCCTGACTCAGAACAGCTGGATCCCATAGATCCCAAAGAGCTGCTTGAGGAATGCAGGGCAGTCCTGCACACGCGCCCTCCCCGGTTCCAGAGGGATTTTGTGGACTTGAGGACGGACTCAACAAGTAGCCACCCATCCATTAGGGTCATGCAGTGGAACATCCTTGCTCAAGGTATGTTCAGTAACAACTGCCCACAATACACCTAAATTTATTACATCAGGGAGTAATAAATGTTTGTTGAATTATATACCACCATCCATCCACTCCTCCTCCCACCAATACATGCACATTTACCAGATGTGATTTTTTTTTTCAAGACTGTATATTAGATCTAGTACATTTATACTTTTCTAATTCACTGATATAATTGGAATAACTAGGGTCAAGTTTTAGCCTCATTGCTATGCTAAATGAAGACCATGAATGTAAATCCTGAAAATATGAAGTAGAGGGTTTAAAAAACCACCTCAAAGTCACTGGTAAATTAACCAGATAGAGTGAAAACAGAGTAAAAAGCTGTTACCTCCTAGGACCTAGCAAAAAAAAAAGAAGGACCTTAGCAGAGGATCTGCCTATGTTGCCCCTTCCTTCCCCTAATAATCAGTAAGCAGTATACTCAAACCATTGAAGACAGTGGAGGCAAACTTCTATAGTACAGGGTGAGATGGGAACCTTACGGTTCCTACCTCTGCTTCTCACATCTACCAGCTAATAATACCAGCTAATTTACAGTGCCAGGATTATAGATGCATTGAAGTATCAGAATGCATAAATAAATAAATTTGGGTATATATGATTTTTCAGTGTTGCCATGCATTTAAAGTAATTATAAAGTAAAACAAATGGACAACATGTTTCCTTGGAAAGGTTCTATTAATAAGGAGTTGCTGTTACTTATTAAACCTTTTTGGCTTTCTTTAAAATATCAGACATGACAGCTCTTCTTTGTGTCTTTAGGACACTGCATTTTTATGTAAGAGGGAATCCTTTTCCAGAATAGAAAAAATTATACATATATAAGTGTTTGTTGTGTGTGGGTGTATATATAGTACATATATACTATACATACTTTTATATACACAGATACATACATTTACATGTATGTAGACATAAATATACATGCCCAATAGAAGTGGTATAAAAATGTTAAGAGAAATATGTGACTAGGAAAAAAAGAGATAAATAATAGATAGGGTAGACATGCACTTTACCAGTATCCATACAAAGGGAAAAGGGAAGAGGGCATATGGGATTGACACTTTATATTGATGAGAGGACAGGTAAGGGCCACATAGAATGAGCAGGCCTAGCTAGGTAGAGAGCTATATCACTAGAAGAAAAATACATATCACTTAGATCAGAGACACACTCAAGTATTGGAATGGGTACGTGCCATAAACAGATTTATACATATATAAATTTATAACATTGCCATGAAAATCAGTAGTTGCTTTGGACTAGGAAAGTTCTTAACAGTTTGATCCAATTGTCAATAAATAGCCAAACCCATCCGACAAAACATAGAATTCTATTAGGCAAATGCTTTTGGGGTAACGATAGCATTTGAAGGTTGAAGGAAAACACAATTTGGTTATAAAAGAACAATCTCCGTGTTTTTATCCGATATTCATCCACCAGGTGAAAGAAAATATTGACCCCATTCTCATTTGGAAGAAGTTACATAATTCTTGTGGAGAATTTAACTCAAATATTCCAACAGATTTGGTATCTCTTCAATCTGTGATGCAGATTCATGTTTTCTCCTCATGACTTCTAAGTTGATCACAGATGAGCCCTCCATCATGCTGCCTTTCTCACTCTCTTGGCAGGTTGTCCCATACTCTTGCCATACTTGTGGGCAGCCCATATTTTTGGTCACTCACACATGTCTATGATGACATCTCAATAGGGTAACTCCTCATTTGATAGGTATGGCCACCTGCCCCCATCCACCCTGCCTGTCCCTGTTGCAGAGACTGTAGCGTCTCTGAGACACGCAACTTATAGGGCTGATAGCACAAGGATGGCCAGGGTATGCCAGTAGTCTTTTAAAGCCTCTGTTGCTGTAGCTGACAGCTGACTGACTTCTCTGTTTCAGCTCTTGGGGAAGGCAAAGATAACTTTGTGCAGTGCCCTGTTGAGGCACTCAAGTGGGAAGAAAGAAAATGTCTCATTCTAGAAGAGATCTTGGCCTACCAGCCGGACATCCTGTGCCTGCAAGAGGTGGATCACTACTTTGACACTTTCAACCCGCTCCTCAGTAGACTGGGCTACCAGGGTACCTTCTTTCCGAAGCCATGGTCGCCCTGTCTGGATGTGGAACACAATAATGGTCCTGATGGCTGTGCCTTGTTTTTTCTTCAGAATAGATTCAAGCTGGTCAACAGTACCAACATCAGGTTGACTGCCATGACTCTTAAAACTAATCAGGTGGCTATAGTGCAGACACTGGAGTGTAAGGAGACAGGGAGACTCTTCTGCATTGCTGTCACCCACCTGAAAGCCCGTACTGGCTGGGAGCGATTTCGGTCTGCACAAGGTTGTGACCTCCTCCAGAACCTGCAGAACATCACCCAGGGAGCCAAGATCCCCCTCATTGTCTGTGGGGACTTTAATGCAGAACCCACCGAGGAAGTTTACAAACACTTTGCCTCCTCTAGCCTCAACCTAAACAGTGCCTATAAACTGCTGAGTGCAGATGGACAGTCAGAACCACCGTACACAACCTGGAAGATCCGGACATCTGGGGAGTGCCGGCACACGCTGGATTATATCTGGTATTCCAAGCACGCTTTAAATGTGCAGTCAGCTCTTGGCTTACTCACCGAGGAACAGATTGGACCCAACCGGCTACCATCCTTCAATTACCCTTCCGACCACCTGTCTTTAGTGTGTGACTTCAGCTTTAATGAAAACCAGGACCAGCTTTTATAGCTTGCCTGGAGCTAAATTTCTAGTTGCAAAAGTAGGGAAATGAAAATAAGTTGGTTGAGGAAGGATTCACGTTTCTCAGCCTACCTTTCTGGCATGGCCCAAATTGGGGGGGGGAAAGACAATTTCACAACTTTTTTGATTAAAGTCTCTATCAAAAAAGGTGTGTGCACCCCAGTTTTGGCTTGTGGTGTTTTCTCTCCCTTCAGCATTAGTTTTTGATAAGAAGTAAGAGAACCATGTCATTCATTTGGAACCTTTCTCCTTCCTGAGGACTTTGTGCCAATGTGGACTTGCTCTTGAGTCTTCCCTGACTGAGGTTGGTGACTGTATATATAAATCAAGACAACACTCTCCTATTTTTATTTATTTATGGCATTTAAAAAGACATTAACAGAAAAGGACTGTGCATGGCCACATTATTTATTTTTTTTAACATTGCATTGTAAATGACATAAGCAAATGTTTAGAAACTTAGCATGTGAGAACCATACGAGATGTTGTAGAGCCAATGAAGGTTTTTTGGCATTCTTCTTAAGATAGATTTAACCATTTTCGCATTTAGTCTGTCTGATAGAACAGTGCTGATACACAACAGGTTTAAAACAGAGTAGTTGCTCCAGGATTGTGTTTTCTAGTGGTAGAGCCACATGAAGTGGGGGAGCCTGTTCCTTTCTTCTGTTTCATAGGAGGCATCATCTCTCTCCTGTGTCCTTTCTAATCTGTTCCATTCGGGAACTAGCACATAGCCACATCCTTTCTGTTTACATGTATGTTTCATGCAAAGATGTGAGTTGATCCAAATTACTTAACCACTACTTTATGTATTTTTTACTTATCCATCAATTTGTTAGGTGACCTAGTCCACTCTCTCAGTTCACTTGACCTAAGAATTTTATAAATGACACTGGAATTTTTCAAGAATAGGTTTGGGTTTTTTGGGTTTTTTTTTTTGTTTTTTGTGTTTTTGGGGGGGGGGGGTTCTTGTTTTTCCGGGAGCTGTTTTAGTATGGTGCCTGAGAAAATGAGGGTCCTTCCTTCTCTGTAAGGTTTGTAAGGACTTAGGCTATAAAAAGATGGGCAGTCACCTAGAGTGCACAGTGAAATTTGTCGTTTGACTAGAAAGACGACCTGGAACTCTACACCAGGAATAAGAATTGGTCAAAATTAATGTGTGGTCCCCAAATCAACCAAATAGAATTGCTGAACCATGGGTTGTAAATGTTCGAGTTATTTAATAAAAACTTTTAAAAGCTGAGCTGCTCTTGAAACCTCAAGTCTTTTTTAGTCTTAAAAACAGCCATTTCAAGCTAGTTGGTTCTTTTACAATCCAGTTTTTCTGCACCAGAAATATTAATTGTCCAGTCACCAAAAAATATACTTTAAAACAGGAAAAGTAGGTGATTGCCATCTATTTGTCTTCCTCATAGTTGTTTAGATGGTACCTTCAGTATGCGAAAAATAGTATGCCCCCAAATGGGCAATACCGTGTTGTTATTCTTGATATGTCTTTATTTATACAGTCTAAATGTGGATAATAAGGCGAGGTTTTAACACATGAAAACACAAATTTAGGAGGAGGGACAAGTTCTTCCTCACAACCTGAGAAAGAAATCGTAACTACTGCTACCATCATGGAACCAAGAAATGGATTTGTGTGACTATATTAATATTGATGTTAAGATGCTGTTTTGAAGACGATGTGAGTCAGAGGACCGGTGAGACTAAAGCTAAGGGGAGATCACAGAATCAGATTTTTGAACTGAAAGTAGCTTCAGGATGTTTTACAGGCCATAAAACTGAGGCCCACAAAGGTCACACAGGTGTTACAGTGCTAGGCTTTGAACTCGAATCACAACGTGCTTTATCACTATGCCTCTGAACTTCAGTCAGATGTCTTGAGTTCAAATTCTGTCTTTGATACTTAACTAGCCACTTGTATGACCTCCCTGGGCCTCCGTTTTTTCTCTGTAAAAACAAAAGGTTTACACTGGTGTGAAACTTGAAGGCTTGGTGTGATTCTGAGGAAAGATTAGAACCTTGGACTGACAGTCCAAATGCTTTCAACTTGTTTCTTCACCTATGTATGGAATGGAGTTAACACTTCAGAGGTTGTTCAGAAGAGATAACATTAAGTGCTATGTAAATGTTGTGTTATTGTTGTTGTGGGGGCTAAAATGTTTGCAATTAGCATCTCATGTGCTTACCACCAAAATGTGTGGTTCATGCAAAGGTACCTTTTTGTTGTGTATTTGTGCTGGGGAAATAATCCAGTGTTAAGTACTACTGTATTGTAAGGAGTAATTTACAAAATTCAAATCCATTCTACCCAGTCTAAACTATCACCTTGGGAACTGCTTTTAGATCAAATCAAAATTATACAAAAGCATTGTGGAAACATTAGTCTATACAATTGGAGGGCCGATTTGAACAACCTTGTTTCATACTAACTATGGGTCATCCAGCTGCCAAGTTATCCTAGGCTCTATGACTCTATATTGTGTGCCTCTTGACTCTCATCTCAATTCAGTGTCATAGTTCTTTTGCTATTCCCACAGGTTTTAGGAATCAATAGATAGGGATATTATCTTCTATTCTACACTGTCCAGCATACAACATTAAAGCATTCTACCTGGTATCAGAGATGACCAACAGTCACAAGAATCAAAGAAGAAATGTTAGTAATATTGTGGAAGATAAATTGAGATATAGATAATAGATATGTACACAATACATATATCATACACACACATACAACAAATACATGATGCTTGTGGAGATCAGATTAGAAAATGGAAAGTTGGAATAGTTGTGGGGAGGACATCAGTGGAAATCTTTCTCCTGTGTAACACTGAGCCATCTGACTTTCTTGATTTCATGGTTGTTTAAGTTAAGAAACAGAGGAAGCAATGAGAGGAAGTGCTATTGCTATTCTAACCAGTGAGGGGAAAAAAACTAGTTGACAATAGAGAAATAAAAAGGGACCTATGTTTTAGAACTTGTAAGATTTGAATGGACTTAAGACATGTAACTCAGTGCTTCAAGAAAAGCAGGGGTATTTTTTAAATTCAGAAAGGAAAAATTGGGCTTTATCCCAAAGAAGTCATTGCTACCTACCAAAAGGACAGGAAGCAGCTCAAGGGCACTCTAAACACTGAATCTTTCTTTGTTAGGACCAATTACAATTGTATAGTCATTCAGGCAAAAAAGAAGGCAGCAGGCCCAGATTCATAGTTGAAAAGAGCAAAGGACACAAAATGTACAAAAGTTAAAAGTCAAATAAACAAGAGAGCAAGCACTCAGCTGCTTTAAATGACTTTGTGACAACAAATGCTTGTTGACTTAAGAGTCCTTAGACTGGGACAAATTAAAGCCCTGGGCTTTGAGAGACCTGGCAGATAGAATTGAAGAGACTGTCAGTCATCTTTATGAAATGGAAAACAAGAGAGAGATCCTGAAAACTGCAATCAAGATCTGATTTTCCAAGGAAAAATAGATCCTGGAAACGATAAAACTAACTTTTATTTTTTTAAAACACCATCAACATATTTATCTCTAAGAAAGATCTCAATTAAGGTTGCTGGCAGACACTTAGAAAGGAAAGCAAGTGTTAGTTAAGAGCAAGCATTAAAACAAGCTCTTGATCCATAAAATGAGGGATTAGACAAAAGTATGATGGTTCCTAATCTATTATGTCACAGACCCCTTGGGAAGCCTATGGACCCCCTCTCCAAATGTTTTTAAAGATAGAAAATAAAGTGCATAAGATACAAAGATGAGTGAAAAGGATGTGATTTATTCATTTTATTTTTACATTCAAGTTCAAAGGATTCCATCCCCAAATCTATCATATGGATTCCAGGTTAAAAATCCTTGTAAGTTGCCCTCTATGGCCTTTCCAACTCTGAACTGTACAACTCAACCTTCAAAGTTGTTACCTTGAGAGGCTATGTATTTATCCCATACATGTTGGCATTTTAAAAAACACTTTGATATCTCTTGGCCCTACCTCCATAGACCATTATTACAATATTACCAAGCTCAATTACCTACTTTTTACTTAGTTCAGTAAGCATTTATTAAGCACCTACTGTGTCCTAGGTACATTGTACAAGGCGCTGGGGTACAAAGACAAAAGGGACACAAAACCACCCCTCCTTTCAAAGAGCTACCATTCCTGGGGGGAAATAGCATATACTGTACATGATACACAAAATATACAGAGTAAATACAAAGCAGTTTCTGGGCGAGGGGATGCTATGCAATCAAAATTAACCAACTAACTTGTGTGGAGTTGGAGGATCTAGTGGTGCTAAGGATTCCTTGAGATGAAAGGGAGGGCTTTCCAGGCATATAGGGAACAAAAATCAATCTTGTCTCGTTTGACTCTTACAACCAACCCTGTCAAGTAGGTAATTATAGGTATGATTGACTAGGCCAGAGAGGTTGGATGACTTGCCTGTCATCACATAGTGTCAGCTTTGATTGGAATCCAGATCTTCCCTGATTCCAAACCCAAAGCTCTTTGTTCTGCCAAAGACATTATGTAGGGTCCTCCTTTCAATGTGCAGTACTAAAAGTGAGTGAGATTATTCTTCAGGCTTTATCCTTTTTTCTTTGAGGGCGAGGAAATTGTCAAGTTATTTAAGACAAGAGGTTTTTGGGGTTTTTTTTTTTTCCCCTTAATTGGTAAGGGAGAAAGAAGATAGAGGGAAAGAATTCAGAACTGAAAATAAAATGGAGTTTTTAAAAAGTTAAAATTTGCCAGATATTCAAAAGAATGTGTCCCAAGCCTTTCAAATTATTCCACATTACTTGTGGATTCCATGACCAATTCCACAACTCATGAAGAATAGTTTTTTCCCAATTATTAATCCAAGAATTCTAGAAAATAATTTTTTAAATCCCCAAAAATTTAGTAATGGAATAAGTATAGTTTCCTATGACTACTTTGGAATGACATTCATGTGTCTACAAATTCTTGTGTATAGTTGATGCCTTTTTTTTAATTGGTCATTTTATTTTGGATTAGATAAATACCCATTCTCCTCAAGTCTATGCTTCTGTTATTTGAGGTATATATCACAATGATCTCCTGGTCTCCTTTTCACTTCTCTTTACCAGCTGCAATTCATTTACTGGCAGTAATTCATTGCACATAAGAGACATCTAATAAAAATGTTTATGGAACCAAATTAGATTTCACAAATTTATAAACTGCCCTAAAAATAAAGGAATATACCACAAATCATGATTTCCCTATAACTGAAGGGCTTCAACCAGATCTAGATAACCACTTGTCATGGATATTGTGGGGAATATTTCTCCTTAGATATGGGTAGTTCCCTTCCAGCTCTGAATTCTGATTTTTTTCCCTCTCCAAATCAGTTTATAACAAAAATTAAATCACAGCTATCTTCTGGATTAAATGGATTTAAGACTACCATTTAAGAAAAATCTTTTGACAATGATTAATGATGCTAGAATGGATAACAGAAAATGAGCTCCAAAGATCATGTCTCTATGCTACAATCTGGTCCAAATTTGACTTTAGACTTATTATTCAATTCTGCTTTGGGCATGAGCTAAATTTTACATTATTTTCTGCATATTCTTCCTGGCATCCATCATTGTAGGTCACAGAACAGGGCTCCAGTTTCTGTACAAGCAATACATTTTAATATAAGCTTTACTTTTAATGTTAATATACTCAAAAGAGGAAAAAACAATTCATAAAAACCATATGTGAAGGAGCATTCATTTTTGTTAGCATGCAATACTCTTTTTTCCACCCAGGCAATCACAGCCTTGCTAAAGAAATCCAAGGGAGTTGTTGCATACACATAAGGTCTTTACCTAAATTCAATAGGTAATAAATATTAAAAGTGGGATTTTGATTCTGGTATTGAGAAGTTCAGTTCTCTGCATTATGCTATATTATCCCAGAAATATAGATCAGGAAAACTGGGATGAAATGATTTGTACAACAACTTCATTTCACACTTAAAAAAAAAAAATGAACTCCTGGGTTGTGAGGTGACTTGAAAATCCGACAGCAAGTCAGTGGCAGAGCTAAGTCTTATCAAAGTTGAGGAACACTCTATAATTGACTTGTCCAGGCTTAAAAGAAATATGCTACTCTGTAAATAATAATACTGCGGTTCCAGCATAAATTATAAATTTAGTAGCTTTAATATAAAAAGGAAAAGTTGAAAGTATGACCATTTCAGCATATAATCTGTACTGTCTGCTGCAATTTATAATTCTCCAGATCAAGTTATCAATATTTGATGGCTGGATATTTATGCAATCTTTTTAGCTATCAAGGAAAAATTTTAACTATCATAATCCACTATATATAAAATCTCTTAGAATCTGTTTTTCATCCCCTCCATTTAATTATCTTCATTTTCCTCCATCCCCTCTTCTGCATCTGAGCAATATATTGGTAAATTCTATTTAGTATATTTTAAGCTTGAGGTGTCAAGAGGAAATTCAAGTGAAAATGTTTTTGTTGATGTGATGATCAGAAATGTGCTATTAAAAAAGTCAGGGAAGAATTCTAGGGTGGAGATAGAGACTTGGAATCATTCAAATTGGAGTTATAGAGTGAAACCACAGACGTGAAAGAAGCTGTCATGGAAAAGTATAAAGAGATCAGGTGGAACCTTTATGACTGTTCACAGTAGTATGGAGAGTCACCAATCCAGGAGTGGGATGAGAGCTGGTAGCGTTGAGACTGAAGCCAAGAGAAGAGTTGGAAAGTGAAATGGTCCACTGCAGTTCAAAAAGAGTTGAAACTGGGAAAAGGCCATTGTATTTCGTGATTGACAGCCCCAGGAAGCATAACTGGAGCAGTGGAGGTGATAATCCTGTTGCCCCGCTCATCCCACACCTAAAGTGTCTTCAGGTGTGGGTGGGTGGCACTCTAGGGACTTTGGCAAAGAGGAGTTTATTTAAGTGAAATTCAAAACAACAAAGACTGGAAACCATTGTCAGTTGAGAACTATTTTTGGTTTTCCTGGCGAAGACACATACCTGGTTCAAGTGTCAAAAAGATTATAATGTTATGGGGGCTTAGACTTATTCTCTTTGACCCTGGAGAGCAAGACTAAGAAAGGTTGAGCAAGCCATCCCCTCAGAGAGAATATCCTAAAGAGAAATTAAAACTATTCAAAAGCAAAATTTGCCTTTCAAAGGTGGTGAGTAGTTTTTCCAGTGGAAGTGTAGCAGGGATTTCTACTTATGAATTGGATTCGATTTTTAGATCTTTGTGAGACAATCCTCCTTTGAAGATTTTACTCTGTCTGGTTCTCCTTACTTCCAATGATAAGCTAGTTCTCTTCCTTCTACCCCAAACTATAAATATTCACAAAGACTCAAGGTTTTCTCCTTACACAAACTTCCACAGAACCTGTCTGTAGTCCAGGCTTAAAAAACTATTTGGTTCCAAATGTCAACCACCTAATGCAAAGCATTTCTAATCTGATGCCTCATTTTTTAACTCAAACACAAGATGCCTAAATCCAAATATGTGTTTTCTTTAAAAATCAGTTTCTATTGACAACTTGTCTATAATTGAAGCTTAAAACAATAAAAATAATTTTCCATACTTGTCCCTCTCCCATAACCAGTTACAAAGTTTGGTTCCATTTAACTTTTTTTTTTTTTTTTTTCCATTTTAGCCATTACATCATAGTTGGATTACTCCCCACTCACTTAATATGTTTTCTCAATGTTACCACCACCCCCCTTTCATCTGAACAAGACATTATTAGATTGATCTTATAACATGTCACATTATTGATTACTCAGAAAAGTCATTTCTTCCCACCTACCTAATCAATTGATTCATTAAATAAAATAAAAATTAAAACTTACACATACACAGTGCTTTATAGTTACAAAATTCTTTTAATGTAGTCACATTTAATCTACAACCCTTCTGAGAAAACAGAATTCAGAGAGGCTAAACTTTTTGCCTAAAGTCACAAGGCTTCTATAAGTGATTTCATTCTAGGCCCATCTCCAATGTTTTTTGGCACTACTTTAAAGCATTTACCAATCTGGGCTCACCCTTACCATCCTAAGTGTCTTTCCTAACTCCCCCACATCTTCATTCTCCTGCAGTCACACTGAGTTTTTTTCCTAGTGCTTTGAACACATTATGCTAATTCCTGCCTCTGATTCCATCTTTTCTGTTGACTGTCTTTTGTGAAGTACTGGTTTCCTACCTTCTGTGCCTAGCTTAGGATGCCCCTAATGCCTAGAGTATCGCCTGCTACCGCTTCCTGCAAAGGAATTTCTACCTATGTTCTAAGGAGCCTGTCTTGAGAAATCGGCAATGGCCTTTCCCCTTTTTGACCTAATACAAGATTTTGCTTGCTCGTTTCTTAGGCCTTTGTCTTATTTCATATGATAGCACGTGTCACATCCCCTTACTTTACTTATCTCCAAATGTTCTTACTGAATACTAGCTGAGCAACTGTTTATATACACAATAGATACTTAGTAATAATTTTTTTTTTTTTTAATTTAACCCTGACTTCATCTCCCTTCTTACCTAGGTAAATTTTACCTTCCAAGGCTTGAGCCCCATGTCTTTTATTAAGTCTTTATCCATCCAGCCTTCAGAGTTCTTCTTGTCTCCAAACTGCTATGGCATCCATAATCTCATAAGCTATCTCACACAATTTCAGTTGTTAGCCACATCTCCAAAGTAAACTGCTTGAGGACAAGAAGTATTCTTATACTTTTATGCACCATGGTGGGCATATTGTAGGCACTAAAATACTGATATGCATACAATCAGAAGCATTTTATTCATGTGTTAAGCAGCTGCTGGTGACTAAGAAATTTTATTTCTACCATATGCAACTGTCTTTATTTCAATTCTATTCCTTTGATTCAAGTTAGAATGAAATACACCTCAATGTAATCCTATTCCTATTTGTAGAATGCTGTTTGTACTGTAATGATAATGGTTCTGCCGAATTGTTTTTTAAATAATATGGTTAGAAACAAGTAATCAATATCTCACCAGAGATTAACGTTGGCCTGGAGGTCCTCCCCTAGAGATGCCGATCTTTAAGTCTTGTTTTACGTCTCTATAGTAAGTAACCTATTGGAGACAAGGTTGAAGACAGAAGAAAACAGAGCCAGTACTAATAACTAGAGAAATACCAGTTCTGCTTAGTATCTTTAGCACTTCTTTTGTGATTATTTTTACCTCTCTGTAGCTCTTTTTCTTTAGATACATTCCTATATATAAGTACTTCTATTTATATAAAATCTGGTTTTTTCCATGTTGAAATCCTCCTTTGCAAAGTGATCATCCAAACTTAACCCCCAAGAGAAACAGGAAGGACAATATGAACATCTGGATTTCAGCCTCAGAGAAGATCTAGTACTTAATCCTTTATTTCCTTTGCCAGTATGGCATTTTAATGCTGAAGTTATGCTCTTCTGTTATCACTCTTTAAAAAAAAAAAAAAACACTGGAATAGAAATCAGAAACTCCAATTGTGATGCTGTTACATCCACTGTCAAAGCCTAACTGTGGATAAATCCTGCCTATCTCACTTGATTATCATGAAGATCAAATTTATGTAAAAACCATGCTATACACTGTAAAGCACCACATATGTGTGTAAGATATTTATACAAAGAAATAATGCTATGAACAGCTTATGTACCTCTGAATTCTTCCTTCCCTCTTCTAACTCCCAAAATGGAATTACAACAACTAGGTGTCTTTATATCTGTTTGATAGTCGCATCACTGCCATCCTTACTTAAATGACAACAAATCATAAAGGCAGTAGATTTTTAGTTTAACTCATTCTAAAAGTATGAAGTAGTTTTTGAACAAATGTGTAATTAGGAAAGATTAAAAAGTATCTCTAATCAGCACATGTAATCACTTTAAAATATATTTGGACCTAGACACATTTTCTGTTTTTTTTAAACAATCTCACCTTTAATATGATATGTTGTCATTTTTAAAATACTAGAATTCAAACTTATCATAAAGAAATGGAATGGCAAAAGCACAGAGCTGATAGCTGCTGAATTGATAACTAATAGAAATGAAGGCAAAATCTCTAGGTAAAACCAAGGATTTCTATTGCAGATAGCAAAGAATTAGCTCTTTTCTAAACCAGTTTCTATTATCTGCTGAGCAAAGTTTTATAACAAAGTTTTACATCATAGGGCAAATGCCACAGTAACCATAATAACTTTGTTTCCATTACCTCTAAACATCAAAAATATCGCCAGAGACCAAACAAAGCACAAAATAAATTTCATTTCTATATTTCAGTAAAACCTACTTGAATACACTTTGAAACAAGAGTACAACAAAATATAATATACTTCAAATGTTGAATATACAAACTATTATAGTTCAGTTCTGAACACTGGTACTTTCCCTCCTTTAAGTTGAACTAAAAAAAAAAGAAAAAGAAAAAGAAAGAAATACAGGTTTAAAACTACCTGACAAAAATTCATGCTGAGCGTGAACTTTCTAGTGAAAGAGTAGAGCCAAGACTGAAATGTATGCACAGATGCCAAGGCTGGGTGAGCGGCACAGGCATGTGTCAGCAAAGGCCAAAGCCAGCTGCTACTATGTCCACAATTAAAGAAAGCGACAGACTTAAAACTACCATACAAAATATGTTACATGTAAATTCTATAACAATACTGTGCTAGGTACAAGATTTTTAAAATTTTTCTTTTAATAAAAAAAGCTTTACACAAACAAGCCATTAGCTTATTTCAAGAAAGAAAACTGAAAATCAGTCTAAGGCTTTTGTTTTAAATCAGCTTAAGCTATATGATACAAAAATTCCACTAGGTCTCTTTTCTTCGTTGTCCTCTTTCAGAAGCTTTTGGATCCATTCTTCAATTCACATTCTAAAATACCTATATTAGCAGAGTCTTCACATAGCACCAGTTAAGTGAGTACTGTGTTCACACAGTAATAATTGCTGGTATGCATTAAAAAAATGCATCAAAATTTTCTATTTGTAACAATGAGACCATCCTTCCCTATCCCCCCACCTCCCCTAACTTAAAAGATCACCTCTTACAGAATTCTTTTTAGTGTTCCAAGTCTTAGTGTAACTTGATAATGTAGTGAACAGCTTGGTCCCTTTTTTATATTTATATGTTGCTGTAAGAGGCAGTTTTCTGTCAGCATCTCAATGTGTATACAGTTCATGTCCCACTTAAACATGGGATAAAGGTAATTTATTTCCAGTAAGTCTGTGATTGCTTTCTCATATGCATTAAAAATGTTGTCAAGTCTCCCTGCATGCTCTTGATGCTGTCCCATCCCTGTCTGTGCTTCCTCTGCCAGGCAGTTGGGCGCTGCCTCACTTCTCACATGTCACTGTGCCTTCTGGTCTCACTGTTAGCGGAAGAGCAATGGTGGAGGGAGCACTGACCACCACCACGTGGGTCACAGCCTTACTTCCATCTGCTGGCTTTTCTTCCTGTACCAGCTGCAAAGTCTTCACTTCAGGCTCCTGCTTTACAACCACAGCATCTGATTTAACCTCTGGCCCCTTGATCACCGCACTGATGACTCGGGGGGACGTGTGGCTAGACGCCTGCTGGGCAGGCACCGAGAGTCTCATTACAGGTGTCCCATGAGCTATGGACACCGGGGTGAGGGCTCTTACAGCCAATGGAGTCCCAACTATGTTAATACTGCCTGATCCAGTCAGGCCTGACTTTGTCTGCAGCTGACACTGTGCAAGTTGTGTGGCTGGGATGGTGATGATTTTGGCAGGCTGCATTGTGATTTTATCTCCATTTTCAGTAGATGCTGGCATCACTGTAGGGATTGTCTGAATTACCACCTTTGGAGTGGTTGCTGTTGTGGGACTGGTGCTGGTTATTAAAGATGAACCTGCATTGACCGACTGAACTGCCACTGTTGAAATTTTCTGTCCCAAAGAGGTCATGACAACAGGCACTTGCATTGCCACACGAACTGTCCTGTTAAATCCAAAAAAAAAAAAAAAGAGAGAAAGAGAGAGAAAACTTATTGACATGTCTTCAGGTGGAAGGAACTGAAAAAAGGAAATGCAAATAACTAATGCCCTCAGGTTCCATAAGTCACATATTTTTTGTTAATTCCTACAGTCTGAAATAAAGTTAATTCTGGTTTTTCTCTTAGTTATCTTATGAACACTATGACTATAAAACATAAGAAACAAAGTAAGCTAAAATGACCATTAATAGTTAACATGAATTGGTTTATATGTTTAGTTGAGAAACATGTTAAAAGTAAAACCACATTTTCATTACACTGAGAACCTCAGAACACTTAGACACAAAACCATTGCTGGCATTTATCCCACTGTGAGGTTGGTATTTTCAAGATCCCAGAGTGCCAAGAGAGGGCAGGTAGTAACAGCTCTTACCTTGGGGCAGATGTTGCTGAAACAGAGGTGGTGGAGGAAGGAGATCTTGAAGCCTCATGGCCAGGGGATGTGATGTTCACAACTCTGGCTACAGCTTTTTCAGCTCTGGTACAGTTTAAAGGAGAGGAATTCTTTCCACGTACAGAAGCTGCTGCTTTCAGGAGGTTTTCGGCAGTTAATGAAACTCTTTCCAATGATTTTTCATCAGTAGTTGCTGTTAAGTCTTCATTACAAGTGTCACTTTTGTCATCATCTATGACAACTATATTTTTTGGCATCTCTTTGAATTGATATACAAGCCTCTGCCCTTCTACCTTCGCAAGAATCCCCCTTTGGTAGTAGTATCTGTAAGAACAAAGCATCAAATGATACAATTTTGTTAAATATTTTATATACAACATTTTGTCCTAATAACATAAACAACATAGATATTATAGCCAACTATGTTTACATTTCATGCTCTTAATAAATAGGGGATTTTATCATACACTGGTATTAATTACACTGTGAAACTAGTTATGTTCAGAAGCACTCCTAAACCAAGACAATAGCTGGTTTTATTTTCAAGTCCTATCAAACTGCACAGTTTCAACCTGAACACTATGTGCCTGTAGGATTCCCCCTCCCTCCACCTCTACATAGCATCTTGAATAGGTGTGAAAAGCCCAGGAAAATAAAAGGGGAAGAATAAGGAGCGTGTCATTTGGCTGAATAATGATTTCCTCACTCCTTGAGACTCCCCACCCCACAATTTTCCCCCATATCTGGAAAAACTAAAAAAAGTTTCATTGTACATTATTTAATGTATATAAATTACAAATAAAATGTTTCAGATAAGGTGTTCATGTATTACTACTATGTGGCATTTATGTCCCCAAAATTACTTTAAAAATATGCAATTGCATACTTTTGAAGTATTCAAATAGCAAATTTTTATGAAAAAATGATATCCACAGTATCCAATTGTTACAATTCCTATATAATAAGGAAAAGCAGTACAGTACAACTCCCAAATGCAAAAGCAAGATGAATTTCTGCCTCCAGGGATGCTGCCATTTTCACAAGAGAAAGAAGGGTTCAGTGCCTTCTTTGCTTGTGGACTTTGTTGACTTTTGATCTAGTAGTTGGAAGGTAGGTTCCTGTCCTCCTGCCTAGGCCTCAAAGGACTGGGAGTGGAGTGGATACTGGCAGTAGCATTCATTAATTCCTGTAGAGATCAGAAACAAGGAGCTTATTGCCCTGCTTGCTCAAAAAGCTCAGGACAGAGAAGAATGAGAACAAATCTAAAGGTCTTAGAAAGAATTTATTTGACTCCTTTTAGCCCTAGAGTGAAATTCACAAAAGAAGGTGAAAGTGTTTCAAATAATAGTAAATTCGCTACTTGGTTGCATCAAGCAGATTTTTCGCAAATGATACATATACCATTATATTCCTACTACTCTAACAAACCATCTACTCAACCCCCTTTAGCAGTGAAATACAGCTGGAAACTGTTTTAAGTGAACTCAGAGGACTATTACTAAGATTAACAAGCTATGACAACTAACTGCTAAGCACTATTTCTATTCTTCCTGCTGCCAGCCCTCCCTTATATCCCAATCTGGACTCCTGCAAAATGATTAGACCAGTTGATACACATATGGAAAGAAATATTTATATACTTCAAGTTGTTCTCGAAACAAACAACAACAAAAACCTCACGACTTTCAATAAAATAGACATTTCTCCAAATACTATAAAGATTCTGGACAAAATGTCCAGAAAATATTTTAAAATAAATTCAATTAGCAATTCAATATGTCACTGTTCTCTGAATTAAGCATTTTTAAATTTTAATGTGGAAAACAACAAATGAAATTGCATATAATGGTGTTCTAAACCAACAAATGAACTTTAAAAAAAAAAAATTTCCCTAATAAGTTACCCTCAAACAACCCACCACCAACAGCAACCAAAAAACATCATATACAAGTATTATTCCACTGCTTAAAAATTTCTGGAAATGTTACAACTGTCAATTCTTGGGTTCATCCAAAAAAAACCCACATATAATAATGGGACATTACTAATATTCAAAGGAGAAACCTGCACAAAAAGTGAGCCTAAGTTAACATTTGTTTGATATTGTTGATTTAAAACTCACCAATTACTGAGATTTTCTTTATTTTAAAAAGTGTTTTTTTTATTATAGAGCTAAGGAACAAAGAGAATGCTGCTTCACTTCATTGCTGTCCAGTAGTTCAGAGGGTATGTTTGTATGGTTTTGTTTTTTTTTACCTCAAGGCCCTTCCCATAGTTTCATAGTTCATGTCTGGCTTGTTCTTGTGCTTTCCCCATAGCTTGGATACAGCTTTGGAATCCACAAGCTTGAATATCCCCTTTTCTCTCTGCGTCCATTTAATATATCGAGGACAGGTATTTTTGTCCTGAAGGAGATCTAAAAGGAACTCCCACAAATATGTTGTATTACCTTTAAAGACAAACATAAAAAGCAATTTAGGCATGTATACACTTAGAATAGCAAAATGGTAACTTCACTGTGTCACATAACTTGCAACGTTATTACTTAATTTGTGTATTTAAACAACAAAAGAATAAATGTATACACCGAAGTTCGATTAAGAAACAAACATCACATTTGTTTATATTGTCTCAAAGCCTATATTACAGGCCAACAATGTAACTAGCTAAAAGTCTTAAATTCTGAATTTGTCCCATATCTAGAATTTCATCAATCTAGGAAACTTTTTGTGATGTAGATAAACAATATCTGAAACTTGTTGTCTGAGACCCCAAAAAGCTAAATTGTCACAGAGCTAGTGTAAGTCAGACTCCATGACTACCTCAACAACACCCAAATCACCACACTGCCTCTAGAATTCAGTACTGTCCATAGTCAACTACATGAGACCCACAGAGACTTAGGACCTCTTCCAACAGTGTAGCTATGTCTGTACTGGCTAGCTCACATGTGGGGCACAACAAGCAGGAAACAGGAAAGAAAGTCCTGCAGCTGCTGTAATCAGGTGTAAGCAGTTTCTCCTGCTTACTTCCAGAATGATCCTAGACACTTATTTAAACTATCAGGGCCTTAGTATCCTTATTTATAGAATGAGATTGGACTGAAAGGCCAGTCTTGTACAACTCTAAATTCCATGGCCTTATGAAAGGCCAAAGTCCAAACTTATATTAATTTCTGCCAGCCTTCAATTTTGTAGAGATAAGCAGTCATGTAATGAAATTACAGAAGTTCTAAATCACTAATCAAGTATTAGATAGCTACTTTACAAAAAAAAAAAAAAAAAAAATTTTTTTCTGGAAATATTTTCTTCAACAGTATTCATTTTTTATAAAAGTTTAAGCTCCAAATTATTTTTCCTTCCCTCCTTTTCCATCCTATCCCCACTCCCCAAGACGGCAAGAAATCTGATACAGGTTAATACACATGCCATCCAGATATACATTTTTAATGCCAACACATGGATAATAAGAGCAAAGCTTACCTCTCATTCCTTTTTAAAATTTTTATCAATTCCCTCTGGTCAGGTAATTACCAATCAATTCAAAAAAGGCCTTTGAAAATACCTTCTTCTGAAAGGTCTTCCAGACAAGCAGCTACCTATCAAAAACCTACTTCAAAGTACAACTTGAAATCTTTCAGGAGAGTAGGGTTATACAGCTCCTGAAGTCTACCATGTTGTACAAATAATTACTATAATACTAAAATTAAAAGCAATCTACAAATTCTTTCAAGGATCACAAGACAAATTATATTTCATAGAACTGTAAGAACTTGGAGAAGACCATCAGGCTGCACTGAGGAGAGATAAATAGGCCTAGGTCAGGAATAGAACATGTTAAAAATCTCATGGCAATTAGCAAAGGGATCGTAACTTTAGGCATGTAATGGGAGAGCCAGTTTCCCCTCCAGAAAAATTTTCTCTATTCAAATGTCTAGTCTCAAAATTAACAATAACAGAATCATCAGAATCCTTCCATTAAGAGTGTATAAAAGAAATTAGCTGGTTTAGGAATGGGATTTCAAGCAGGCAAGGATGATAAGCTTCAAACTAGATGGTTAGTTTCTAAATAATTGATAGTTCACGAAATGAAATAACTTAGCTAAATGCCCAATTTCTCAAAATAGCATTGTCTCTAACTTCCATTATTTTCGAATATTTTTCTTTCTTTTTTTGCTTAGGCAATTGGGGTTAAGTGACTTGCCCAAGGTCACACAGCTAGGACGTATTGTGTCTGAGGCCATATTTGAACTCAGATTCTCCTGACTTCACAGCTAGTGCTTTATGCACTGCTCCATGTAGCTGCCCCTTTTTCAAATTAATTTTTTTTTAAAATACAATATCCTTTAACTATAAATAACTTGTTGATTGCAAAGGCCAAATAAAATGCTTCCATAAACTGGAAAGCAAACATTGCAACCCAAATTAAAAGACATTGAATCCAACAATTATTAAAAATAGTGATGCTGACAATTTTTAAATGATACTTAAATGACGACTCGTGTAAGAGAATGATTTAAAGGACCTCAATTAATCAAATGCAAAAAGGGGGAAAGGGGCTAATTATATGGAGAAAGTGTGAGATGAAAGACAGACAGCCCATGTGGACTACCAAAAATACTAAAAAGCTTTGGAGGATCAATGCAGTGTATTGACACAAACAAGAAACACATAGAGAAGTTGCAATCTGCATCAAGAGAAATAATTACACCAATAAGTTTATAAATCAACACGAGGAATGAAATATACCTTGAAAATCTTTAAATCATTCACGAGGGAAAAGCAATATTTGCAATAGTCTTAGTAATCAATACTCTTGCCAGATGCTGTACTCTGACTTCAAAGAGAATTCCAAGCAAGAGAAAAATCTATTGAGAATTGTTTTTGTTTATTTAAAATTTGAATGGATTATTTCTAAAGCTAAAGTATCCAGTAAATATAGCTTTGGTCAGCACTATCTCAGGGTACCTTTTAACAGATATATTTCCTGGAAATTTTAAATTGGCCTGAATAAAATTTTCTCACTAAGTGAAATTTTACATTCTGAAAAAAACAAGTCTTTGGAGCATGTTCTGCTACTTTTTTTTTTTTAACAACAGTAGCTTCAAAATATAGTTGACAAATTATTGGAAAGGAAAATATATTGAGTACTGCCACATGCATCTATGTATAAAGTATACTTTTTTCCCCAAAAAGTGCAGTCAATAAAATTTCTACACACACACACACACACACACACACACAGTTACCTTTGCCTTCTCTAGGTTTTTTCTTGATGCCTAACTCAGGTGACCCATTGGAAATAGCTGGTTGTTGGGTCTTTGGTTTACGGCCAACTGTAAAAAAATATAATTTTAAATAAAATTATACAGTGGAAATAAGTAATATAGACAGTGGAAATATAGTTACTAGACTTCCTTGAAACAGACGTTAATTTGATGATTAATGCAAGCTACATGTTATTTAGTAAAGAGTTTTGAGAGTTTTTACATTATATTTTTAAAAGCAATTTTAGATTACAATTTGGCAGTAATCATTCTTTAGTTAATTACTGTTATAGTGAGAGTTTCTTTACTAACTTATATTTGAAAAACAGTAGACAAGAATCCAACTATAAGTCAAAAAATACATAATTACAAACTTTTTTTATTGATCAGAAAACAGTCTTTACCTAACCATATCTTCTCATTTCATGTGGAGTTTTTCATAATCTAATAAAAAAATAAACTCCTTATGAAATGAAAAGAGACTATCATTCTGAAAATTTCTCTTTTGACATAAAAAAGCAAACCTGATTTTCTGAGCCATTTTTTAATTACAGAGATGAATTTTCCCATTCAAAAAGCCCACAATTTAAAGTTGAAAGGGACCCTCAAGAATATGTCCTACCTTTTGCAGATGAGGACACCAAGAGCCCCACAGTGATTTGCCCGGGGTTACAGAGGTCTGTATGGGACAGGGCTAAGATCTGAACCTGGTCTTGACTCTAAATCTGGCGTTCTTTCCACCCTTTCCTCCCGATGTTCTTCATCTTCCACATGGTGGTAGATCCCTTTTGAAGTTAACAGTTGTATAAATGGGCTGGATTCTTTCAATTCTGCTCAGCCATTTACTCAGAAGGCCTTACTGAAAGCTCCCTGAATGTGTATATATAGCAGAGTCACCATAAGTACACTGAGGTAGTTTAAATCCTATTATAGGCAATACAGCTTTAATAAAGGATTTTTAATAATACAGTAAGGTTTGTATTCTAACAAACTGTCTAGAGAACTGGAATTTTAACATAGTTACAAGGAATTATAATTCCCCCTTAAAATCCTGGAAAATAATGGAACGGGCAAAGCAGTAAGTTTCTCAATACAACAAGTGTACTTATAAAATCTTATTTGGAGATAGGCATGTTCTACCTGTAGAATCAAGAGTCACTCTACTTGGAATATGAAGACCTGAATTCAGATCCCAGCTTCACTGAATTCCAGCGTCCCCCATCTACAAAATGAGGAGACTAGACATGGCATGTTTCCAAGTTTTTTCCAATTCTAATTTTTTATTCTCCATTCTGATAAATTGTTAAGTTAAATTTTGTCACAATGACCTCCTCAGAAACACATCTTTTATAATAGTGGAATAGTTATAATTATTGTACACTTGCTGTATCTGTTTCATCTTTGCAAATAAGAAATGTGATTTTCAATAATTTTTTTTTCATCACATCAAAATCCTATCTCAAAAGAACAACATAGAGCTTCTGCTGGAGTTTGTTATCACTGAATATGACCTGTATGCATTCAAAAATAACAAAAAATATCCCAATGATAACAATTAAAATAGTATTAAATAATTGGATAACTTACCACATACGTATGACAGATTACAGGAGTGACAAATCTTTCAATTAACTTCTGGTTAATATTCTCACCCCCTCTGCTTAAAATTTCTGCTGATATTATTGTTATCTTTGTTCTACTCTACCTTGTAATCTGAAAGGAATTGGAATGAAGCCCTCTTTTATTCATTAAACTAATTTTCCTGAAGGGGTAGCTCTTGAGAGCTGGAGTCAAAGCCAAGAAGGTTTTGGGTTCAAGTTCTCTTCTTATACATTCTGGCTGCATGATTTTAAACCAAGTCACTTCAAACCTTCCATTTTCCAGGAAACTAAGCTCTGGAGATCTGCCACCCTACAGTGGTAGAGGGCGCTCTTTACCCAGGAGTTCAAATTGCTGACCTTATTCCAGAAAAGATTTAAGTATAAAAGTAAACAAACTTCTTAGTTTGTACCTGTCTGAGAGACATTCCTATCTAGCTGCAGCACAGAACAAGTATGTGAGAAAGGTCAATAAGTCATATCCTGAATCACAGTAGGCTTAAAGTCAAGTACACTTTGACTTTCTAGATCTGACAAATTCATATTTAAATACATGAACTCAAAAAACATGCTGCAAAATGAAATACATTAATTTCTAGAAATCTGAAGCTACTTAGGAAAAACCAACTCCCTTGTTTTATAAAAGAGGAAACAAGTCCAAGGAATTTTACTTTTCCCAAGGTCACCTAGGGAATCATCAAAGGTGAGTTTTGAACCCAGATTCTCCAGAGCCAGAACTTTTTCTTCAGAATCATGCTAATTTGCTTTTCATCATTTTTGTTTCCTCAATCCATGTCTCCTCTTCAGTAGCAAGAGGCATATTAGATAATGTGTTTTTGTAACCCATAATGACAAATTTTTTTTTAGATTTCACCTCTGTAATTAAACAGCTCTGGTAAGTATTAACAGATAGATAACCATTGGTATATTTTTAAGTGTGTGTGTGTTCAAACCATAAAAAGATGTTTCTTCAAATTACTAGTTTAAGCAACTTGTTTATATTATTCTTTCAATTAACAAGATCAACTTCTTTAATCTGGGAATTTCCAGTCTGTTGAATTTAAACACAGAGTATACATTCCCCTAATATAAAGGCTTTCTTAGAAGCAAAAAAACAAACAAAAAAAAAACAAACAAAAACAAAAACAAAAACAAAAAAACTTAATTTCTATCTCTTCTAATCCTCAACCCAGATTCTCTACAAGCTCCAAGTATTTTCACAATGATAGCAAGGGTTCCAGTAACGGGGAAAGTTTGGATAAAACAGGCAATGTCCTGTAATTACAATCCATGTTTATAAAGATAAGTGCTCTGAATCAGATGCTTATGTTTTATCTATTGTTATTATGTTTATGTTATTTATATTGAATTATTATATTATTTACATTTACAAAGCTTCTTATTGATTTAAATAGTCAGTCTAAAAATAATAAAATTATATAAGTTTAAGAACCAAAGTAAAATTTTAATTTGAACCAGAAATCACTACTGCCTCTACCATCAATCAAAATGATGCACTTTTGTAAAAGAAGTGATTTGGGTTCTATGGGTTCCAAATTCTTTTTTCTGAAGAAAAATACTAAAAATAAACTGTAAAAAAAAAAAAAATTAACCTGCAACTTTAACAAAAATCTACCTTTCTTCTTTTTCATTGGTTCATGGATATCTGGTGAGGTTGGAACAGGAGATGTATCCATAGGTTCAGACTCCTCCGTTGACACTTCCACCACAGTCTCTGTGATAACATCTGGTCTCATAGCAGCATGGATAAACTCTGGAGTAGACACACGAGGAGGAACAAAGACTTCCACTATACAAAAGAAAAAGTTGGAAAAGTTACATTTTTATCCCCTTCCCAATAAATTTTCTGACATAGGCCTATTAAATTATGACTCAACTTGGCAATAACTTTAGTGAGCAGTAAGATATAAAAGACTAGACCATCTTTCATGTCCTTGGTCCATCTGTGGTTCTCACTCTAAAAACTGGAAGTAAAATAAGTATGAACTGGAAGGCATAATCGTGTACTACAGAAACTGTTTTTATTTAGTGTTTCTCAAAATATAACATTTGATCATTGGTCATATTAACTTTATATATTTCATACAAACTATATTTCATAGAATTCTAATGTAGAACATATTCTCGTGCAAGTTAGATAGTGATCCTCAAAATAGCCTGTTTTACTTGAAGAATCAAAATACATCCCTTTTTACCTATAAAATCTGGAACCCAGGGCCATATTTGAGAAGATGAAAGACAAACCATCATAAGTCCTGCCATAACTTTTTTTTTAATATAGGTGAAATCAAGACAAAAATAAAGAGCAGCATTCTTTAAAGGGAAAAGTTGTCACAAAAAGTAAATATCCAGCCTAAGACGCAAGCATGGTCAAAGAGAGGGACAGATCTAGTTTCAACACTCAATGATGGAAGAATTTGATGATAAACCTATAAACTTTATGGGCAGCTAAGTGGAACACTGGACAGAATACCATACCTGGACTCAAGAAAACTCATTTTCCTGAGTCAAATACTAGCATCTGAAACTTACTGCTGTGAGCCAACAACAACAACAAAATCACTGTTTGCCTCACTATTAGAATGAAACATTCAAAGATTTAGCATAAATGTATGCACCACCTATAAATTAATCAGGTTTTTGACCAACTTATCATACATGTGATTAATGAATACATTTATACTTTTATCTTTTTATATAAAATTTTCTTAAAAAGAGAAACTCATATAATTAACAATATTCAACTCAATGACAGTTCACATACCAGGACTTGTTGCATCCCTCAAGCAGGTTGGAGACTCCATATGAAGCAAGGCTTCAGCAGCTTCAATGGTCTTATCTGTGCAGTGGACATTACTACTGTGAACTGATGCTTCAACTACAAAAAAGGAAAAAAAAAAAAAAACCTCCCTTAGTCATTTCAAGTATATAATTATTTTAATGTATTAAAAAAAAACACCTCACTCTAGATAAAAAGTTCTAAACATCAATAAAATGATTAGTATACATTGATTAATCTTGAGTTCAATCTTTAGAAGATTCAAAGCAATGGGTAGTATATCTAGGCTTCCTAAAATGGATGTTAAGGAAAAAAAGGGGGGGGGGGGGGGGGGGATATCTGAACTCTGAAAAATCTTGAAATTTGAACTCATATCAATTTTAAGTCAAAACTGATATTGCATATTAACTATCCTATGAGATGGAAAGTATTCAGATCAATGTGCTAGGTCTACTAAATACAACGTCTATTAAAGCCAAACACAACTCTAACTCTAATCTCATTCAAAATAATGAAGTTGTACTATTATTAGCCAATAGAAATAAACCCAAATTTCCCCATCTGTGTGATGATGCCATTTATATACCCTTCTGGTCATGAATGACAAAATTATCTAGATTCAACACCTAATTTAGAGGCATCTTATCAACAAAAATTCCACTTAAGACAATCCACCCCATTAGGTCAAATCATTGCCATACCATTTATTGCAACCTTTCCCTTCCTTCTAAGGGATCTTTCTGAATGCCTCAGTAGAGGAATTCCCTTTATTCCTGTGGAGATAGCCCATTTGTTTTGTGGGAAATGGATGAACCCAAGCTTCACAATTACATTAAAATAAAACTTTTCATACACTGACAAGTCCTTAATCATAAACACAATTAACATAGTAAAGAGTTTACTACTAGACTATGATGTTTGTTATTAGATGCAGGAAATTCACCTTTTATAAACCACTATCCAATTTTTACAAAATTACATTGGGTATAGGGGGAATAGGTACTGAAAACATGTGCCTTTATATATAAACAATTTCTATCCAATTTTTAAGTTAAAAGAAAAATACCTTAGTCCATCTGGAATTATAAATACTTCTAACTAATCTTGCTACTTTCTTCTCATCAGTTCCAATTTTTTGGATAACATTTTTAAATTCAGTGACCCTCATAACCACCTGTTGCACATCATCTACACTCTCACCAAGGTAGCTGTGCCTCTGCAGTTGCTCTTTCCATTTATGGAAATCTGCTCAAAGCTCAATCGTTCCAGAGAGGCAGCCAACATCTGAGTAAATCTATCTTTAGGTGACCCTGCTTACTCTATCTGAGGCTTCACTAAATTAAAGAGGATTCAATTAGTACTTCTATTAACTTTAAAAAGCCTGTTCACAAACAAAATAAAATCTTTAGGCCACAGGTCACCTAAAATAATATAACAGACCTATCCAACATCACATTTTAATGCTATAAGAAAGGAAATTCTATATTCTAGAATCCCCCAAAAAACCTTATCTAAATAAAACAGCAGTAACTTTTCACCTACTCAGATCATGAAATATACTCATTCTAGTAATTTTACACTGTTTAAAAAAAGAAGCAATCATAAAAACAAATTCCTTATGCAATCATTTTATTAGGAGACAGATACCCTAAAGTGCTCAAAATATATATTTTGAAGTGGGGGAAAAATTTACATGTCAATTCTGTTTTTATAAAGTTAAGAAGGGAGAGGATAATGTATAAATATGTCCCCAAAGTCACATATTACCTTTGATTCTTATTTGGATTAAGGTTAACATGCAAAAACCAAAGTTCACTTAACCTCAAATTCATTAAGAAAGACCCTGGCATCTCCTTTAAAACTAATTTTCTACTCCTCACACAGAAACTCCAAAAAACTAAGCAGACAAAAGTAAAGCTAAACCGAATACTTTGTTCCAAGAACCCGAGTACATATTATCCAAAGAAAACTTTTATTCTCAAGCTCAAACATTTTCCCCCTTAAGTCAAAATAATGTGAATTTGACTAGCACTTGAATATACAATACATTATTCAGACAGGAAATGTTCAACAAAGTTTGTATATTAAAACATTCATTTTTCACTCAGAATCATTAATATAAAGGAAATACTTCATGTAAGTCAGGTTATGTTCAAAAAATTAAAATATGCAAATGATAACACATAAAATTGCAAACAAACAAGTGAATGGCAGGAATATTTAGAAACTGAAAAAACTTGTAGCCCCAATAATTTTTTAAATGCATAATGTCATATTATGTACTTGCAGTTCTTAAATACTTTTTGAATAAAAATTTATGACACCCTCAAAAATATAAAATTCACTTAATTAAAATCCTAACTATTTAAACAATCCTGGAGCCAAATGCAAATTCTGAAGGAAAAAAAAAAAAAAAACTGACTGCAAACATTTAGCCAGGCATTTTGATACACAAATTGTCCCTGCTTTTTCCTGTTCTTACATTCAGCACTTTAATTAATAGCCATCTTGTAAGTATATTTTAGATTAACTTCAAACCATTCATTCCCATATCAATAAGTTTATGGCAATAATGCTGACTATGATCAAACAGAGGACGCAAAGTACATATTCAGTCTATTTAATCTCATAAAATCGGGAGACCACCTGCACTGCCATTTATTTATGTTTCCTATCAGCATTCCAGAATGTAACTCAAAGTAATCACAATGAAATGACAAATTTCAAATATGCCTTTATGGAATATTTGGAAAGAGATGTTCCTAAATGTTTTAATGTCAAAGGATAATTGTGGAAGAAGATCTAAATCATCATGTGTGAAGTAACCAGGAAATACATCAATATGAGTGAAGGAAAAGGGAGAGAGGAGAATAAAACAGGACAAAAAAGGAAAGGCTGACATTTGCAATGATAGGAGCAATCCAACTCACATCAAGAAAAACACTACGGACTACTTAATAACTACTTCATATTCTCTCCATCCCAAGTTTAGAATCATAAATTTAGTGCTGGAAGAAAGCTCAAGAGTTCATTTTCCTTCATTTTACAACTCAGAAACCTGAAGCCCAGAAACATTAAATAAATTAGCCTGAATCCTACAGAATGTAAGTGGAAAAGCCTGGGATTGAAGTCCAGGTCCTCTGCTTCTCCCTCTCTTTTATCCACAAAAACATGGCTTTTAAATCTGTTACAAGAGACAGTTCTATGTATGAGGGAAGCAGAAGGATATAGATATGCAAATGAATGTGTCTAAGGAAAGGCATCAACAAAGAAAACTTAAAAACCTACTACTAATCCAAATGGAACATCTAGATAACTGATCATCAAAGAAACAAAAATTTAGTGTTGTCTCTAAAAATATGTAAGAATTACTTTGACATTTCTCAACCATGGTGTTTTATCCATATCAATAGTTCAATAAATATCATTAAGTCTGAACTTACTAGTGTGATCATAATGATGTGCTATATTTTTTACAAAATGCTTGAGTCAAAAATCAAATTTTATCTTTCTTTTAAAAACTTGATTTATTGGTCAATATTTTTTAGAAATATGTCTGAAAGTCTCCAGCTAAAAACCTATGATTACCATGGCATAAGAAATCTCCACTGAGGGAAATTTCCTCTACCAATGTAGGCTGGCTCCTGTTCAGAGCTAAAGATAAAGGCTAGAATTCAGGCAACTCTTTTTTAGTCTGTCTTAGTTGGTGTTGCTGTTGCCAGTACTCCAAAGGGCCGGATGGAACAGGGACAGAACAAAGAACAGGTGTGAGGGAACAGATTCAGAAAGGGGAAAGTTTTATTAACAAAAAAAAGTTGCTTGTGTCCCTATGCATTCTCTATTGCATACCCATGTTCCATTTCTTTCTAGTCCAACAGAGTTATATGGTAGATTATTCCAAGCTCTCTCACTCAACAGCTGTCAGAAAACACCAAACTTGGTCATTCAGTCTGACAATAGGCACACTTTAGGGAAGAGAATCCCAGCAAATCTAGTTCATAGCAATGTTGTTGGAGCAAAACTAAAAGTTTATTTAGAGGGCAATGAAAAGATTGAAAAAAAAATTCACTAATTACTGTGCCTTTAACTAGCAAGAGAATAAACATTACAAGGTCATCATTCAACAGCAATCCCTTATTTACAATAGTTTAGCCTTTAATGCCCTGAATCAACTATCATAATAGCCGATTCAGTTAAATGCTATAGTCAATCTTCAAAATCAGTTTTTGCTCAGTAAATAAAAATTGAGTAACTGTTTTCCTCTATAATATTTGTTAAACCCATTTCAAGATTATGATTACTATGTTTGAATCAGAGTAACAATTAAAATTCAATGTGGATCAATCTAAAGGACAGGGTTTCGGAGAGAAATATTAGATTTGAGACCAAAGGACTCACTCCCAACTCTGCTTGCTTGCTATCTTGGGCCTGTATGTGACTGAAGGACTGGAAAACTTTGCTTATCACGAAGGCATTTTTTGCTCTGGACAACAGTGATTTTTTTTTTTTTTTTTTTTTTTTTGTGCTTTTTCTTAAAGCTGATGTGATTTTATCTCAGATTTTAGATAGCTCCAGGTGAAGAACTTCCTCTACCAAGATTTTTACTGATTATAGTTTTTGAGTTGCCTGGGGGAGGGGAGTTGTTAGACCACTGATAAGTGTTAAGATGGAACTTGAACCCTCATAGTCCTGACTCTGAACCCAGCTATCTATGTCCACTTTAACAAGCTGCTACTATTAGGAATTATAGTATCCAATTTTTGAAAAAGAAACAAAATTTTGCAATAAGATACAACTTTCCCATAAATATCCATTTGCAGCTTTCCCAGTATTTGAGTTGTATGTAACACAGGCTAAGTGCAACTTAAATTATTCATAAAGATAATTTAGACATTCCTCCTCATCTACCCCCCCAAATAACTTGCAACTTAAAAAAGAGATTTTAGTCCAAGATAGCATGATTGGCTAATCTACTCTAACCTGAGTTACTGTTACTGTTACCACTTTCCTCTTTACTTCACTAGATACAAGCTTGCTTAACAAGATTAGTGAAGAGCAAATGATTTAATACATTCATGAAGTAAAATTTTAAGATCGATGTCATTTCTTCTTGTTTTACACCAACATTTCCCCAAACATTTCCTACAAATTTGTCTACTTTTTTAACTTAACTTTTTAAAATCTAAGTTTATTCTCTCTACTAGACCATACTGGTAACAATCTAGGCTGAATGTAAACCAGCTTTTACAGAGTAAAGACCTAAAGAATTAAGAAAACTAAAAGATTCCCACTTAAGCCACTTGCTAGCTATATTACCATGGACAGTCACTTAACTAGTCTTAGAGATAAAACTACCCACAGCAGGGGGTTACTGTGAGGAATATGCTTTCAAAGTCTTCAAGTACTTAAAGCATAATGTATTGATTATTAAATTAGGAATACATTTACTATAATTAATTTATTTAAAAGAGCTATATAAGAAAGTCTAACCAGATGAATAGCCCACTATTTTAAGGGTTCAGATGTTCCATATTCTAAAGACAAATGCACCAAATGAAAATATTTGTTTTAATAAAAAGGGCACAGGTACCCTGGCATATAGTGGTAATATTCTGGTCCTCCTCCAAAAAGCTTCCTTAATTAACACCAACAGAATTCCTTCTCCATGTAAACCCCTAATACACTCTGGCAATTACTACATTTGCCTGCACAGCTTTTTAAAAATCATGTGTAAGTCCTTCACCTCTATTCTTGTACTGCTAAAAGCATCAAGGGCAGAATATGCCTGTTGGCTCTTTCCATAGAATAAAAGATCCTTTTTTTTTTTTTTCATATTTTAACTATTTTCTAGGAAATAACAGGAACTAGACCTGTGATTTCATTGGTATAGGCAATGTAAGTGAGGAAACTGCCTGCAGGCAAGAACCTTCTGTTTTCTCTTTTTGTCAAACAGAGATTTGACAAGCAAAATTAAAACAAAGTGACTCTCAGAACCACAAGATAAATCAATGATTAAAACAAGAATGTAGAATTATGGTCTTAAATCTGAGCTGGGCCACCCTGCCTTTCCAAATTTTAATTCACTAAATTTATGTAATTAACCTTGAGCAAATTAGTAAACCTGTCTCAAGTTTCTTCTTAAAATAGGAAGCATAAAGTGGCCTAACTCACTCAGATTACAAGGAGCAATCATTAAGAAAATAATTTGAAAAATCATTCACATAAGCCCTTTCTTTGTAAAATATTACAATCCTGAAAAGCAATTATAATGCTTTTACTTAATACAGTCAAATACCATAGAGCTACTTCTTACACCTCCTACTAAAAACGTCTTTTGTGATTTCAAATTTATTAGACCTAATGCTGAGCATTTTCCACCATCCCTTCCATTCCAAACACAACAGATACATGTCAAATTTAGCCCCCTGTTTCATTCCCCAAAACTTGTGAAGTCAAACTTTTTCAGTTGTTTATGGGAACTTGTTCCGCCTACCTTCCCAATCTAGTGAGTAAGGTGCAACTTCTGCAAAAAATTAATATTGGAATTAAAAAGGTTTCACACACAAAGAGATAATATTCTCATACTAAAAATTTTAAAATATTACACTAACACTAGGAACATAAAGTTAAAACACACACACACACACACACACACAGTCTACCACACTGAAATTTAAAAACTATGTAGTTGGCAGACAAAGAAAAGAATGGTTATCAATGTGACCTGACATTTACTAAGATCTGGGACACTTCCTCAGTAAAGCTAAAAAATGTTTTTTTCTAAAAAGATAATCTTACTAAACTTCCCTCAAGAAGCTTCTATCACTGCCCATAATCACTACTTACCTGTCCATCTGTTTAAAAATCACCTAACAGTGTTCCTGAAAGCTTTGGAAAGCGCCATAAATCTCACTGCCCTGTTATTTCGGAGTATCAGATTCAGTGCTTTGGGGAACCCCAGGTCACGGGGCCCACGTTCTTCCTTTTGCCAAGGAAACTGAGGCAAGGAGGAGCTGGGCGGCATGGCCAAGGTCGGCGGTCGGGCGAGGGCAAGCCCCGCAGCTCCTCCCGCCGGACTCCGCCTGGCTAAGGCTGAAACCCACGCAGGGACGTGTACCCGCGGATCTACAGGAGCACCAAAACCTCAGCCGTGCGCTTCAAGGAAGCCTCGTTGTGTTTCCTTTGCCCACTAATACCAGGAAGAAAAACCTGGAGCAAGGTCTCAGTTGCACTAGTGCCGTGTGTACCTTTCTAATCTTCCTATTCTAAGCAACTGAGATACTTAATAGGATTGGGAAGGTTGGGGACTAATGCTTCCCCAGTCCCAGAGCAGCCGGTACCAACTACGGAAAGCCCACGGGCCCGAATCCCCCCGCACGAAGCCCCAGGGCCGGTGTGGGCGTTATTGGAGCTTTTCTCTCCAACTGAAGTCCGTGCCCTTCCGCTGCAGCAGCGGTGCAGCACATCCCCCACCCTTGCGGCCACTTCCGTGTTTACACTCCTCTTCCCTCCAATTCCATGCGTACATTGTCAGCTTTACTCCCGCCCAATCTCCATTGGTCCAGGGCTGGCCAGAAGACCCGCCCCCAGAAATCAACGTTCTTATTTGGAACATCCCCGAGAGGGGATTGGAACGGAAGCCTTGTCAATCTCACCGATTCTGTCCTCTCTGCTGCGCTTCCGCTATGGTGGGAGGTTTGGGGGGGAGGGGAAAGGGGGGCGACACCGTGCTGAGACTTCCCCAGGGCCGAGGCTGCCTCCTGCCCGCCCGCCAACCCTGCTGGTGCCCACTCTGAGGCTACTCACGTTCAAAATAAGGCAAAGTGTGCCCTTTGAGGCGTCCCCGCCCCACTGCTCCAGACATCCCCCCCACCTCCCACAGCACAAATAGCCCCCCCAGTGCCCGCGAGGGGAGGGGGCTGCGTTCGGTTTCCTCTTGCCCTTCAAGGGGCAGGGTTGGGTTCAGAGTCTCGGGCCCGGGCAGGGGCAGCCCGTTCGGTTGCCTCCCTCCCACCGTGACCCTGGCGGGACCGTTACTCCAGAAAGTGCACCAGGTGCGAGGGGGCGGGGAGCTGTTTTGGCGGGTACCCTCGGCCGCTTCGCAGCTTTTCCACAGGAGGCGCGGGGAGGGGGCGCCGAGGGGGGGGCGCCGAGCCCTAGAACCCCCTCCCCCGGGCCAGCCGCGGCCTCTCCGGCCAGACAGCGTGGCAGCGCAGCCGAGACAACAGCCGCGCTCGCCGCCTCGCTCCCTCGCCCACTTCCTGGTTCCTCAGCAACTGAGGCGAAGCGCAAACTCTCCCGCCCGGAGTGGCCAACTTGAGCGCGGCGCACGTTCTCTTGCACCGGCTGCCGGCGCCGGGCCCGGGAGGCAGCGGCGCTGCTGCCGAGGGCGGCCCCGGAGCCCCGGCTTTCGGGGCCGGGCAGGTTATTTGCCAAGGTGATCACTTCCTGATTCGTCGCCTCCATTACTTCATTCAGTGCTCCCTCTCCAGCCCGACCTCCCAGCGCCTCCCCGCCGCTGCCTGCACCGACCGCCGTGGCCGCGGGAGAGCCGCCTCCCGCCCCTTTCACACGCCGCCGCCGCCTGCACCCGTGCACACTAGCACAAGTTGCCTGGTCCTTACCGGCCCGGATGAGCAGATCCAGCTGGTTGGTGGGCCCCTCATGCAGAGAAGTCGCCATGTTTATCCCGGGGCTGGAGCTGCTGCTGCTGCTTCACATTGACTTAACGCTGGGAGCAGCGGCGGCGGCGGGGGAGGAGGCGGAACCAGCAGTCAGAGGCGCACACGCACACACACTTGCACACACACACACACACACACACACACACACATACACACACACAGGGATCCTTGCGCGTCCTCCCCACAGGAAGCCGCGGAACCGGCCCAGCTCCCAGGCGTCCGCCCGGCGAGAAAGCCCAGCACCTAACGGTAGGGGCTGCAGCGGCGGCTCGACTCGCAACGCGATCCTTCCGCCCTGCAGCCCAGACAGGAAGTCCCCGACATTCGCGCACGGCCGCTCCACCACCCGCAGCCGGGGGAGGAGACTTTGACACCTGAGGCTAAGGAATCTCTCCCGGGCCGGGGACAGTTACAGGGCGGCCCAGACGGGACGAGGCTCCGAGAACTGCCTCTAACTGCCCAGGTCCCGCAGGGCGGGGAGCACCCTCCCTCCAGCCTCGGCGCTTCCTGAAACCGGGGAAGGGACGAGCCTGCGGGACCTGGTCTGGCATCGCCGCGCCGCCGCCTCCTGCAGGTGATGGAAACGGGAAGCCAGCGCGGGCATGCCCACCAAATCACCGTCTCACAACTTTGTCGGGAGGGAAAAGTGCTACTCCTCCTCCTGCTCAAAAAACTCCTCTCTGCTAGTTTAAAAAAAACTGTCAGGAACTTAAATGTGGAGGAGACAGCGGCACTGACCAATGTCACGAATGAAATCATTCCCCAACCTGTCAGAATCTAAGGCCTTTCTAATTAATAACTGGCTCAGAAACAAATCTGTGAATGATGACGCACTTGGACTCAACATTCTCTCCTTAAGGACAAAAGGTCCCTAGAAGCACTTGGCATAAGTTAGTATAGAACTTAATTATATATGTTAGTATGTATTAGCATATATAAGCATACAATTCAATGCTACTAAATGAATGTCTAAAATCGAAAAATCAAGACAATTTAAAGCAGAAAAATATTAACTCTTCTCAAAGTTGCAACCGATACTAGGCTTTGAAAATGGGACACTGGTAGCAGACATAAAAGCTTTTAAAATTTACACAAGCCACAAAACATCACTAAGTACATGAAAGGGGAAAGCAGCCTGACCACACAACAGAGACCTGGCAATAATCCATTTAACATGATGGATATACTAAAGAAACCGGGTTGTTTTTGTCTGGAGAGTTTGGCCAAACTTCAATGAGATGCACTTTTTAAACCTGACTTATCTCATTCTACACATACAGCCCACAAAAATTTGAGTTCAGCTGTTTACCTTAGTACCGTACCAATTTATAATGATAGATTTAACTGTCATCAAGATCTCAAATGCCTTTAGACATACACTTAGTCAAGCAGAATTACAATGAATTTAGCATTTCCATCCATCTCTCCTTTCTACACATACAGATCTAAAATGTACTTATGTATCTGAATCTACTTATATAGCATACTAGTATATCTACCAAATATGGAACAAAAACTACACTAACATTGTTTTCATTTCTGTTTAATCAATATTAAAAACCACTGATTGATGAAGATAGAAAGTGATAAACTGAAAGGGGTAGGAAGGGCAAATACCAACACTTTCTGGTTTTAGATAATTTACAACTAATATGAATTTCTAATCATGGTCTGGAGTTTTCATATAGATTGTTTTATAAGTAAAAATAGTGACACTGGTCAATTCTACATTTGTTCTCAGTTTGTGTGAGAAAGTGTCAGTTTGATATTGGTCCACAACATATATAATTTATCAGTCATTTGTTTCTTACTATTATATAAATGTATAGAATGCACAAACAATAGAATGAATCAATCCCTGTATTTTAAGGTAGCTGGGAAACGGGGCCTTACTCACTCCTTCATAATACTTAGCACAGATCTACATGAAATCATGCCCTGAATAAAGGTTTAAAGATAATTCACTCAGGCTTCATTTCTATCAGATCTGCCAGAGAGGCAGTGTGATTTGATTCTGTAACTGTCCAAGAGAAATGACCAGAAAAAGGAAACAGAGATGATCTTTTATTTGTCATTTAAAGCCTATGTAAAATTTCCACATTCTTTCTTGTGAAAATATCCTATTCAGTAACAACTGTTGGAAATTAATACTGAGAAGAGTGGTTGAAATTACTACTTTTACAATCCTTCCAGCTTCCAAATAATATGATTCTACATTAAAACATCTTGATAATACTTAAGAGTTTCCTCAGTACTTTAATTTTTATTTTGAATAACTATATTCAGGCAAATTTCCCTTTGTGCCATTACACTTGCAGTGAAGTTTTTTACATCAAAGCTATTTCATATCCTAGAAGATAACCCATAGTAACAGTGCCTTGCTGGTGGTCTGCTACAATGAATCAGATTATAAAAGATACTTTTTCTCAAGTCTCTAATTCTGTAACTTTGTCAAGTCTTCCTAAAGACATGATTTTTTGCTGAGCAAAGAAGGCTCTTCAGAGATCTTGATCAAGCTCCTAACAAAATGAGTGTCCATCAATTGGGGAGTAGCTGGACAAACCAGTAAATAAGTCTACTGTAATATTACTGTGCTTTAATCAACAATACGAGGATTTCCCCCAAAAAGGGAGGATTTGTATAACTTATTTATACTAAAGAAAGATAATGAAGAAAATACTCATGTCTACAATACTATAAAAGATAACAAGAAAAAGTATTTAAAGTCTTAAAACTGTAATGAACAATCTCTATCATATAGAAATGTTACGGACTATATATAGAATGTTCCCCCTATGAAGAGAGAGAATTAATAAAAACTGTTGATGTGAAATGGATTATACTATTAAAGGGTTGCTATGTTAGTGGCCTTTACTTAATATTACAAAAAAAAAAAAGATCTGGAGATGAATTAAAGGGAAATGACTAAGACAAAAGACAAGTTTTTCCTTTTAAAAAAGTTTGTAAGGTACTAAAGGCAAGGATTATCTCATTTTTGAAATTTTAAATATAAACAGATTCTCAATAAAGGTCTCCTGTTGAATGAATGATATCCAATAGATTGAACTTGAACTACAATCCAAGAAATTTTAATTAAATACCCAAAGGATATGACATAAAGTGATTTCACCTAATATATAACCTTAACTTATGAGAATCCTATGAATACCACTGATTTGTTTTCTTCTGCTTCATAAGATTTCTCCATCTTAGTAGGAATTATCTGTGACCCAAGTTGTTTCTGAGCATGTTTCTTTTTTCTAATTTTTAGTTGGGGAAAATACTTATGTTGCCATTTTAAACAATCATACATGGAATATTACTGGATCAATTATTGTTTTTTTTTTTCTAAGTGCCCTTATATATAAGGTTTACTGCAAAAACTAGCTAAAATGATCTATGTACACTAGTTGCTAAAAATGATATTTAAAAGCTGTAGATAAACACTAATTCAAAAGACTTGGGTTATTTATTTTGTCACTGTTGTCCTAAAATGTTTAGGATACACCACTCAAGGCATATCTTAAATATCTTATTGTCTCCATTACTTTCAAGTTTTGCAATAAGGATGAGTGCTGGAGAGGCTCTACTTCTTATAATGAAAGTGTCACAACTAAATCTATTTTTAATTAAAATACAATAGGACTTAAAGTCAATCCAAGTCAGTGAACTTCCAGGGAATGTCATATTCTTTCACTGTACTGAAATTTTTTTATATTCCAATTTTTAAAAATATTTTAACCTTCCAAATGCATGTCAAGATAGCTTTCAACATTCATTTCTGTAAGATTTTGTTCCAAATTTCTCTCCCCGCCTTCCTCAAGACAACAAACAATCTGATATAGGTTGTACATGTACAAATGTTTTAAACATTTTCATATTTGTCATACTGTATAAGAAAAATCAGGACAGAAGGGAGAAAAAAAAGCCAGAAGAAAAAGCAAACAAACAATGGTGAAAATACTATCCTTGGATCCACATTCTGTCTCCACAATTCTCTCTCTGGATGCAGATGGTATTTTCCATCCAAAGTCTACTGCAATTGTCTTGGATAAGCACATTGCTGAGAAGAGTTAAGGCTATCATAGCTGATCATCACATAATCTTGCTGTTACTGTGTACAATGTTCTGATTTTGTTCATTTCACTCAGCATCAGTTCATATCTTTCCAAGCTTTTCTGAAATCCGCCTGCTCATCATTTCTTATAGAACAATAATATTCCATTACATTTATATATCATAACTTGTTCAACCATTAAGGTTTTTACTCAATTTCTAGTTCCTTGTCACTAAAAAAAAGAGCCACATGATAACTGTGTAAATATGTATAGAAGAATTGCACATGTTTAACACATATTGAATTACTTGCCATTTAGGGGAGGGGATGAAGGGAAAAGGAAGAAGAAAAAAATTTGGAATACAGGGTTTTGCAAGGTTGACTTTTGAAAACTATGTAAATATTTTGAAAATAAAAAAACTTTTTAAAAAATCAATAAAAAAGGTGTAACAAACATTTTTCCACATGTTTACAATCAACTTGTTAAAGTTTTTATGTATTCAAATTGAAAAATGCTTACTAATTCATCATCCAAAAATTCTTAAAAGGAATACCTCTCCCACGTTTAACCTTAGGGAAAAACTATGTTCTTAAAAGGAGTTTCAAATTAATGTCTGGGGGTGGAAGCATATACAAACCATATTTAGAATTAAGATAAATAATTTCAAATGTTCTATAAAGTTTCCAAGACTTAGAAATAAAAGATGGTCTTATCAAACTAAAAAAGGAAAACATCAGAATTGAATTTCGTATTTGACTGACATTAAATTTTGATATTCTGGATGTCTCAAGATGTCAAAAAGTTTTGTTGATATTAGTAGCTGACATGGAATTAGTGGCTGACATGATCATTAACTGATCTTTCAAAGGTAGTTGGTTCAGAAAAGATGAGAACAAATCCTCCATTACCTACTCCCCAAAGGAAAAAAAAAATTCAGCTATTGGCTACACTCTATGACCCAGTGATAATGGCCACCTTACTATTTCTCAGATAAGACATTCCATCTTCCAACTCACTGGGCATTTTCAAAGGCTGTTCTCCATATACGAAATTCTCTCTCCTCAGCTCCACCTCCTGGCTTCCTTAAGTCTCAACTAAAATTCTACGGCCTACAAGATCTTTCCAGTCCTCCTTAAATCTTAGTGTCTTCTATATACATATACAATGTATATATGTAAACTGTATCTACATTGTTTGTATATAATTGTATGTTTTTTCCCCATTTAGAATGAGAAATCTTTGAGGGCAGGGATTTTTTTTGCTATTTTTTTGTATCTCCAGCACTTAGCATATTTCCAAGAAAATAACAGCAAAAAGCTTTTCCATCTTTCACCACTCATTAAACCCTCTTTATTAACAAGGATTATGGAATAGAGTATCACTTTCTATAGATGAGCTGTTCTATTTTTTATATTTCAAGTCTGTACTACCAACAAACATCTTTTCTTGAGGAAAAAGCCATCATATATTTTGTCTTTAAAAGCCCCCTTATTTTGGGGGGGAAGGGCAGAGATGAGAAGGTAAGTAGTTTGACTACCAGAGACTTACATACTGTTTTGATGAGCTGCAGGACTGAAAGAATAAACAAGGATAGTAAAGAATAAACAATGGAAGTGGAAATACAACTGTTACTATGTCTTGTCTTATCCCACAAGTTATTTTAAGATTGGAATTTTGCTCTCCAATCATATGCTAGATGTTCAGTATCTTTCATCATCAACCACTTGCCTATAATCTAACAAATAAAATCAACTGCCTAGAACTAAAGGTTCTCCAAAATCTAATATTATCCTATCTTCCTTTCCCAACCTGAAGTACATATTAATCTCCTATTACTTTCCTTCACCCACTCAAGGTTCAAGCCTTTAAAAACAAATGTTCTAGCTCTATAAAATAATTTTTGGCAATTTGATTGGTATGGCCCCGAAAAAATAATTTAATTTTAGGAGAAAGTCACTTTTCTTGTATTATCTTGGCTTATCTGTGATCACTTGATATTTTTCCAGTTATTTAGATCTGATATTATTTGTGTATAAGTGTTTTTTAATTGTGTTCCTATAGTTCCTAGGTTGAAGAAAAAATTTAGGACCAAACAGCAAAAGAAAATATCATGAAATGCAAGATGGATAATAATTTTGATTACATTAAATTAAAAAGGCTTTGCACAAACAAAATCAGTGCAACAAGATTAGAAGGAAAGCAAAAATTTGGGAAACAATTTTTACACCTAAAGATTCTGATAATGGCCTCATTTCTAAAATATACAGAGAACTGAGTCAAACTTTTAAGAATATGGGTCATTCCCCAATTGATAGTCAAAGGATATAAACAGGCAGTTTTTAGATGAAAAAAAGTAAAGCCATCTATATAGTCATATGAAAAAAGGGCTTTAAATCACTATTAAGAGAAATTCAAATTAAAACAACTCTGGAGTACCACCTCGCACCTGCAGATGGCTAATATGACAGAAAAAAATGATCAATGTTGGAGAGGATTTGGGAAAATTAGATCATTAATGCATTGTTAGGGAGTTCTGAACTGACGCAGCCATTCTGGTGAGCTATTTAGACCTATGCCCAAAGGGATATAAGACTGTGCATATCCTTTGACCCAGCAATAACATTACCAGGTTTATATCCCAAAGAGATCATAAATAATGGAGAAGGACCCACATATACAAAAATGTTTATAACAGTTCTTTTTGTGGTAGCAAGGAACTGGACATTGAGGCGATTCTCATCAATCAGGGAATGGCTGAAAAAGCTGTGATATATGAATGGAATGGCGTGCTACTGTTCTGTAAGAAATGAAGAGCAGGCAGATTTCAGAAAAACCTGGAAAAACTTACAAGAACTGATACTTAGTGAAGTGAATAGAACCAAGAAAACACTGTACATGGTAACAATAAGATTAAGTGACTATCAAAGTTGATAAATTTAGCTCTTTTCAGGAACATAATGATTTAAGTCAATTCCAAAAGATTCATGATGGAAAATGCTATCCATATTCAGAGAAAGAACTATGAATACAGATTGAAGCGTGCTATTTTCACTTTTTTTGTTGTTATTTTCTTTCTCTTGGTTTTTCCCTTTTGTTCTGATTGTGTGTTGACAACATGACTAATGTGAAAATATTATTAATATTATTGTAAATGTATTATGTATATCACACTGCTTGCTATTTTGGGAAAGAGGGAAGGCAGGGAGGAATAGAGAAAAATTGGGAAATCAAAATCTTATAAAAGTAAATGTTGAGAACTAATAAGCAATATTTTTAAATGAGGTGAAGAAAGTAGCAAACAACTTTATTATCTTTACCAAGAAAATCCCAAAAGGTGTCAGACAAAACCGAAATAACTGACCATTACCACCACCACTACTTGATGATATATGTCAACTACTTGGGTAATTTGGATAACTCAAGGAAGTATAGATTTTCATTCCTAATCATATCTTTTCAACCAGATTTTCTTCACTTCATTTCTTAAGATAGTAATGAAAAGAATTCAAATTCAGGATATAGTCATATAAAAATATTTTTACAACTACATTAAGGATAGTTTTTCTTATACATATTAAATTTTTCAGAGTGATCTTTTTTAAACTGAGAATAGCACAAATTTATGTCTGAAGAGTGTATCTTACCTAATGAAAGTTCTTTGGAACAAATTATATATTCCAAATGCTACCACTAAATATTTAGATAGTACTTCTGAAAAACTAGTGTTTTCTTCTATTAATACATAATAATTACACTAATGCTTTTTAAATACCATGGTTTTGTTTATTTAACAAATTAAAAGAAGACACATCCTGTTTTCTATTCAGGGAATATGGGAAAATAGAAAAAATCTAATTGGATCCTAAGACAAAAACCTAACATTCATCAAATTCATCAAACACAAATTCTATGTTTCTTTCCCTGGGTACCCCCTGATTCTTCTATAATATTGAGTCACTTAGCCTTTTGGTACTATGACCTTCATACATAGAGAAAGCACACTAGTTCTGTTCCCTATCTAAAATAAAACAGGTTTGTTGTAGGAGAGAAAAATGACACCAAATTTTTTTTTAGTAGCTTGAAAAAAGGAATTAACAAATTCAAAGACATATCAACTATTATTATATTTCAATATCTACGATTTCATGCTACTGTAGACAGGCCCTGAAGGCCACAATTGGTGGTGGAAACACCATATAATTTTTACACATACTAGTGAATAAGCTCACAATGAGCCTCTCCTTGTAACATTAATATTACAGTTAAATACTGAGGTGGATGAACTATTATTTAAAACTTGTGCATGCATGAGGTCTGAGTGCACATGCAAATGTATGGATTAGGCCTAGAATAGGAAGAAAATTGGCTCCAAAAAGTTCCAATTACTCATCCAGTCTTCCTCTTCCTCTTTCTGTGGCTCCATCAGCTATTAAAAAGTAAAATCTCACTTAATCTCAAAAGGCATGAGGGAGTCCTCAAATTCCTTGTCATTTTCTAAGCATGCTTTTTTTTCTCAATCACCATCTATTCCCTCCCACTAGAAGTCTGGATTTTACTTTAAGTTCCCAGACTCTCAGAGGTGACCTGACTAGGCCCAAGTCTTCACACCTTTTCACTGCATTTCTATACCGTGATGGAATGCACACCCTCCTTGATCCCTCTTTGAATATTCCTCGATAGGATGTCTTTCCCTATTAGAAAATAAACTCCAGACAGTCAGATAGTAAGCTTTACTTCTCTGCATAGCCAAAGACCCCAAGTTTCTCTCAAAACAAAGAGCCATTTTTTAAAAATACCAATATTCAATCACTGCTTATGGTCTTTTTGTCATACAACACTATTTAGTCAGTAAACATTTATTAAATGTTTATTATATGCTAGGCACTGTGCTAAATGCCAAGAATACCAAGAAAGGAAAAAAAAGACAATCCCCAACTTCAAGAAGCTCACAGTTTAATGTGGAAGAGAACATGAAAATCCTCTATTGGACTGTGAGCTCCTTAAGAACAAGGTCTATCCAATATTAAGAAACAAAGAAAGTGTGATCAAATAATATAATGATCAAATTTGGTTTTTGATGAATAAAATTAAAACAGGAAGCCCTGCATTTAAAAAAAAAAAAAAAAGAACAAGGTCTATCTCCAGCAAAAATAATTACATATAAATGAGATGTGTATGTATGTTATGTGTGTTATATGTATATATGTGTATGTATGTATAGGGATGTTTGGGTATTATATGTATATGTAATTATATATTATATATGCATACAAATTAACATCAATGCCTTTTTTCGATTATCTCTAATTTATCACATTAAATCTCTAATTCATCACATATATATATATATATGTACACACACATAATATATATGAAACGTGAATATACATGATGATGCATATGTATATGCCAAATTAGAGATAATCATTTTAAAGAAGGTCCTGGGATTAAGGGGAATCAGGAAAGACTTCTCTTATTAGTTAGGATTCTAGCTGGCATTTGAAGGAAGCCAAAAGGCAGGGGTAAAGAGCGAGAGCATCCCAGACATTGAGGGACAGTCAGCAAAAATGTCCAGTGTCTGAAGATGGAAGGTCTAGAGTGAACAATAACAAGAAAGCTAGAATGAGGTGATCACAAAATATGTGATGCGATCAAATTAGACTAGAAAAGGCAGATGGGAGCCAGGTTGGGAAAGGGTTGATATTAAAACAGAAGATTTGATCCTGAGGATAATAGGGAAACTTCCGGAGTTTACTGAATAAAAAAAAGCATGGCCAGGTCCATTTTAGGAAGATGCATTTGAACTGGAGGGAGGAGACTTGGGGCAGGGAGAACTAACAGGTTATCACAATAGTACAATAGTCCAGAAACCCTCCAATTCATCAAAATCCATTGGCTATTTGGTCGAAGATCAAATATAAAATTCCCTGGAACTTAAAGAAACTCCTTTCCCTCTCCTATCTTTCTGGTCATTTTAACCCTTTCTTAATTCCAAATTCCCTGCCATCTAGAAGCAATAGTCTCCCTTGCCATTTTTCGTTATAAGACACTACATCTCTTGATCCTTGCCATTTCCACTAGCTATCCCCCATATCTGGAATTTTCTCCCTCTACAACTCTCTGACTTTGGCTTCCCTAGCTTCCTTAAAGTTGCATTAAAGTCCAGTGTGTGTGTGTGTGTGTGTGTGTGTCTATCTGTCTGTCTTTGTCGCTGTCTCTCTAGATTTGTTTTTGAAATAATGTGGCTTTCAAGGTTTAACTCATGATTTATCTATAGGAATTCCATGGTGACAAAAAATAAATTCACCTGTTTTTCCTAATATCATTTAACATTTATAAAGCTTCTTCCATTAACAAGAAGTTATCTCTTCCTACCTCTACACAGAAAACTCAGATATCTTAATTGAGTCCAAAGTTAAAGTGCTTAATCAATTTGAAAGGAAGATAGGGACTTTGAAGAAAATCAATCATATGAGGGGGAAGTCAACTCAGTAGTGAACAAATCCAGCACTTCTGAAAGGTAATTGAGGAGTGATGAGAGAGGGTTGATGGTAGAAATAGAGAGGGGTAAATATCTTCAACCTTCACTAACCAGAGGAAAACCTGATGAACATCAAAACATCAGACGATATAGAATTCCCATCTACTTGTAGCACCCCAAAGATGCAGTACTTACATCAGGAGTTTAGACAGACACAGATACAGATACAGACAGACAGACAGACAGACACACACTCTTGAGATATCTATATATATATATATATATAGATAGATAGATAGATATAGATATATCTATCTATATCTATATCTATATCTATAGATATAGATATAGATATAGATATAGATAGATATATATATCAATCAAAGATCCAACCTTGAAACCTAGAATCTGAGGACTCCACAAAAGTAGAAAATGACTTCTAGAAGCTAAGAATTAGTACACAGGTTGCCTACATTTGTGCCCCGCAAGTTTGAGGTCACTGTCCTCAGGAATCCTCTATGTGTAAGGAGATAGTATATTCCAGGCTTGGAGGAATTTACCTTTGCTATATCTGCTTAGTAAATACCTTTTTAAAAAATTAAGTATCTGGCTTATAATCAATAATAAGCACACTGGAAGACATTCATAAGTAGCACTCTTAAGAAATAAGAAAGCAAGTCATGGGGAAGTGAGAAAGAAGTGCTCCGGAGTGGAAACTGGGGAATAGCATTAGAAAGGCAGATACACACACACACACACACACACACACACAGTTTCCTTTTAAAATATAGTGCTTTCAAAGTTTAACTCATGATTTATCTATAGGAATTTAAAGTATATAGACATACATCACACACAAATACCTACATATCTGCATAGACATGTATTATATGTATGAATTACATACATGAGTTTCTCTTTGTACAAAGAATCTTGTAAGTGGAAATTAGAAAAACATCACATCTATACATAATACCCAATATATATATAGCATACAAGTGTATACATAAATGTGGGAGAGGTGTATATATATATCTGAGCCTTCTGTGCTTAATTAAGGTAGAGGGAACATATGTACATGCATGAATGTTCTCTATCTACTGGGTATGCTATGTAAATATAATGCTTAGCTAATTTCCGCCAGAAAAATTTTGCTACAAGTAAAAATGTGTTTGAAATATAGTACTCAGCAGAAAATAAGAGCAGAATTGATCACATAATCCTTTTTTTTTTTAATGAAAATTTAGTCACAGAACAAGGCAACTTTTTTATATCCCTCACTTCACAAGGAAATAAAACAAAAGGATCTAGTCAAAGTACCAAATTTTGAAATACATCTTTTTTTTTCTGTACATGTTACACAGGTACTTTGCATATAGTATTCACCAAATATTTGTCAAATGAATGAATACTCCCAACATAGTTCATCACTAGCCTATACTCAAAGCCTTTCCCATCTGTTATAACCTCTCAGTGTTTATACCCTAACTATAATAAAGCACTATAAAGAATCTAAAGACAATTTCAAACCACAGTTCTGGAGGAGATCTTCAGTGGAAAGTAAAGAAAGACTTGTTACATGCCAGACTAAATGTCTAATGCAAAAAATTTTGTGACCTAATTACCCATAGTGATAAAACTACAAGTTATCAAAAAAATATGATGGCTGGGGGGAAGACTAGTTCCCAACTATTGATTATTCGAGAAAGCTTTCTTGATTAAATACTTCAAAGATTTGTAATTTCATCAGTAGAGATTATTCTAGGTCCTTCATTGACATTTACAATCACTTTAGCTTTAATAGAAATTCTCTTCAGAATCTGCAAAGTCAAAAACTTCAACATTCTACAGCCAATGTGATGGTTTTTCTCTCCAGATTAGACAAAAGATAATACATAAACAGACTTGGTACTATGTCTTTCCAGCTTGTAGGGTTTGCTCAAATTTGTGCTCTATTAGAACTGATTCTAATAAATCACAGTCTTGATAAGACATTAAATTATGTGGAGAATAATTCATTATAGATACCAGTAAATTCCTAACGACAATCAACGCTGAACAAGTCCCTAGGTCTTAATTCCTTCCTAGGCTTCAGTTTCCTCTTCTACAAAATGAGGGATTTGGTCTAGACCCTTGAGATCTATGATTCTATGAACTCTATAGTAATACACTTTACATAATTTTATAATCCTTTTCCTTACTGTTTCATTCATAACCAAAAAAGGTGCCAATTAGTTCTGACACTGAGTGATTATCAAGGATTCTATTTAGATGGTTAAAGCATTGATTATATGTCTCATTGTGAAGAAACAAATGATGAAGAAAATACCAAACAATTCCAAAACTTCTATGAGAGTAAGAACTCTGAAAATATTAAGTATAATTATAAAGGAAATGTAGCCAGTATCCTTCCATCTATCTTTAGGTAGCAAATGTTTCTTAAATCATAGATTTTGAATTGAAAGGGACCTGTTCAACCCTACCTCTTATTTATAAGGTAAGACAACTAAGATCCAATGTAGTGATCACCAAAAGTAGGATTTGCACCTATGGTCCTAACATCAAGATCAACATTGCCAAACAGTATAAATCAATAAGGAGCAAAAAAGAAAAGAACAAAGAATTAGCTTTAAAAATTGTACAGAAATGACCAATGAAAGTTAGAATATATATACTCAATAATGTAGGTCCATGGATGAGATGGAGAGAAGAAACATAGGACTATGCTTCCTGCTTCAGGATGCAGAGCTGTCCAAGCAGCTCTGGTGCAGTGATAGGATAGGAAAGCAAAATAGTAACACTTCTGTTAGGAAAGAAAAACACAAAATGAAACATTATTCTGCCGTTGTCTTTTTTTAATCTTTCCAGAAATATTCAGAACTTATAAGTATTATATGCTGCCAAAATTGCTTATATGTTATTAAATGACTTCATCCTCCAAAGGAAATTCATATGATAAATTACATTGACTACAACAAATAATATACTACTGTTTTCTCTCAAATTGTTTAATTCTGAAATGATAGTTTTTATTTACATAAATTAAGCCATTGATATTAAAATATTAATTTAAGCAATGAGTAAGAGTAAAAAATCACATACATTTTATGGAAGTCTATTTAAAATCCTACGAGTTAAAGTTTGAACCAAAAAATGTTAAGATAGTTAAGATATCCTTGCAGAGACTTGGGTTTTGTTTAGTTTTTTTTCTTTAAGCAAATATTTACTTAAATGTAAGTTTATCAACAACAGGCAAAAGTCAAAACATATAGGTATGAAATAGCTGTGTCAATTCCCTAATACTAAAACCTTTTGCACAGATGGCAACATGTAATCTTGGTTTATAACTTGAGGGTTTTGGGTTTAGGTTTTTTTTTTTTTTTTTAAAGTAGGGTGCTATATAAATTTTTAAATCATCAGTTATTTCTATTACCAAAAATTAACATTTCTGACCGCTGTGAAAGGACTGAAAATTCAGCTTCCACAACTCAAAGAGTTTGATTCCTTCTTTCTCTCTTCTTCTTCCCCCACCCCACTTCCAATCATTCTCTACGGAAGAGTCACTGTTTAAAATATTTAACATGAGATTCAAGAATGAAAAGCTCGTTACCTTTAAGTATAGCAAAATAAGTAAAAGACTACAGCCTTTAAGTTGACATAAAGAATGACTAATTAGAAATTAATATAGTACATTAAAGGAAAAATTTTATCTCTGGAATGTGTCAAGCTCATATCAAGAAAATTTGAATTTAAATTTCAATATATCAAGGATCCATGACTTCATCAGCATGGGTACTTTCCTCCATTGATGCAGAATGAAACCTCTCTATCACTCAGTGAATAATCTTCAAGAGATATAGTAGGAAAAATCAAGATCCTAAAGTGGAGTTTAGTCAGTCTGAAATTAGCTAGGTTGATCCTCAGATTATACTAGAGTCCATCACTAGGTATATACAATAAAGTTTAACATCTCTGCCTTAGATGTCAGAGATCATGCTCTCTTGGCACAGCTTTTGAATATTTAGGGGCAACTCTGTATCACAATAAGGCACTGGGATATCACAATTAGCAGTTTTTATAAGCCTATTACAACTATCAGTCAAAAATAACTATCACTAACGTGATTTATAGATTGACAAACTACCACAAGAAACTGCTAGGTAATTTATCTATTATCGATTATATAAGTCCTTAATAAAGAAGAGCGAACTATCCCTTCTTTCAGGCCAGGATTCATGACTTAGTAAATTATATAATGTTGTCCTTTGAAGAGCTATTGACCCACCTTCAACAGTATACTCTTACTTCTGTCTCAAATCTATTCAGAAATAGTGAAGATGGATTATGCTGATTTATCTACATTCTCTTATAAGAGCATATTTTGCATGCCAACTGACTCAAGACTGTTAAAGGGCCCCAGATCATGTCCATGAAACAAAGCAAAGATGACATACTGGATCCATAACCCCCAAACTCAGCAGTATTATGTTCTAAGTAACTGAGTTGAAGATCATCTTTCTAACACTGGAATTAGGGCATAGGACTAATATGTATATCATAGACTAATCTTGCTATATTGTTTACTTAAGAAGTTTATTTGATGCAAGAAAACATGGTGCCACACTGGATAAAGTACTAGACTTAAGATTCAGACAAACCACTATGTAACCCCAAGGAAGCAGAAGAACCTCTTCCAGTCTCAGTTGTCTTATCTGTAAAATGGGGATAACAGAACTACCTCACAGGGTTGTTATGACAATCAACAAAGATAATAATAAGTAAAGTGTGTTGTAACCCTTATAGTACTACATATGCTAGCTATTGTTATTATTATTTGACTATTAACAATCTGAATTCTTGCAATAAGAAGTCATATTGAAGGAAAAAAAAAGAAAAACTTCAAGAACAAAGCCCTGGCACAGAATAAGTTTAATAAATGCTATTGACTTGACTTTGTAAAAGGCATTATACTGGGGACAAAAAAGAAAAAAATAATAATCCCTATTCTCAGGAAGCATTTGTCTTATTTAGGAGGGATACAGCAAGTACAAAGATAAGTCAACACAAGAAATAGAGAGCAATGGAAGGTTTCTAGGAGGTAGTACCTTAGTTAAACCCTTCTTTTTATAATTGTATATATTATAATATGTATATATGTATAGTATAATTGTATAATTATAATATGTTATGTAACTGGCATTATAAAAATATAGCAAAAATTGTATCAGAAAATGCTTTACAAACTGTGGATTTGACTATGCTACATATCAAAACAGGGTTCCAGTATAAAAATTATAACAGTGAATTATACACAAAGATCTCTTATAATACAGATTATCTAATGCCAATGATAAGAGTTCCAATATAATTTGTTGAGCAATGACAATTTTTTATGTAGTACACAAAAATATGTCAGCTGAAGTAATCATTGTTTTATCTCAATGTCATTAAACTATCTAGTGCTTTGCATACCGAACTCTAGTCATTAGTACCAAACTATTTCATACTTTCATTTCATTTTGTCAAAATTATATTAAAGAGCAATTTCCCTATTTTATCAATGACTGACAATAATAAACTAAAAAAAGATGACATTTAAGATCTACCAAACACTTTATCCAAATTATCTTCCTTAATCCTCACAACATGCCATGAAGGCAGAGGTGCAACAGTTACTATTATTTTCCATCCCCAACTCTCAAGGGCCCCACCCCCATCCCAACTTCCTTTTTTGTATATTAGCAGATCCCACTAAGCTCAAGGAAGGTGGGACTGTTTTTTTTTTCCTTATCTGTATCCTTTATATAGTATATGACACATATTAAATACTTAATAAATGTTTATTTAATTAAGCTAAATTATTATCTCCATTTTATAGTTTAGGTAAATGAAGTTCAGAGTGGTTACACAATACAGTAGGCAGAACTCAAGTCAAAGTCTCTTTTAAATCAAGCAAGGTAAACAATAGACTAAGGGCACTGTTTTTATTCAATGGCATGAAGAGAAGAAAAAAAGTACTGTGATAAATTAAAAACACTAATATAGAACCATGGATAGGTGACATTTATAAAACACCTAAAGTCTGGAAAGTATTCCTGCGTGTGTGTGTGTGTGTGTGTGTGTGTGTGTATACATACAATTTCCTTCGATTCTCACAACTCTGAGGTACATGCTATTATTATCCCTCATTTTGCAAATAAAGGAAACTGAGGCACAAAGCAATTAAGTGACTTGCTCAGGGTCAAACATGTAGTGTCTGAAAAAAGATTTGAATTCAGGTCTTCCTAACTCCAAGATTAGGATTATATTCCACTATGACATCTAAATGAAATCAATCACATCCTTGTAAGATACTTACTTGCCCAAACTTCAGCACAGCATTGAGGAAATCACTGTTCTAAGTTGTTTTAACAGCAAAATGAAATGTAACCATGAAAAACAAAGTGAACTGAATTTATTTTGAATTCTTCTGGAAGTGCAAATATCACCACTATATCTTTCTTATTATTACTAAATACCACCACATCATATTTCCTAAGTCACTTCATAAAGCATCAGAAGAAACTTAAAGAATTATAACTGGCAGTTATATTAATTCTCCAAAAAATCGGGGAAAATAGCAATTAGTATTAGAAAAAAATAATTTTTCTGTTATCATATAGATTACTTTTATTCCTCCTCTTCCCAAGAAGAATCATAATTTGCAGTTTTTCAAAGGACTCATTATTTTGATAGAAAAACAAGTATGGGATAATCAAGGATGAAGATATTAAATGACAATTGATATAAAAACTCTACAATTCCAGGTTCACCTATATTAATTCCCATTCAAGATGGTACAAAAGAAAGGGAAAGAGCCCTTTCTATGCTGTTAGATCTAGGCCCCAGAATAAAGTCTTTTTTTTTTTTTTTAATTTTCCATCTTATTCTGATGAAAAATTCCAGGTAGCTGTAAACACAGGATTAAACCTAAATAAACCGATTGAAACTGAGAACTAAATCAATTATTTGGATAAGAAACCAAAATTTGTAATTAATACACACTGATGACACCTTTAAATGGTATTGGGGAGGTCCAAATTAGGCTAGTCACAATAATCCTTTATTCTTCATTAAAGAATAAAAATATTATTAGTTTAGCCTCCAATAAAATGGATTACAGGATCATTCTTAAAAGAGCTAGGCTTAAGTTAATCTCTGTACTCTCTATGAGAAAATGATTTGTTAAGCAAATTAATACCATAAAAATACTGAAAGAATTCTTAAGCTTAAGAGAACAAATGCTTCAAAAGCACTTTGGAATGGAATCATTTATATACATATAATTATTGATAAGCTAACTATAATGCATACTAGAGAAGTTTCTTGAAGTATTTCTATTTGATGATGACTCATTAGTCTAAATTGAACTATTTATGTACTTCAAATTGATAAAACCATTTTTAAAAATATAACTTGTATTAAATTATCCCCAACTAGATACCACCTAACATATATATGAAAAGACAAAGTTGAACAGTTTCAAAATTCTCTTAAAGAAATAAGCATGCACTGGGAACAGAACAAAAAAAGGGAAAAAAAAAAGAACATCATCTTTTAATAGAATATTTTTAGGTATATATTCACTTTACATAAAAGCTATTTCCTGAAAAAAAAAAAAAGTAAATTACATTTTGGTAAATCTAACTGTCCCACTGGGTACTTTCATGAGTGCTTTGTTTTCATTTCTGACCAATCTTCATTTGGCTCCTAACACTTTTATCTTTCTCTTGGGTAAAATTTCTCTGTAACCAACAATCAATATAAACAATTAGATACATGCAACAGTCATTTTAAAAAATCATTTTGCAACTGAAAAATCCAAATTCAGCTGTTTTTAAAATTTAAAATCCTATAACCCTATCAGTTTCTTAGCCATGCTGATTTCTAATAAGGAACATAGCTAAAATGGCACAACATAACATAACATAACATAACATAACATAACATAACATAACATAACATAACATAGCAAAAACTACAGTTCTTAAAATATTGTAATACACTAATCTTTAAAAGCATATTTTTTAACCTAAAAGACTATAAATTCCAGAATTCAATTTAAAAGACAACACATAATTAAGAGATTTATTTATTAATTTAAATAAACGTGCTGTATTAGAAGAGGTGGATTTTCTCCCAAATTTTATACTGTTTTCAAATCCTAGTTTCTTAAACAGTGTAAAATATTTCTATAAAATTAAACATTGACCAAAAACTTTACTTTTTAAAAAATTTATTTTGGGGATACTGTCAAGATTTAGATACTTTATTCAGCACACAGTGCATTTCACAACTAGAATTCATCATTTTCCCAAATCAGGATCTTAATCCCAATAATTCAGATTTTCCTAGAGATAAATCAGTGCCACTGATAAGATATAAAATAAAAACTTTATTAAAAGATTAAGTAAATATTTTCTCCAAGAATGTTTTATGATTGACAGATAAAAAGGACAAAATAGTTTTGCTATACAGCTTACCTAGTTACAATTTCTAAAGTCTGAAGTAAATGAACTTAATGCGCACTACCCAAACATTTCAGTTCATTAGAAGGAATTTTGCAAGTAGGCTCAGTTTTGAAAGGTGCTAGAGTCAAAATTTCAAGTTAATAAAACAAGAAGTCTAGAAGCAGAAATAGTAGAGATGGGGGGGGGGGGGGGGGGAAAGATACATAATAGTAAATAGCTCCCATACGCAGGCAAGCAATAACCTAAGGCTTTATCTATAAAAAGAAATTGGGAATGAAGGAGAAAATTTAAGCCTTCAAACTTTTTAAGGAGTAAAGTTTTCAGGGTTTTTTTTTTTAAATTTAATTAATAACACTGCTGTATTATTATTTGCTTTTGCCTACTTTTAAGTTATCATCACCATCACCACCATTTAAACAAAATTAGACACATAGCTAATTTACTTTCAAGATTTTAACTGAAAGTTAAGTTAAAGAGATCTAAATAATTTATAAACCAACATACCAGCACTGTCTTCTTTCTGGCTCACTCAAGTTTCACCTTCAGGTTATCCTGGGGTAAGGGGCTCCTTTTCAGATCCCCAATTTTTCATGAAGATCTTCTACCTCCCTGTGGCAACAATATTTTCTAATTAAAACAGTCCTTTTTGTGCCACAGGGAGGATTTCTGATGATACAAAGACATAAAGTTATACCCAAAACAGTTCACTATGAAGCCAAGTAAGTCTCAAATCTCTACAAAACAGACATTTGACTTCTTGGGAAATCCTTACATATTCAAGAGAGGGGGAAAAAACGTATTCTAATAAGCAAACACTCAATTAACAAAAAGAAGTGTCTCCTGGATAGATCTTTCAAAATGTAGTATTTCACTTAAGTAATCTTTGAACTCATAATGGTACAGTGGAAATTATACAGGTTTTGAAGACAGAGCTGTGCTGTTTTTTTAGTCATTTCTAACTCTGTGATCTCATTAAGGTTTTTCTGGTAAAGATACTAGAGTGGTTTACCATTTTCTTCTCTAGCTCATTATACATAAGAGAAAAACTAAGGCAAACAAGATTAAGTGACTTATACAAGATCACACAGCTAGTATCTGAAGGCAAATTTGAATTCAGGTCTTCCTGACTTCAGGCCTGGTGCTCCCACTGCACCATCTAGCTGCCTTCTGAAGCCAGATGAGATTGTTTCAAATCCCCATCATACACTACTTGCTACTGGGCACTAATTTACTCATCTGTAAAATGAGTGAGTTGGACCAGATGATCTGTGAAGTACTTTCCAGTTCTAATCTATAATCCTTTGATCATAATTTTAAAGATGGCTAAAATAAAAAACATTTTTAAAAACCTCTCCTTGATAGATACCTGGAACCAATATATTTTTTTAAATGCTAATATACTAGAAAACCACCAGTATTTATTTAAATACACATTTCTACCAAAAACTTCCAATATTTAAAAAAGAGAATTTAGCAGCGTTTTTTAAAATACAAAATATAGCATATCAAGATGATCATGAGAGAAATTTTTTAAGTCCATTTTATATTTTATCTTACATACACACATACCCCTCCCCAAAAATAGAAGATCCTGGTTATTTCATCTTTATTTTCATTCATCATTCTATTCTGATCTCTTTGTAGTATTATTCCTTCCCACCCCATTACACACTTACACACACACACACACACACACACACACACACACACACAAACACACACACACACACACACACACACACACCGTTTCTGTCTCTGGAAAAAGAGAGGAAGAAAGAAGAAAATAGGAAAGAAGAGAGAGGAAAAAGGGGGAGAACCAAGTTTGGAGTAAAATAGTTTACATTCATCAAAAAAGCATGAAAATGAAAGCTAAAACATCTAAAGAAAAAAAGTTCCTTTTTCTCTTTGCTTTGCCTTGAGAACACTTTCCTCAAGTTCACCAAACCCAAACCTGTCAAAAATCACTGCTCTACCCATGGATGTGGGAGGAACCTTTCCAAAACCTATACAACTACCAAAGTCAAGTTCTTATTCATCAATATAGCTAGAGGCTGAGGGCTTCAATCACAAATAAAATACCTATTAATACTTCTAAGTGAGAGTGGTACAGCCAGATGGTGAAGGCAAAAGAACCCTGGACCTAGAGTCAAAAATACTTGGGTTCAAATCCGGCCTCAGACACCTAACACTTACTATCCTATGAATCTGGGCAAATCACTTAACCCCCAAGTATCCCGGGAAAAATACTTCTATGGAAGAAATAACATAGGTACTTTAAAACAATATGGTTTTGGTGTAACACAAAATCTAGATTGCTGAATTGTTGCTTTCATTTTTTAAATTATCATAAACCATTCAAAATAAAACATGCACATAAAACTAATATTTATATAGCTCTTCAAATATTAGTAAAAGTCCAGTTCAGTTCAATATGGCATATACTTTGTACCTGGCACTGGGAAAGTGTTCATGGAAACACAAAAAAAACAAAAAATACATGGCCCCAACAAACACGAAGTCTATAATATCCCTGGAAAAAAGCAGACATATAAAACTGTTGAATAATACAAAAAAAAAAAAAAAAAAAAAAGTTTTAAGTGCCTAAATGTATAATGCCAACAGTACAAGAAGGTTCTTTCCTGGTTCTCTTTTCTCTATATATACCTCTCAATAATCATTTGTTCAGTCCTCCATCCCCAAATTACATGATGGATGTTTCAAATAGCATGTCCTCGAAACATGTCAAATTCAACATGTCCAAAATCAAATGAATTATCTTTCCTCCAAAATCCTACTCTCCTTCAAATGTCCCTATTTATCAAAGGTTCCACACCCTGCTTTTAGTTTCCCAGGTTTGTAATCTCAGAATTTTCTTCCTTTATCTTACATATACAATCCATTATGGAAGCTAGCCATCATTATTTACCTCCAGAATCTCTCTGAAATCCAATCCCTTCTCTTCATTCACAGAACTCCTACCCAAGGTCAGGTCTTCATCAGCTTTCACCTTGACACAGTTCAACAGTCTGACTGGTCTTCTTGCCTCAGGGTTCACACATTTTAGTCCAACATACACATTACTGCCAAAGTGATTTTCTTCAGATAAAGATTGAGCTCTGTCACACTCTTAATCAATATTTCTAGGATCAAATATAAATGTCTCTGCCACTCTGCTCCAATCTTTCCAGCCTCATTCCATTGCTTCTTCCACCCCTTGGAACCCAACCAAATTGGCCTATGTTTTTCATATCATGACACTATTTCCTCTCCCTGTGCATGAGCGCGCACACACACCTCCCCCCACACACACACCATCTCCCTCCCCATCTTCAGTCATCAAGAAGCAATATAAGTACCAACTTTCACACTGATTTCAACTGCTAGTGCTTGCTCCCAAAACTTAATTGTATTTAGCTATTATGTATAACCATTCTGCATGCATTTATATATTCTCTTTTATATTTATCATGTCTACTTCTATATATTTGTTCTATTGAGGAAAACTGTTGGATTTTTTGTATTTGTATTGGCAATACCCAAAACAATGTCGGGGATTAAGTGATGGTTGACTATTGCTTAATTGATCATTTTCCTTGGGTTCAATTATCATCTCTATATAGATCACTTCCAGATCTATACATTTAGCCTATTCCAAGTCTCATATCTACGTTGTTCTGTATTTTTGTTTTACTAAAGGTTTCCCAATTACATTTTAATCTGGTTCAAGCTAAACTCAAGAGTTGCTAGCTTGTACGCCAGGAAAATGACCACATTCTCCCAGATTTCAGGGAAACAAAATATGCTAAAGTAAGATTAAAGAAGAATCATGTCAAGATATGTGTTTTGGGGAAAGGGACCTGTATGTGCCAAAATGTTTGTGGCAGCCCTGTTTGTAGTGGCCAGAAGCTGGAAAATGAATGGATGCCCATCAACTGGAGAATGGTTGAGTAAATCATGGTATATGAATGTTATGGAATATTATTGTTCTGTAAGAAATGACCAGCAGGAAGAATACAGAGAGGATTGGAGAGACTTACATGAACTGATGCTGAGCGAAATGAGCAGAACCAGGAAATCATTATATACCTCAACAACAATACTGTATGAGGATGTATTCTGATGGAAGTGGATTTCTTCAACAAAGACAAGATCTAACTTAGTTTCAATTGATCAAGGATGGACAGAAGCAGCTACACCCAAAGAAAGAACACTAGGAAATGAATGTAAACTGCTTATATTTTTGTTCTTCTTCCCAGGTTATTTATACCTTCTAAATCCAATTCTCCCTGAGCAAAAGAAAACTGTTCGGTTCTGCACACATATATTGTATCCAAGATCTACTGTAATTTATTTAACATGTATAGGACTGCTTGCCATCTTGGGGAGAGGGTGGAGGGAGGAAGGGGAAAAATCGGAACAGAAGTGAGTGCAAAGGATAATGTTGTAAAAAATTACCCTGGCATGGGTTCTGTCAATACAAAGTTATTTAATAAAATAAATAAATAATAAAATTAAACAGAAAAAAAAAGATATATCTTTTGAACCATGAGAGTACTGTACACATAGTAACAGTGATACTATGTGATGATCAACTATGACAGACTTAGTTCTTCTCAGCAATACAATGATCCAAGAATGCCAACAGACTTGAGGCGGAAAATGGTAACAGCATCTAGAGAGAGAACTATGGAGATTGAATGTGGATAGAAATCATTTTTCTGGGTTTTTTCTTTCTTATGGTTTTCCCCACTTTGTTCTGTCTTTCCTTTTACAACATGACTAAAATGGAAAAATGCTTAAAATAATTGTACATATTTAACCTATATCAGATTGCTATTTGGGAGAGGAGGAAGGGAAGAGATCGAGGGAGAAAAATCTTACAAAAATGAAATCTTTACATGTAATTGGAAAAAATAAAATACTATTAAGGGGAGAGGGAAGTTGTATCTTCTAATCCCTCTATGTGCAACTTCATTAGATTTTGAAGCAACTATGTGATACGGTGAATAGAGGGCTGAACCTGGAGTCAGGAAGACTCATCTTTTACTTTTACTTAGATGTGTGACCCTGGACAAATCACAACCCCGTTTGCCTCAGTTTCTTAATCTGTCAAGTGACTGAAGGAAATGGCTAATCATTCCAGCTTCTTTGCCAAGAAAACCTCAAACAGAGTCATGAGTCAGACACCAGTGATAAAAACAACTGAATATTAGATTTAAAAGTAATATTCAATAACCTAGCTAAGATCTTTAGATTTTTGTATAATCTTTAAAATAAAAAATGAAAAAAGAAGATAGTAAAATTCCCTAATAGTTATGAATAAACAGTTCTTAAAAGATTTGTAAACATTAACAGCCACATAAAATAATACTCAGAATCACTGATAGTAAAAGAAATGCAAAATCACTTCATAACCAACAAATTGGAAAAGGGGACAGTAGATATTAGAGGTCTTGGGATCAGACAAGCACACTAATACTCTATGAACTGGTCTAATCATTGTAGAAAACAGCTTGATAAGTGATTGAAATATCTATACCATTTAACCCAGGGAGCCTGTTGCTAGGCATATACCACAAAAGAGTCAATGATAAAAAGAAAGGCTTAATAAGTATCCATAAATTTATAGCAGCACTTTTTAATAATAGCAAAGAAAAGGAAACAAACATATTTATTACTTGAGAAGTGGGCTAAATAAGTTATGCATATAAATATCAAGGATGTTACTACTACCAGAAACAATATGATAAACACAGAGCATGTCAATAAACAAAATGCAAAATGAACCAGGAAAACAATATTCACAATGACACAATGCAAACAGAAAGGCCAATAACAAAACAATTCAAATGGAATGTTATAAAATAATAACAAAGCATTTTAAGATCTGCCCCACACTTTACAAAAAAATCTCATATGATCCAAACTACCCTATAAAGTAGCTACTATTACTATATCATTTTTACAAAAGAGAAAATTTGAGTCCAAGAATAAATTCTTTGCCCAATCGTTCTACAAGATTTGAACTCAGATTCATTACTCCAAGTCCAATGTTTAATCTACTCTACTACCAAGTACCAGCTTAGTTCCAAAGAAGGTACATCAATAGACATTCTTCTCCCCTATTTACAGAGGTAGGAGGGTACTGTAGGTGTAGAATACCTACAAATATATGTTGATTTGGGTAATGTATTGGTTAGTTTTGCAGAACTGGGCTTTCCCTCCTCTACTTTATTATTAAACTCTTTCCTAAAAGGAATAAACTGGAAAATCTGAGCAACATAAAAACAAAAGATGATCATATTTAAATTAGTAATCATCCTTTATGTGAAAATAGTATTCATTTCTGATTAGTTACCCTTACCCTCATTTGACCCGATGATCAACCCAGTATGATGGAGAGCTTTCTGACTACTACCTAGGATATTAAATTTGTCTGATGTGTTTGAACACTGGGTCTTGCACTAAACTCACTTGCATTCATTATGTTTCTGTATACCAATTCATAACAATGCTCTCAAACCTATTATGCTACTTGACATATTAGTATAGCATCTAGAATCATCTTATCCTACCATTTTGCTGTGCTCATCATATTAAATCAAAACACAGAGAATTCCCTTATTTGGAGATTATGAGATTATGTTTCAAATAGTCACATTTGGAACAAAAGGAAATGAAATGTGGAAGAATAGTAAAAAGCTCCTTTTCAGTTCAACTGGAAATACTAAGAACTAAATTTTTCTCAAGTCTAGAATCCTTAGCAGCCTTTATACTTCAAGAAAGTTAGGAAAATGTGCGATCAAAAACAATAAAAACAAGGAGAGTGGGAGGGGAGCAGTGCAGGAATAAAGAATAGTAACCAAATTTAAAACAAAAGATACCTTCAGTAGCTCTCCAGTAGACTCAAAGTCTTATCCATTCCCAAATGGGAATGGCTTTATTGATCACCTAAGGGCAACACTCTTTTTCCTTTCAAAAAGAATAGAGTAGGGGCAGCTAGATAATACAGTGGATAGAGCACTAGTTCTGGAGTCAGAAGGACCTAAATTCAAATCTGGCCTCAGATACTTAATAATTAATTTAGCTGTGTGATCATGAGCAAGTCACTTTATCCTAATTGTCTTGCAAAAAAAAAAAAAAAAAAAAAAGATATAAAAGAGTGGTCAAAGAAGTGATTGAGTAGTTTAAAGAGAAGACTTGTTATTGCAAAAGAAATAGAACATTAATCCCACACAGTATTTTAACATATCCATAGTTACCTTGTGGTAGAGACAACTCCTAAGGTAAAGGGGGTTGAAGGGAGAGTATCGCAGGGAGGAAAGAACTAATGTCAGTTCAGGTATTTCCCTAACAAAGAAATGCTTGCATTTAGAATAACTCTTAAATTGATAAAAATGTCTCTGGCAAGTTTATACCTAAAAAAATAATAAGATACTCAACTTGAGGGTAACTCTATAATAAATAACTAAGAAATATACTTGTTCCATAAGAAGAGAAGTAAAATTGGTAAAGTAGAAAGCACCTTCTAGCTGGATTTTAAGTCAAATTCCTAGGTTTACATCCCAGCTCAGCTACTTACTCTATGTCACCTTGAGTAAATCATGTAATCTCAATAAGCCTGTCATTTAAACTGCCAAATGAAAAAGGTAGATGAGATCATCTCTAACTTCTCTACTCACACTCATATATATACTCTCACTACAAATAGGTCTCTTAACCACCAAGTCTATAATCACTCACTATAAAAGAACCGTCTAGATATAGACATCTATTGCTATAGTCTCAAAAGAAAGGCAGTTATCATTTTAAGACTTAATATTGCTGCAAAGTCTTACAGAGCCTGGAAAACACCGCAATAAAATAACCTAAAATTATAACTACTAATCAAATTTTGTGATTATATTATATTTAAATGAATAAAAATGATCAGATCAGCAGTTCTAAAAAGTGCTCCAAGAATCCTGGTGTTCTATACATGGTATTAACAGGAGTTGGACAAGAAAATGTCTATAGAAATGTACTATGGAGAAGAATCTACACATCCTCCTAATTCAGTAAGGGCCTCCAACCCTACTAAGACTATACCAGATCTTTGGCTTCCCTTCTTTCCCTTTAGTTTCATGCTAACTCCCATCTGAAATTCAAGAGGATGGCATAGCCCAGAAAAATAGACTTCAAAATTACAACATCAGAGAAATCTACATAGGAAACCATCCACTCCACACCATACCATTCTTTCCTTGCCCTTTACTCCCAAGAGAGAGAGAGACAGACAGACAAACAGAGATTAACTGCCTTCACATTGACCTTGTGATTTACTTTCATTTCTGCCCATACTCTGTTGAGGAAGCTCTGGCCCTGGCTAATAATGCCCTTGTCTACTTTGGGTGGTCTGTAGTCTTAACTATGGAATTATTATTTATGAATTCTGTCAGCATATTTCAAAGCCAAAAATGTTTTTATAGTTCAATTACTTGAAAAACACTGAATGAGAATTAAATCATTAAAGCATTTTATATTTTATATCCTGCTTCTCCTAGCTGTATCATATTAATCAGGAAAATAGCTCCTGTTTCAATACTTCTTATGTGACAAGTCAACATAGCATAAAAGTAGATAAATAATTTGGCATAAAAGTGTTTATTTAAATAACATGAATATAGGAACTTAAATGCTTCCATTTTTTCCAAATTGTGATATACAGAATGAAACTTCTATTACTTTCTGGATGTTCAAGAAAAACTTTTGCAATTTTTCAACTACTTGTTTTATGTGAATCTTAATCCACTAATCAAAAATCTTCTCCTTCCCTCTTCATGATTTTGAAATTTACTATTAATGTTGTTAATATTAAGAAAATAAGTTTAATTTTTAAATTTTAATTAACTTTAATATTGTTAATATAAAATGTATTCATAAAATTAATTTTCCTGTCAACTTCTTATGTGAAAGTTTTTAGAATTTAAATTACAAATTTAGTTCACAGATTGATCAAATCCTAAAATCTTACATAAAAATCAAGCAGATATAAGAATGAACCTTGATAAAAAGAATAACTTCTATTATCTCTCTCCAACCCACTTGAAAGAAACATTTGATTCTTTAAATAGAAATGAATTAAGGCCCAGATTAGATGACCTTGAAACCGATATGTGCCACTTAAACATCCTTATAAAGTTACATTGGAGTACTTGAGGGAAAGGGAAGAAAATAATAAGCATTTATATAGTACCTACTATACTCCAGGTACTGTGCTAAGCATTTTTTTTTTAACAAATATTAGAACTCATTTGCTTCTCAGCCAGAATCTAGAAATTAAATTTTTAAATAATTTTACGCCCCATGACACTTATATTTCATTATATGCCAAAAGCATTTTTTCTACTAAAACAAAAACAAATCTAAAGATATTCTTAAAAAATAAATAAATCACCATTGAAGTGAAAATATATTCTTTTAAGCCAACTTTCCCATCTGCCTGAAAAAATGCTACATATTTTTCAGAGCTCTGGTAAGAATGAGACTGAAAATGAACTGATCCCGGGGATATGGAAAATGATCATACAAATCACTTACAAATCACTTCTTCAAGTAAGAAATTAATTTTTTTCTTAACTATGTTACAACAATCATAACTATAGGAACAACTTAAGCTTAGCAAGGCAATTCTACTATCAATATGGCAGTCATTATAGCTTATTCACAAGTGTGAATCTAAGATCAAAATACTGAAGATGATTTCAATTTCATAAATTTCATGAATATATCCAGTTTTTTTAATCAAAAATGATGCTACTGAAATTATCTCTCTTTTTATTTGACCACCTTTTCTTCCAAAGTAAACATTTTTGTCCACTTCATTCAACTTCATAGCTATCTTTTGACAGTGGAAAGGCCTTGTACAAAATTTCCCTTTTTCCACCTCACATCTTTTCCATGCAGATTTTATCTGGGTCCCTCGTAAGTACTACTTTATTTCTCTGCTTATCACCATGTTTGTAATCTTAAATAATACTCATGCAGTTAAAATTTTAAGTATATTTATTTAAAAATTCATATATTTGAACTATTCTAATCATTTCATATTCAAATAAAGGGGAATTCATCTGTCATAATACTTGTAACTTACTTATCCTACCAAAAACAAACTGAAAAAATATCGGACTTCCCCATCATTTTCAATAAACCCCTAAGAACAAACTGGAAAATCACATATCCTTCCTATGTGCTTAAAGCCTCTCAATGAAACATTTAAGTACATGACTATAATCAAATCAACTAGATAACTGCCAATTAAAAGCAGCAGTTATTTCATCCACCTGTACAACAATACAAAAAAAAAAAAAAAAAAAAAATTAAGTAGAAAGCAGAAGAGCAACTTGTGCCAGGGTCATTTCTAGCCAAACTACTATGAAAGATAACAAGATGATGATTGATCATGATTATGATGATAATAAAAACAATATCATCATAATCATTTCCCCTACATGGTATAACTTGAAACTCTCCTAAAGTTCATAGCAAGCCAATAAAAATTACTCTTTAGTGAAGGACAAGTGCCATAACCAATGCATAGCTACTATTTGTATTTTCAGATTTGCATAATTCAGTTGACTATGATTATCAGATAATTTATGTTGTAGTTTATTTAGAACAAACCTGTGCAAGCTTATTGACTCAATATTGTTAATATCTCAATTCTCATTATTTACTTAGCATGTAGAAATAATTCTCTGAAAGCCAATACTCAACCACATTCCTTTGAATAAGTAAGATTTAGAAAAATGGCTAACATTATAACAGTCTAAAGTGTGATCATTATTACCAGAATGAAATGGGTTATTAAGTGTTACATACATAGGACGTCAAGATAAAGAAACTACAGTCTTATAAGTTCTTCTTTACTATATGATTTCATTCCCAGATTATCACAAAAATACTTATGTCAATAAAAAAAAGTATTTCTAAAGTCAAATACAAATTATATGGTTCCCTCCATTAAGTGAGAATAATGAGTAAGCCCTACTGTTTTTCACTTATTGGTAAATAACTATGTCCTTATTAAGCCCAGACATTTTGTGGAGTATAATTAATTATAAATTTGAAGGATTCTATAAACATCTACTAGATTTAACAAATTTCAAAATAAATGTATATAAAACTTCTATTTGTTATTTATACCATATTTTTAAAAAATCATTTTTTCAGAAGGTAACTTTTACAAAAATAGATAAAAAGCAATGATGGCAAAATGGTTCAAATAATTCAGTTTTTATAACCCCCATCAACAACTTCAAGTAAAATCCTAGAGCAAAAAATAAATGACATAAAATCTTCTAACTAGGTAAAATGCTTTTCCTATGTATATTTTTAGACTACTAACAACAAACTAAATAAATATCAGAAGGTTCTTTTCCCTTTCATGAGGGATAGAGAACTCTGAGAAAAAAAAAATCCATTATTTCCCCACACACACATAAAAATGTTATAGACATTTTCTCCAAGAGCTCTCCCTCTTTTTTCAAATTTTAATTGATTAATGATAAATGAAATGGCCTCTATTAGGTGCTAATGTATTGAACTTGGTGCTTTGGTGCTATTTTTCCTTTTTGACTATAACTTTAGGTTAGCTGAGTGGAATGGAAAGAACACTTGTTTGGATCCATTTCAGAGGGTTTTAAGTGCTTGCCTCTAAAACTCCCTCTATGACCCTGGGCAAGTCCCTACACTTCTCTAAACTGCAGCTTCCTCACCTATAAAAGAAAAGGATGGATTAAATGATCTCTCAGGTCTTTTCCAGTTCTGAACCTAATATTTTCTTATGATTGTATATGGGGGGGAGAGGGAGGGAAGAGCATCAAGAAGGAAAAACAGTAGAAGAATTGTATATGTTTAACCTATATTGGGTTACTTGCTGTCTAGAGGAGGCAATGAGGGGGAAAGGAGGGAGAAAAATTTGGAACACAAGATTTTGCAAGAGTGAATGTTGAAAACTATCTTTGCATGTATTTTGAAAATAAAAAACTATTATTTAAAAAAAAAAAAAAGGAAAAATAGGATGCATGAAGAAGCACTTAGAAAGTGAAAGTCGACAATAATTTTTCCATTTCAAGGGACAGTGTCCTAAACAAAGCAGAATTATATAAAGCCTATTCAATCCTTCTAGAAATAAAACTCCTTTAACACACTGTAAGATAAAACTTTCAGTTAATTCCAAATTAGAAGGCCCCAGCATACGTAATTTACGTAAGATTAACATAACAGTGAATCCCACAAAAAGACTCTATAAAATAAATAAATATTGTTTGAAAAATCTACCTGATTCCACAGTCTCAGTTTCAACTTCTTGCTCTTCTGCCACATCTTGGATCATGTAAGTCTCATCATCATAGACTAGAACCTGGGCTGCATAGCCCTGGTCTAATCTGGCACTTGGAACTGGCTCCACAATCACTGCTGGATATTTGGAAACTTGTTCACCTTCCTAAAAGAGCAAATTTTTTTTTTCTAAATCAAACTTATTATCCATAAACCCTGAATGCAATTACAAATATACTCAATCTGTACTATTGTGTATACTCTAAATATTTTTTTAAAAATAAGCAATTGAACCACATTATGTAATTTTTATGTCTCACAAATAGGTGGGAAATTTTATACTGACTGACTGACAGAAGTAAAAAACAATTCAGAAGATGAAGTCCTTAAGAATTTATATATTAACATTGGTCAGCAACAATAATAACCACCAAAAGAGTACTTTGTGAATGCCTACATGGTGGGAAGCAAGAATATAAATCAGCTTTATAAATTTTTAAAGACCTTCCCCAAAACAGGATTAGACTAGCAACTAAATCATGACAGGGTGTGCTGGAAAAAAACACTGGTTCAATTTAGAAACAGCAGAAGATCAGGCACTAAATAAATGGATCCTGATTTTGAATAAGTTATTTCACACCTATGGACTTCAGTTTCTATATCTATAAAATAAGGCTTGTTTGGATGATGGCTAAGATCCCTTTCCAACTCTACAAACCCTCTGATCCTAGAAGGATCCCTCTAACCTCCTCCCCTCACTGCTCATGTCAGTTGCCAAAGGAACTGATAAAAAGCAGTGAGGAAGAAGAGAAATGACTGGAATTGATCTCTACTCATTAGCAGCTACAAGACTGACAAAATATTAGAACAAGAAAAGGGACTGGTGATTGACCTTCTGTTTACACCCAAAGACCAGTTTAGTTGTGTTCAAAAGTTATATCACTTCTACCAAGGTAAATTTCTCAGTCACAGCAACTTTTAGAAAACCATCCATTAAATTATAATGGGGTTGTGATGTGTCAGTGGAAGGAGTATCCAAACTTTAAAAAAAAAAAAAAAAATCATGGACTGATCAAGAATGTCAAAATTTAAATTTTTGTACAATAAAATTGACTACTAAACTTAGTTTTTATGAAGGATAAGATTTAAGGACACATTCAAAAAATCTGCAACTAACTTGTGAGACCATCAAACCTAAGGGTTGCATTGTATAATCTCTTTCCACCTTGATGATTTTGCTATGTCTTTCTCTTTGTATATTTTCCCCCTATGTCCCAGAACAGGAGACAGAGACATAAAAGAAACCAAATTACCAATGATTCAAAATGCCATAAATTTAATTCTTTTAGAGAATACCAACTAAATTTGTTTCCTTATTCACTGATTACATCTAAATTTAAACTTTCCACACTCTGTACTGCTGACTGTATTAATGATTATTACTGAATTAAAAATATTTGAAGGGAAGAGAAGAACAAAGTAACAGAAAAACATTTTTGTCTTCAATCTTGTTAAAAATAACTTATGAGGCAACTTGCTGACACCTTTTCTGGAGTCAAGAAGACCTGAGTTCAAACTCAGCCAGGCTCAGATACATATTAGACATATGAGCCTCAATAAGTCACTTAAAAAAAAAAATCTTTGTTTGCCTCAGTTTCTTCAACTGTAAAATGAGAATAATAATAACACCTACCTCACAGCATCATTGTAAGGACCTAATAGTATAATATTGATAAAAAAGCACTTTAGCACAATGCCTGGCACAGTAGGCACTATATAAATGCTTATTTCCCTTGTGAATTAAAATTGACATTAAGTCATAAATCTCAATGAAAATTAATTCTAAATAATATATATTTGTGATATGTTAATGACTCTAATGTTATAATTTTAAAATCTTTAAAATTATCCTAAAGTCTAAACTAATATCTGTTTAAAATTAATTTAAGGTTTACCCCCTAATCTCAAAATCATATTTCAGTTGCTTCTCTCTCTCAAATCTTAATTCCACAAATACGATCCTACAACAAAAGTGTTATGATGCTCCATGACACCATTAAAGAGATGCCTCATAGTACAGTAAAAAGAAACTAGCATTAAAATCTTTAGACCTGGGTTCAATTCAAGTCCTAGCTTAATTCCTTATTAGCTGTGCATTAGCAGTGCAGCCCACTGGCTGGTCACTAACCTCTCTGAAATTCAGGCTCCTCAAATATAAAACAGGGGTCATTAACACCTGCTAGACTGTTGTGAGAATAAAAATCAAATGAAATATAATGCACAGGAAAAGAACTTTGCAAACTATAAAGCACACATAAGCATAAGACACTGTTATATGAGGAAATATACATCATGTGTCATGTATAGGACATTCTACATGAAAAAAATTGTGCCACATGTTCTGATTATTTAAAATAAGAATTACCCATTAAGTTCTACATAATAAAATATAAATACAATTTAAATGGAACACATGAATTCCAAACCTCTTGATTTTCTATTCCATTGCTGGAAAGCTCCAAAACAGAACCCCCATTGTCAACCACTGCAGATGTCATTATGCGTTCCCTGGGGAAGCTTCGAGGGCTGATATTAAGATATACAAAGTTTCATGGATAGTTGTCAATGCTGTTTATCTGTGATATCAAATTTTAATTTCAATGAGAGACATGGAGTTTGGTACATCAGAAATCCACTCTTCTGAAGATGATTAACCAAGGAGTCTAAAAAAATTGGAAAAATTAAGAAACAGTTATAAACAAATTTTTAAAAAAACTTTAAAGATACTTAAAATATTTTGAAATGTTGTTTTACTTTTTTTCAACTATGAAAAGATGATGTTTACTACATCCCTATATCAAAATACAGCCCTAATGTACATATTCATTTTTAGAAATATACCTTCCATAAAGGGGTAGACATAAAAATTTTTTTAAATAAAACCTTTAACTCTTTATAGGAGTTATATTTTCCTTTACAAAATATTCAAGTGGTATATTCAATATGTTTATATATATAGATAACTGTCTGACAACCATCTTGGTCTGTGAATGATGTGTTTTTGGTACACCACTACGAAAAATATGTACCTACCTCAAAGTGTAATGCATAGTGTAATGGACAATTTTTTTTTTTTTAGTTTTCTATATCATTCCTTTTATTCTCTTTAAAAGAGTCAAAATGAATTATAAAGTAATAAGAGAAAATTTGGGTAGCTTATGATGTAGTCTCAGGGTTAAATAGGCATACCATAAACTATATTTTACTATACAATGAACTTAAACTGCTTCTATATTGTACTTCCATATGTGGTCATTGGAAACAATTAGAATTTAAAATGTATGTGATATGTTCCACTGTCTCCTTCAAATATTTTAACTCCTGTTTCAAAATAAGTTCAAACTAACTTAACCCAAACTTTCTTCTCATTGCATTTATAAAAACAATTAGATGAGCCTTGACTTATGCAAAAGCATATATATTCCTTAAAAAATTGAAGTAGGTGTACTGATGCTTTAAATTTAATTTCCTAGAGCAATTTGGAACTATGCTCAAAAAGTTATCAAACTGTATATACCCTTTGATCCAGCAGTGTTACTACTGGGCTTATATCCCAAAGAAATCATAAAGAAGGGAAAGGGATCTGTATGTGCACGAATGTTTGTGGCAGCCCTCTTTGTAGTGGCCAGAAACTGGAAACTTAATAGATGCCCATCAATTGGGGAATGGCTGAATAAATTATGGCATATGAATACTATGGAATATTACTTTTTCGGTAAGAAATGACCAACAGGATGATTTCAGAAAGGCCTGGAGAGACTTACACGAACTGATGCTGAGTGAAATGAGCAGGGACAGGAGATCCTTATATACTTCAACAACAATACTATATGGTGATCAATTCTGATGGACCTGGCCATCTTCAGCAATGAGATAAACCAAATGAGATGAAGCAAAATGAAACCAAATGAACCAAATTACTGCTCAATAATGAACTGAACCAGCTATGCCCAGGGAAAGTACTCTGGGAGATGACTAAGAACCATTACATTGAATTCCCAATCCCTATGTTTTTGCCTGCCTGCATTTTGGATTTCCTTCATAGGTTAATTGTACAATATTTCACAGTCCGATTCTTTTTGTACAGCAAAATAATGGTTTGGTCATGTATACTTATTGTGTATTTAATTTATACTTTAATATATTTAATATCTACTGGTCATCCTGCCATCTAGGGGAGGGGGTGGGGAGGAGGGGGAAAATTGGAACAAAAGGTTTGGCAATTGTCAATGCTGTAAAATTACCCATACATATAACTTGTAAATAAAAAGCTATGAAAAAAAAAATTTTTAATTTAAAAAAATTTAAAAAAACATTAAAGAGAAAAAATAAATTTAATTTCCTATAATCAAAGAATAATGAACAAGAAGTTTTCAAGGTTAATAAATTCATGCTATCAACACATTAAATTCTCTAAATGGCTAGTAATTAGAAAAACCCAAATTAAAGTAACTTTGAGGTTATACCCTACCCCACTAGAATGACAAAGTTGACGAGTTTAGAAAATATTATATGCTAGAAGGGAAAAGAGGGGCAAACTGTGGAATTATGAATTAGTCCAGCCATTCTGGAAATCAGTTTGGAACTATGTCCCCCAAAATTATTAAACTGTGTGATTAGAGGGTATGCACAGCTTAATAATTTAATAATTCAGCTATAGCACTACTAACCCAATTATTTCCCCATCTCCACCCTCATTAGGAAACAAACAAACAAACAAAAAAAATCAAAGAGAAAAAGGACCTATACATACAAAAAAAAAAAAAACCCACATCGTATTTCTTTTTATGGTTGCCAAAATTTGCAAACTCAAGGGGTATCCTCCTATTGGACAATGGATAAGCAAATTGAAATATGTATGTATGTATGTATGTGTGTGTGTAGGTAACATTAATGTAATAGAATAGTATTATTCCATAAGAAATGAAGAGATGAACAGTTTCATAAGAAACTAGGAAGACCTCTATCAATTGATGTAGATGAAATAAACAGAACCTTGGAAAACAATATATACAATGTTAACGTACTAAAAAATGGCTCATAAAGATTTTAGATCTCTGATCAACAAAAATAATAAATCTTAAGTCCAAAACAGTGAAGATGAAATATTCTATTCAGAATAGAAAAAAATTCAGAAAAATGATGAATTTAATAATAGAACAAAATTTAGAAAAATGATGAATTTAATGCAATAAGAGAAAAACTTCTCAGAGTATAGTCAATGCTAGAATTTATCTTATATGACTATGTTTTCCTGGAACACTTTCCCTTGTTAAAACAGGGTGGTAAATTCAAGGCTTCTGGAAAGTAATTTGAAAATATGAAAGGGCTATAAAACTATGCATATCCCTTAATCCAGCAGTGTCACTACTGGGTCTGTTTCCCAAATAGAGGGAAAATTACCCATATGTGCAAAAAATGTTTGTGGTAGGGTTTTTTGTTTTTTTTTGTGGTGGCAAGGAATTGGAAATTGAGAGGATACCCATCAATTGGGTACGGCTAAATAGTGATGGCATGTGAATGTAATAATGGGTTATTATTGTTCTAAAAGAAATGATGAGCAGGCTGACTCTAGAAAGACTTTCATGAACTTATCCTGAGTGAAGTGAGCAAAACCAGGAAAACACTGTACATAATAAAATCAATATTATGTAATGATCAACTATAATATACTTAGCTCTTCTCAGCAATCCAGTGATCAAGACAACTCCAATAGATGGGATGGAATAGGCCATCCACATCCAAAAAGAGAACCATGATTACTGAATTCAGATCAAGGCATACTATTTTCACCATTTTTTTTGTTTTCCTTCTGGTTTTTTTCCCCCTTTTTGTTGATTTTTCTTTCATAGCATGACTGATGCAGAAATGTTTAAAATAATTGTGCATGTATAACCTATATCAAGTTATTTGTTATATCTTGGGGAAGGGAGACCCTGGGGAAAAGAAGACAGAATTCAAAATCTTTTTTAAAAGTGTGAAAATTATCTTTACATGTAATTGAAAAAATAAAATACTTCTGAAATTTCCCAAAAAGACTTTGTTTTGTATGTATTATTATTTTCATTTTTTTTCTTGGTGAAGAAATGGATGGAATAGATAAATAAAAGAAAATAAAGGATGTCTTTGGAGAGAGACAGAAGAGGCACATGAGGGAAATTTGGGGGCTGGAAAAGCAAAACACATCAATAAAAATTATGTAAAGAATGTGATATAAAAACAAAAGACACAAAGATAAAATATGAAAAGAAACTAAATTTCTAAGATATATATTATCACTTCTGAGTTAACATTTCCTATAAGAAAAGTTGCTACACTAAAAAAGCACAATCTGTAGCAAACTTTTTAAAAATAACATTAGGGGCAGCTAGATGGCTCAGTTTATAGAGTACCCCTGAGTTCAAAAAATAACATTGTATAATGTGAACATGATATTTTTATTAACATTCTGATAAAGAATTTCCAAAGTTGACTACTAGAACCACTAAACTTGAAGTGAACCAACACATAAAAATCGCTACCATTTTCTAGCATGGAGAGAAAAAGTCACATTTGAAAGAACACCAACTTTCACTCTACTATCTATGCTCATTTAATGCGTCCAGTCTCCCTACTTGATCAATAAATGGACAATGAAAAAAAGTTTTGTATTCTATGCTAGGAAGAAATTTTAATTAAAACCTGTATTCTATCAGACTGAAGTGCACTATTATTTGAGGAGGGGGCAGTGAGGCAACTGGGGTTACATGACTTGCCAAGGATTGCCCAGTTAGAATTAAGATCTGAAGTTGTTTTTGAACTTAGGTCCTCCTGACCTCATAGGCAGTGCTCTATCCACTGCATCATCTAGCTGTGCCCTGGTGCTCACTATTATAATAAAGGGTACAACATCATTTATTTTCTTCTCCTTTGCTCTGGTCTGTGATGAAGAGGTGATCCTTCTTGCCAAGGATTTTGTTTGATTATTCCTTTTGATTTTATCCATTTCCATACTCCCTACATACATAACCCCCCCCCCCCCCCCCACAGACCTCTAATCATCTTTTTTCACTCTCATTTCCACTCTCTCCCTTACTACTGTTCCGTTTCATGTTACCTATGTGTTGATCTAGCACGCTGAGTGAATTTCCTATAGAAGACTTCTGGAAAGTCATGAGTAGAGAAGTACACAGGATGAAAAAAGCAGGAATGGGTGGTGAGGTGTTACCAGTAGAGGGAGTACTCACAATGATGAAATCACAAAACAACTGGGTAGAGCTCAGAAAAACTTAGAAAGACTCATTGCAGAGTGAAGAAAGAAAGCATTGACAACAATGGAAATACAGACAGACAACTGCAACAAAATGTGATGTATAACATTGTTGCCTAAATTCCTAAAGTTAAAGTACACATCCTTTCTATTCTAATTGGGATTGTTATTTGTGCTTTATTCTCAAAGAGGACCACCATGACCTCAGGGAGACGTCATGACATATAAGTGGATTGGATTTCAAAGAGGGAGGGGTGGACAAGGTCACCTGCCTCATCTTCCTCTTCAGAGCCATCGGGCTTCAGTGGCCAGATAGAAATCAGAACAAGTGGAGATGGCCTTGGATAATTATTGGAGTAGAACAAAAGAAGAAAGTTACATGAAATATCAATCATAATCCGGATATCGAGGACTTGAGGTTTTTCTGGTAATATGATTTGTAGGAGGTGTTTGTGGGAATGTGAATGGCTCACAAACAAATGTACAGTTTTGCTTTTTTTTTTTTTTTTAAGGGGACCACAAAGCTAATGAAATATTAAATATTTCCACCAAAGCACTCCTGAAGGCCTCCTAAGTATTCTGGAATACCTTCATAAGCCTTCATGTGCTCCTGCTGCTATACAAGAACCAACCAGCAAAGCTGGGAGAGGCACAGAAGGAAATGGTTCAGGACCGTATAGATTTTTCCTAAAGTAAGAGTAGCTCATAAAACATTCTCTTCAAGTTTGTGCTATGTGTCAATGGAAGAAATAAACCACAGAAATGAAATCATGAAGCCTTTATGAGGCACTGTCAGTATCTTCAACACAAATAGTAAGATTTGCCTCAGAACTTTGAGATGTCAAATGAAGATAAAATTTAAAAAGCAAAGATTGGAAGCTTTAGAAAATCAGAAATAAAATCCTATCTCCATGGATTCCTAGGAAAAGAAAGAAAAATCTACCTTTGATGCTGGGAGAAAATGTCAATGCAAATTAAGATGAGACAGTATCCATGATTTCAAGGGGAAAATTCTGTTACTAAAAAAAAAAAAAAAATCAGGGTGATACTTTCAACATTGGAGCAGTGAGAGATTATAAATTGCCCACAGACAAAAAGCCAGTATGTGTCAGTGAGCAGGACTTGAAAGCAGGTGTTCTTGACTCCGAGGTCAGTTCCTGATCTACTACACAAAGCTGCTGCACTTTTACACAACACAAAGAGTTTAACCAAGAATTTTCCTTTGTGGCTTCTTGATTCCTATTCCTAAGTGTGGGCAATGAGGCTCAGAGAGGAGTGACTTGTACCAGGTCCTGAATTCAGCAAGTATCAAACCAAGGACCCTAAATCATGCCTCTCTCTTAAGGTCTGAGATAATAAGATGTGGCTCTGAGAGTTATCAGGGGGGCACTGGAGGTATGATATCTATGGCTTCATTCAAATCATTAATAAAATGAAGAACAGAAGACCAAGGACAGATCCTTAGAATCTTCCACTAAGATCATCATCTTCTTTTTTCCCCCACTAAGGTTTTCTTATACTTCCAAGCTGACAATCATTTTATTCACTCACTTTCAAATATATCTAGAGGTAGCTAGGTGGCACAGCAGATGGAGTGCTAGGCCTGGAATCAAGATCTCAAATATTTCTTTCTACAAGTCACTTAACTTCTCTGCCTCAGTTTCCTCGATTGTGAAATACCTATGTCCCAAGGTTGTTGTGCAGATGGAATATTTGTAAAGCACTTAGCACAGTGCCTTGCATATAGTACATGCTTAATAATTATTTCTAATCACATCTGTATATAAAGCATTGGCTTAGATTGCTATCTTAAACTTGTGTTTAAATCTAATGTTGTTACTTAACTCTTTGCCAAGTCTGCATCTCTACTCAGCCTAACAGTAAACTCTTTGAAGGTCAGGACAGTATTTTATATTTTTTTGTGTCTCTCAGAGAATCTTTCTCGTAATAAATGATAAACAAACAAAATAAATAAATGCTTAATTTGTTCTTTCTTCCCTCTACCTTAAAATATGCATGTTTGAACAAATGTTTCCTACCTTGCAAAAATCTTTGATTTGAGTCTACAGAACTTATAATTCTTTCTTTCTTCCCTCTCCTCTCCTTCTCTCTTTCTCTCTCTCTCTCTCTTTTTCTCTCTTCCTTTCTCTCTCCCTCTTGCTCATATGTCTGGATTAAACTTCTATAGGGTACAGATGACAGTACTTGGTATTGGAGGGAATATAAAACTAAGACCTCTCACAAAAAGTCTATGGTTTAAAGGGATGCCTATTAGGTATCAATACACTTTATAATGCATTTATAAAATATTGCTTTTATAAAGTTGGAAAAAACTGCAATTTAAATTATCAGGGAGAAAGGAAAATACCCAATCAAGGAAGTCTTTCTATGGAACTCAACATTTAAATTAGAATTAAATTGATGAAAAGAATTCAACGGGCAAAAACAAGTGAGGGAAAGTACTACAGATATGGGAAACTGAGGAAAGGGAGAAAAGCTGAAAATTTTCAGGTGTTTCAGCCTGGGAGGTGAGGGAAGAAAAGAGGTATATTCCAGTAGAATAGTGCAACAGAATGACATAGTAGAAAGACCTCTATAGCTGAAAGTCAGAAGATTTGGGGTTAATTCCTGATTTAATACTGACTGTGTAACTATGAACATGTCTATTGACTGCTGTTTCTCTACTCTGATGTACAATATGGATAATAATGCTAGATCGACTTACTGCTTTCTTTGTTAATCTTTAAAGTACAATAGGAGGAACAGCATGAAGCAGCAGATTCAGTCCTGGAATTTTAATCAGGAAAACCCAAACTAAAATCCTACATTTGGCAGTTTCTGTGTAACTCTGGATGAGCTTGATTAACTTCTCCAGGACTCAGTTTCTTAACATTCAGAGAAAAAGACAAGATTAAAGAGCATCTATCGTCCATTCCAGTTTCAAGTCTATGAACCTATTACTACAACTACCAACTATGGCAGATGGAGAGTAAAAAATACAAAATACATACAAGAAAAAAAAAGGTGACTCCAGGTTAAAAAAAAAAAAAAAAAAGAGGGGGGCAAGAAATAGCTTTTTACATTGGAGGGGAAGAGAGAGAGAAGAGAGTGAGTAAACCTTCCTTTCATTAAAATTGACTCAAATAGGAAATAACATACATACTCAATAGGAATATAGAAATCTATTCAACCTTGCAGGAAAATAGTAAGGGAATTGGATTGGGGGGGGGGGGGAAGGTGATAAAAGAGAGGGCATATTGGGAGAGGGAGTGAGTGGTCAGTAGCAAAACACTTTTGAGGAGGAACAGGGTAAAAGGAGACAGAATAAATGGGAGGAAATGCAATTAGCATTAGTAATTGTAAAAAAAAATTTTTTTCAAACTAAGTTTCTCTGATGGAATATTATTGTGCTCCAGAAAATGATGAGCAAGATGCTATCTTAAAGAAAAAATACCTGGAAAATCCTCCATGAACAAAATGAAATATACCATAAATAGCAATGTTCTGGGATAACCAGCTGTAAATGAATTTGTTCTTCTTAGTACAATTATCCACACCTACTCTGAAGGATTTATGATGAAAAATCCTATCTATATCCAGAGAAAGAACTGAATGAGTCTGAATATAGATCGAAGTATTCTCTAGTTATTCTCTCTCTTTATTTTTAACTTTTGTTGAAGGTTTTTTATTTTCATTAGGGTAGGAGATCTGTTTTCTTTCACAACTTGATTTTTATGGAAATGTTTTGAATAACTTCACATGTCATTTCTTAATTATGGGTAGAGTTAAGGGAGAGAACCTAGAACTCAAAAATCTTAAAAAACAAATGTAAAAAGAAAAGAAAAAATGACTCCAGATTGTGTGTGTGGCCTTAAATTTTAGGCACTAGTGAGCTACTGAAGATTTTTCAGCAGAGGAGAATGACCTGGTTAACGCCCAAGGAAAATTATTACAGCAGTAGAATGAAACATAGCTAACTTTTCTCCAGCTATCATCCTAAAATAAAAAAAAATTTTTAAGCATTCACCTCTCTACTCAAAACCTGACATCTTATTGATTCTTCTCTTATACTCCTCCAATCTAATCAGATTTATAAAATATACATTTTTTTTAATTTTCAGTAATTATTAATTACAACCTCTTATGCTACATAAAAATTCATTATATAACATGCCTAACAAATGGCCAGTTAGACCACCTAAGTATTTTGAATGACAAGGAACTCATTACCTCAAAAAATAATTAATTCCATTTCTGATAACACAAACTACTGAAAATTCCCCTGAAGTTGAACTCAACTTGCCTCCCTGAAATTTCAACCTACTGATCCTAGTTCTTGCCTCAAAGTCAATCAAAATATACTTAATCCCTTTTCCACATAAGGAGCTTTCAAATATTTGAAAAGAGCTATCATGTTTTATGAACAAAATAATATATTTTAAAGCCAAATTTTCTAATTATACAAGCAAAAATATTAATAAAACTAAACTAAATAGTCCACCATCATATTGTCTTACACAAGTAAAAGAAAAAAAAAATTGGGGTGAAGAATTATAAAGTTAAGCTAATAGCATCCAAAACTTCCCCCAATTATAAATAAAACTTAATAATCAATAATCATATCCACACATTGTATAAGTGTTAAATTCAGAATAAAACTGATTTTCAAAGATTTGTAAGTCACATGATTTATAAAAGCTTAAAAAATATAAATTTTAATGCAAGCATTCTAAAAATGGTTTTGTTTAAAGTGAAGAAGTTGATTTCAAAAAAGATTGTTTGGATTTTAAAAGAATTGGGTTTTTAAACTTACTATCTTATTCATAAATAAAATAAGAGAGCTATTTTCAAACATATATCTTATTCATAAATAAAATAAGAGAGCTATTTTCAAATATTTGAAGACACTTATGTGGAATAGGGATTGGGTTTATTCTTCTTCACTTCTGAGGCAAGAAGTAGAACCAGAAACTTTGCAAAAAGTTTGAGAACTTTTGCCCTAAAGATTATCAACTATTTTTTGCCTTGGAGATTATCAATCATTTTACAGTGATCACAACCAAGTTATTTTAATATATTTGAATATAGTTCTTCTGAGTAAGGAGACTTGAACCCCTTACTTATCTACATAAACAGACCTCAATTTTCTTTGCTAAATTTGTTTTACTTTTTCCAGTCAGAAAATGCTGTATCATTTATATGTTCCTAATGTTACATCCTATGGATTAATCAACATGCATTTATAAAATATCTACACAAATTAAAGCTTTTAAAAGATAATGATTTTGTAAATCAGTCTGTGATTTGGTACCATTAATAATAAGCATTTTTAAACTAACTTTAAAATTTTACTATAAAGGAGAAAAGAGAAAATGGATAGAAGGGATAAACTAACTTCAAGGAACTGTTACTTTCTATTAGGGGAATCATCCCATACCTATGAATGTACTCTTCTTCCTCCTCCAGACTCCACAAGTACTTACTGGCTGGGACTCAGAGAGCAAATGATTACTACTCTCCTAGGTTATATGGATAGCCCAGAGGATTTTCTAGTACAATCACAAAGTACTGAAATGGGTTCTTATTGGGATCTTTTAGAAAAGGGAACTTCTTAAGCATGTTCCCCAGGGGAAATTGATTTAAAAAAAAAAAAATCCTCCCCAAAAGCTTAGGAAATACTCTTCCCACAATAAACAGGGAAAGTGGGCTCAAGTTTAGAGCGCATCTAGCAAAAATATTACTGATAATCCCTAGTTACTGAAGTCATTTTCAAACATAGTCCCTAGTTACTGAAGTTCTTCTTTAGTAACTTCTCTCTTCATAGAATATTCATAAAGTTACTCTTAGATAGGTCTATGTCTCAGATGGGTTTTAAGGGTTGGGACCTTTCCTAAACTGTTTCTAGCATGTCCTAAGCAACTCTCTCAGTTCTCAGCACAGACTGTGCTCTAAACCACTGCTACTGCCCCCAAAAGAATTAAGCTTTAAATTCACAGTCATCCTTCTAGTCTATGGGACAGTTGGAGGGGAGGGATAGTAGTAATTCCCCAAGAACCATTAGAAAGTAGGTCTTAACAGGATGATTTCAGAAAGGCCTGGAGAGACTTACACGAACTGATGCTGAGTGAAATGAGCAGGACCAGGAGATCATTATATACTTCAACAACAATACTAGATGATGACCAGTTCTGATGGATCAGGCCATTCTCAGCAACGAGATCAACCAAATCATTTCTAATGGAGCAGTAATGAACTGAACTAGCTATACCCAGAAAAAGAACTCTGGGAGATGACTAAAAACCATTACATTGAATTCCCAATCCCTATATTTATGCACACCTGCATTTTTGATTTCCTTCACAAGCTAATTGTACAATAATTCAGAGTCTGATTCTTTTTGTACAGCAAAATAATGTTTTGGTCATGTATACTTATTGTGTATCTAAGTTATATTTTAATATATTTAACATCTACTGGTCATCCTGCCATTTAGGGGAGGGGGTGGGGGGGGTAAGAGGTGAAAAATTGGAACAAGAGGTTTGGCAATTGTTAATGCTGTAAAGTTACCCATGTATATATCCTGTAAATAAAAGGCTATTAAATAAAAAATAAAAATAAATTAAAAAACCTTTAAAAATAAAAAAATAAAAAAAAGAAAGTAGGTCTTAAAACTCTAAGAAACAATCTAGCTAGAATGCTTGATTCTATGCTTACTTGCTTACCTATGATACTGTAATTAGGCTCAGAACTATTTTATTCCTTTAACCAATAATCCCAGTAGATTTCTTTTGTGTCTTGTTATACTTTTGATTGTAGTCAATTAAAAGTATCTTGAATTTACTCACAACTGATTTACGCTTACATTGAGACAAACATATAGAATAGTGTCCCTCCTTCCCACATAAGTGTAAAATATATCCCAAAGTTAATGTAATGGGGAAAGGGAAAACCTAATATCTGGTAAGGGAGAAGAAATCAGAAAATATCTCATGTAGGAGATTGTGCTTAAGCTGAGTTTAGAAGGAGGCCAGGGATTCCAAGACATAGAAATGTATTCTACACTTCAAGAACAGTCTCTACAAAAGCAGGGAGACAGGAAGTGCAATGCTCTGCATGGAAAATAAACAAGACAGTTTAACTAGAATACAGGGTTTGTAAAAGAAATACCAAATAATCTGGAATAGTAGGTTGGAGTCAGAGAGGGAAGGGCTACCTAAATTTAAGAGAGCTACTGGATCTTAATTTTGAGCGAGAGACAAGGTCAGACTGGGATTTAGAACTACCTCAGGGCTCACAGAGAAACAATTTGAAAAAATGTAGTACACTCAAAACAAACAGAGAATTCAGGAAGATGGAGTAGGTAGGGGGAAGGGGTGTAAAGATAAGGGGTAACTGAATTCTATTTAAGGCATACTAATTTTGAAGTGCCCATAGGGCATTGAGATGTTAAATAGGCCTTGGTGATGAGAGACAAGCTCTCATGAGGGATCCAAGACAGTCTTGAAGTGCATCCACAAGTGTGGTATGGATGACGATACAATAAAAGATAAAGTCAGAAAAGTAAGAGAAAAACAAGAAGTATCAGAAATACAGAGTAAAATACTACAGAAAGATTAAGTATATACTGAAAAGGCCATTGAATATAGAAATAATGAGATTACAGATAAATTGAAAACTGTAGTTTCAATGTGGAGGGCTGAGATTGGAAACTACATATTCTCTCATAGCTGAAGCAAATACCAACAACAAAAAAAAAGCAGAGGCAATGATCAGGGACAGCTATTTCTTGGGAAAGAGTTTGAGAAAGGGACCATAGGGTCTAGTGGTTTGTTGGGAATGGGTTTGGGGTTTGGGTTTTGTTTAACAGGAAGGACTTGTAGACAGTAAGGGGCAAGTCATCAAAAAAGGAAAGACTGATAATACATATACACACAAACAGCCAATCTCAGTCTCTGAAGCTAATTCAGAACAGTAATTCTTCCTTTTAAATGTTCACAAATGCACTAGCTTCCTAGGTTATAAGGATCGACTTTTACCATTTAGTAGAACTAGCATGCAAGTAATAAAGACTGTATACCATGACAGAATATTCCTTAATGTTAGGATCTTAATGTACAATTTTATTACATGGTAAGGGCAAATTATTTCCTGAATATATCTCTCAAATTAAAATGGAAGCCAACAACGGTTATGTATACATATTTTATTTTCACATAATTATTCAAAAGGAATTTATATGGGGGGGGGGGGGGGGGGGTAGAAGCAGCATAGAGCCAAGATGGCAGAGTAAAGATAGGAATTTATATAATGTGTAAAGTTTTACTGTGTGGATTCTATTTTTTTACATTTTAATGGAAGCCCAAGAGATGAAGGAAGAAACAGACTAGTACAAGAATCAAGCTTGAGAAAGACAGAAGTTACCTGAAAGGGGGGAAAAAAAAACAAGGAAAAAGGCACATGAAACAACTGGAAAAAGAACAACATCCTAATCTGATATTACTTAAAGCCAGGATTTATGACTCTCTACTTAGCTTTTCTTATTTGAAGAAATAAAGGAACAATCCCTTTGCAGCAGGATATACACGCTCCCCAGCTGTTTCTATCTTGAAGTTTTCTCTTCTTCACACAAGAGGACAGCAGGAAGCCTGATAGTTTGTGTGTGGTATTAATAAGAATCTTACCATTGAACAAAGAAAAAAAAAAAAAGTGACTGGGGCCCTAGGGTATTGGAATCATACCTAGTACACACCATAACCCATAACTTAAGAACACGGCTTTGGTAAGCAGGAAGAACACAATGGAGAGGAAGGGAGACAAAGAAAGTAGGAAAGGTAAGAAAAAAAATACAGTGGAGAACTGGGGTAAACACCATTTGTTGAATTTGGAAGGAAGGAATCCAGATCTGTAATTTTACTGGCTTAAAACTTACTGTAAAATGACAGCATTAGTAATTTTAAAAACACAACTATTTTAATGCATAAAACTTTGAATTTAGGGGCAGGTAGGTAAGAAAGTAGGTAAAGCATTAGGTCTAAAGTCAGAAAAACCTGAGTTCAAATCTGGCCTCAGATACACTTTCTAGCTGTTGACCCTGGGCAAATAACTTAACCCCATTTGCCTTAGTTTCCTCATCTGCAAAATGAACTAGAGAAATAAATGGCAAACTATTCCAGTATCTTTGCCAAGAAAATCCCAAACGGATAATGAACCAATTGTGAAACAAATTAACTCTGAATTTGTCACAGTCACTTCCCCAACCCGCTTCTCTTATACATACTAGGTAGGTATCTTCCTAGCTACTGTTTCAATCCTCTATATATCTTCTACATTTTTGATATTGAAAAATATAATACCTATCTGAGCTACAGTTATCTTAAAAAAAAAAAAAATACTGGCCTTCACATGAGAATTTCTTTTACTTAGTCCACATGTACACACACACACACACACACACACATCCCTACACACCTTGTTATAAGGTTTTTTCCCCTCAAAAAAGGGAAGGGAGGATAGGGATAAAAGAAGAGCAAAAATGTTTTTTTTAATTCAAAAAAGTGAAGGAAAACCAAAAAGAAGTGCAAATAAGCAGGGCAACTTTCAAAGTTACACATTGACTTTATTTTAAAAGTAAGCTGTACATAGATTTTCTTTTCAGTTATATGCATAATTTTATTTACATATATATTATATATACACAGTTATGCCCATTTCATTTGGTGTTCTTAGCATTTAAACTTAATTTCTTAAAGAAATTTTAAAAGAAAAAGAATGTAAAAATATCAGTCCCTTTTAAGGAACAGGGCCATATGAATCCAAAAAAAAATGATTTTCTGTAGCTTAAATTCCTTAAAAAAAAAAAAATAAAATCTTTTTTTATTGACTTCAACTTCCAAATTTTTGGTACAACTATTTTTCCTTTTTCATATTTAGGAATCTTTTAACAAAGAAATAAATTCAATCCCTTAAAAAGACACTAGTTGGACTATCTCAATAACATGTGTTGGGGACACAGTTCATTCTAGTAAGCTTGAGTAGAAGCTTAAGTTTTTCCTTCTTAGAGAACTGAAGAAAAAAAAAAAAAGATTAGCCTCCAATAAATAAATTCATAGGGATGAGAATTAAATTTTAAAATCTGCATTTAATAAACACAAAAAAAAGTCGCTAAAAACTGAGTTAACTAGGAAATTAATGAACAACATTAATTAACAAAAACAAATTAGCATTTGATAGTCTAAGTTGAGGGGTCCTCAAACTACAGCTCTCAGACCAGATGAGGCAGTTGAGGGCGTTTATCCCCCTCACCCAGGGCTATGAAGTTTCTTTATTTAAAGGCCTATAAAACAAAGTTTTTGTTTTTACTATAGGCCCTCCAACAGTCTGAGGGACAGTGAACTGGCCCCTATTTAAAGTTTGAGGACCCCTGTAAGCTATACTTTGTCAATCTAAAAAGAATGACTACTTATTCTTAAAATTTCTAAAAAGAATTAAAAATTGGTTAAAACAGCAGCATAAAAATTTGTCAAGTTCAAGTAAATCTCTAAGAATTTTATTTCACCCTTACAATTACAAATTAGAAATAGAAAAAAAATATATTTTAAACTAGGATGCTGACTGAATTCTAGGAATGTGCTAAAAGGAAGCTACCAAGGATGGCATGGGAACACAAACAGGAGGCAAGTAAGCATGTGACCTATCATAAAGGAAATGAATAGTCCACAGGAGTTAATCATGGCTTCTTGCTCTAATCCTAAGCATATATCTGATGTTATAAAAAGCCGAAACATAAAAAATCAACAACTACCACTCCTTTTTCTCTTTCTACTCTACTCTTCTTCCATTTGTTCCCCACCTTCAAAGAAAAGAGGGAGGGAGGGAGAAATATCAAATTGGCAAAGATGACACAAAGGGAAAAAAACTCATCAGAAGGGTTGTCAAAGGACAGGTAAAACATTGTATTGTTGACAGAGATGCGAATTGGTCCAGGTAGTGTTGAAAGCAATTAGGTATTTTAAGCCCTCAAAATTGATAAATTTTGCATTACTCTATATACTTTAACCCAACATAATATCACTACCAGGTGACTCCCCCAAAAAGAACAAAAAAGAGGAAAAGGATTTCTTTCTACAAAAATCTAACAGCACTTTTTGTTATAACAAAACACTAGAAAGAAAACAGGTACCAATCAAATGAGGAATAGCTAAAAAAAATTGTGAATGTGATAGAATATTATTGTGTTATAAAAATTAGCTAGCATGAAAAATTCAGAGAAAGCTGGGAAGACTTATATTAACAAAATGATACAGAAGTGAAGAGGGGTGAACAAAACTAGATAAATAATGTATACAATGGCCATGTAATATAAAAAGAAAACTTTGAAAGATTTGACAACTTTGATCAATACTGTGAAGTTAGAGCATGATGGATAGTCTCATGCTGAATTTTCAGAAATTGTACATGTGTGGATTTGTATTGCTTGACTATATTTAAATCTGTTTCAAGGGAGGATGAATTAGTGGGTAGCAACACATAAAAAAGGGAAAACAAAGAATGAAAAAAGAAATAAAAGATGTTTTAAATTCCAAAAGATGCTAGATAGAAAAGTTCAGAATGGAGCACAGTCAAACAATACATTTTTGTTATGATTTCATTCAATTTAATACATATTTTTTTTAAAATGTATATTTAAAAATCTAGTAAAAATTAAGTCACTTAAATTGCAAAGTACTAGAAACAACTTTAAAATCATTGGTGAATAGCTAATGTGGTATATCATATGATGTTAATAGTGTATGGGAAATAAAAATTAAACTTGTGGTTTCACTAGATATGGAACTCTACAATTAGTAAACTCTTTAGGTTCCAATTAGTAAACTCTTTAGCAGATCTTCACCTTCTCTGCAAGTCTCAGCAAGTAGCCTAAAGCCCTGAGAATAAGTTAACTTGCCCAAGGTCACAAACTCAATGTTATGTCAGGGGTGAGACTTGAACCCAGGTCTTTCTCATCCATTTTGAAGGTAATTCTCTACTTGCCAAGTCCCATCTATAAGAATACTACTAAATTATAATTATGAGGAACATAAAAATTTTCAAAAGACACAACTTTGTGAAACCAGATAGCCAAAGCATTGGGCTTACATCCAAGAACAAACACAGCAGTATGTAAAGAGTAGGACATGGGGAAGACCTGAATTCCAATCCTATCTCAGACATTAACCATGAGCATGGCATAAAAAGGGATCACAATGGTACTTCCCCGGTACAGCTATTATAAAAATCAAATGAAACAATTATATAGCTCTTTGCTTTTAGAGTGTTTTTTTTTTAAGCTTTCTTAAAATACTCTGTAAACACTAGCTAACTCTCACTATCATGAATCACAGAATTAGCATGATATAGGGGAAAGATGCTACATTTAGACTCAAAATCTGGATTCAAACACTGATTCTATTTTTCACTGATGACAATCTCTGTGGGTTTTAGCTGCTATGATGAAGGGAATGGTCTAAATAACCTCTAAGATCCCTTCTAGCTCTAAATTTAGCTAGATCTATGATCCTATAGTTACTGAGGGAGCACCTAATAATATATTTTGAACATACTACATGCAATTCATCTTAAGGAACAAATAATTATAAATGTTTATTTGGGTTTGGGGGGGCTAGTATATTCTCTTTAAAAAGAAATAAATTAGTTGTTCAATGGGGGGAGAGGAGAGAAGAACTATAGTAGCTGATTGTCACAATCATTATTTCCATAATAGAACCAACTTCCTAGCACTATGGTGACAAAATGAGATGCAATTTGTGCAACCCTTTGCAAATCTGAAAGATAAAATACTATAAATGTTATTTTTACTTCTCCTTTCTAGAGAAGGATTTTAACTAATCTATCTTTGTTAAGCACTAAATTCAAATGAAAGAAAAGAGAAGCTCAGAATCAGTAAAAGAAAACAGAAACAAAAACTTATGATAACACTTCTATAACAGTTCAAGTCAGAGAATTTTCTTTATTTAATGTTGATATAAACACAGGATTGGAATCCTTGGGACACAAAAGAGGATTTAAATCCATTACAGAGTAGATCTACTTACCTCACACTTAACTATACAGCTATAATACAACCCAATTAGACCCCCTTTTCCATTCAACATGTTTTAAAATTGACACACAAAAATCCTCTCTGATCAATGAGTAGATAACTTTGTGAAATCTGAAAAACAAAACATATGTAACTTTTTGTGGAGTTGTGGTCTTTTCACCAACACATAAGATGCATTTATTATGTTTTATAAGAATCCTAATTTTTTCATATTATTTCTGAATCCTAAATGTTCTCATTTAGAATTCAAAAAAATAAAGGGGAAAAGTGACAAGTAATACAGGTTGACATTTTAGGATCTTAATAAAAACTTTGCTAAGGAACTCCCCTGCAGGTCACTGTTGTCAGAAATGTCATTTACCTCACAATAAATAGGTAAATGCTCAACAGCCTAGTTTCATAGGCACTGCATAGACAAACAGGCGGCAGCGATGGTATGCTTAATGTTGATAATTTTATGGTTAACATTCGTTTAAAATCAAAAGTATTCACCTAAATAAATGCTTTTATTAGAATTCACTTATTAATTATCAACACGCATTTACTAAGTGGCCCCTATATGCCAGCCATTGGGTAAGTACTAGAAAGATAAAAAATGTTCTAGTTCCTGTTATCAAAAGAACTTACTACTAAGTTCTTGTCTACTAGGGGGATGTGATGTATTAATATAAAAAATAAAACACAAAAGAAACATATGGAGATTTTAAGGGAAGGCATGAACATCTGATCAAATCCCTGATGAAGATTAGGGCTAGGAGCTCCAAGAGATAAGAGTTAAGTAGAAAGACTATTTTAGTCTGGAAAGCAAACAATTGTAAAGAAACAGGGGCAGGAGATAGAATAAAATTTATAGGAAACAGAAAACAGACCAAATTGGTCAAAGCCTAGAGTGCATGAGAGTGAATAACATGTAATCATCTTGTAAAAAATAAGGTAAAGTCAAGTTTTGAAAAGCTTTAAATACCCATCAAAGAGGCTTGTACTTTATTCTACAATGAAGCTTCCTGGGAAGGAATGACAGTCAGTTCTGGCTTTAAGGTTATTGCTGGCAGTTAGGATCACAGAATCGCAGCGCTACAGCTAGGAAGGGACCTTCAAAAGGCAACACCTTCATTTTAAAGATGAAGAATCTCAGGAGTACAGAGAATAAATTTCTTATTTGCCCAAGGTCACACAGATAAGGATCAAGGATTTGAACCCAAGTACCATCATTCCCAGGCCAGTGACTGTTCTATTGGACAACACTGATGATAGAATGGGGAGAATGAAGTTGGAAAGAGCTGCTAAGAAGCTATTACAGTCATCTAAGAGGAAAGGGGAGAAGAGCCTATAGTAAGGCAGTGAAAGTGTGAGTAGAAAGAACAGAATGGATACAAGATCAGATGCTGAAAGAGGGCTATCAATAAACTGAACAAGTAACTAGAATGGGGCTGGAGGGAGAATGAAGAGATTAGCATAACTAATGTAATAGGAAAAGTAGCAAGCAGGAGAGACTTGGGACAAAAGACAGTGAATTTCATTTATAACACACAGAGTTTGAGAAGATGTCTCAAGGGCAGTTGAACTAAAGGAGAGATTAATACTGGATATAAAGTTGAGTTATCTGCACAGAGGTAATGATTTGATTCAGAAGAAGCTGGTGAGATGAGATAAAGTGTGTATATAGAGAGAAGGGACTCAGGACAGAGCTCTGGAGAACACAGATGCATATGGGGTAGAACATAGGTAACAAAACCACAAAAGAAACCGAGGAGAGATATGACAGGAACAGAATCATGACAGAGCCATATCACAAAGGCCAAACAAGGATAGAAGGTCAGACAACAAGGGTTTGACAAGCAAGTGGGAAATGAGAAAGGGAAAGCAAGAGCATAGACAACTTGGCAGTGAAAAGAGGATAATAACTTGAGCAGATGATAGGATCAAAAGAAGCTTCCTTGAGGATGGGGAGAACTACCACAGGATTGTAGCCAGAAGGAAAGAAGAGACTGGCACTAAAAGAGAAAGGATGATCAAAGGGGAAGGCACTTGGAAGAAACAGAAAGGGAGGAGATCAAGAACATAACTGAGGATTGGATGAACAAATTATAGTTTATGTGTATAATGGAATATTGTTACACCCCAAGAAATAACAAAAGGGATGGCGGGTGATTTCATACAAACTCATATCAACTGAAGCAGAGTAAAAGGAACAGAACCCAAACAATTTATGCAATTACAGTCCACTTGTAAAAAGGGAAAAAAAAAAAAACCTTAAAAGGCTTAAGAATTTTCAATGAAATGACCAACAACAATTCCAAGACTACTGATGAAACATGTTACCCATCTTTTGAGTGTGAAGTGATGAACTCGTCATTTTCAAACATGGTTATATGGAATTTTGGTTTACTTAACTAAACATATTTGATGGAAGGGCTTATTTTTCTTTCTTTAAACTGTGAAAGTCAGGAACAAAGAGAGGGGTAGGCAACAGGGTTACCAAAAAAAAAAAATCATTAAAGCAATTTTTAAAGATACAGAAGAGACTATATAGAAAGTCAATAGGAAATGCAGACAAGCAATAGTGCTTTGAATATAACATGTTGAATTTATTGTATAATTGGAGGGATAATCAAGCTATATGTGTTGAACATCCAAAACTGCACATACAATCTTGTTTTTCTGTTCTAAGTTTAGAATTTTTTTCTTAATAAAAGCAAAGGAGAATGGCAGAAGGAAAAAAAAATTTACATTCATTTAATAGTGACAGTCAATTAAATTTCCTAAATTCCCATAATAATCGGAAATAATTAACATCTCTAAATCTTTAATTTTATGACAAATTCCCCATAATGACTGCTAGGAAAGAGACTGTTCGAGTATAATTACCCCCATTTTACAGAGAAAGAAATTGAGGCAGATAGATTAAGTAACTAGCTAGATATTCAAACCCAAGTGTCCTGGCTTCTTTATCAGCATCTACTGTATCAATACACGCTGCCCCTAAATGTGCAGATAAAAACCAAAATTGGGCACTTAATATTTTCAATTTCTTTGAAAAATGTGAAAATTTGTATAAGAAGTTTTTAAAATTTGATCAAAACTTTAAGAGTTCTACAAAAGATTTTAGGTGCTTCTTATTAAGGGAAAAAAACTGAAGTTTACTCCAGAACCTTCATCCAAAATCCTAATATAGCAGACATCCAACACATATGCTATAAAATTGGTATATTCCATAATGTATAAATTTATTTGTACTTTCTTAATAATAAAGAGGTATATTTTGGATATATGCCAGGAATTATACAAAGTCTACCTTGAGTACATAAAGATATGAAATGCTTCATTTAACATTTAGATTACTTATAATGAAAGGAATAAATATTTATTGAGGTAGTGAAATGGAACATACCAGACTTGTATACTTATATACAAACAAGATTTCCACTTTCAAATTAATCAACAATGAATCATGAGACAGTAAGCACAGATTGGAAAATTAATTTGTTTTATAAATTGGTGACAAGTATACTCAAGATTTATTTTAAAACTATTTTCACAGAACAAGCAGTGACAAAAGGCAAAATAAATATTTTTAAAATCAAATTTATGTATCATTACTAATTATAAAACCTAAAAATTAGTGCAAGAGGCCCCATTTTGATCATTATCTAACAGAGGTTCAAAGTTGTCACAGTACATACAGTATAAATAAAAACTTATTTTTTTTCCATTTATGCACACACTGCTTATGAAACTTCTTAAATTGGGTATTCATCTCAGTAAATAAGTTCATCATAAAAGAGTCCAAAAAATGTTGAGCTCCATTATCAGTTTTCGTAACTCAGTCCCTAAGAGTTTTCATTTAGCACAATTTATAAGTGAAGTTCTAAAATCCAAGGCCTTACTCCATAAATGAGATAAGAAAGCAATCACTTTTCATGTCCTTACAATTTTCCTTACTTTTCAGTGACCAAGAATAAATGAATGAAAGTAAGTGTACCAGATAAATTACCAAGAGGATAATCATAAACCTAAGATGAGAATTTGTTTTTTAAATTGTGAGAATTATAATCTAACAACACAAATTAAAACAAATAGTACAGTGCCTAAAGAAAATCAGATTGGCTCAATTTAAACAAATCATGTGAAGGCATTAAAAGACAACATACAATGCACTAAAATGATTTTTTTTCAAGTTCTAAATCTATTGTTATTCAATCACCCGTCCCAAGTTTGCTCCATGTTCTTTCTATTTCAGAACAGGGAAGAGAGAAAGAAATGAACAGGTTAGCTTAGGGACTTTGGGGCGGAAGTACTTTAAAGTTATCCAATATATGGATAGCAAAAAACAGTTGGAGCACTGCTTTCTCATCTTTGGAAAAACAATGATGCATGTTTTAAACTGCTAAGGAAAATTGCCCAGTGTATAAGTTTAAGATACAATTAACATGATTAGAAATGTATGAGAAAAGTGAATAGTTTACAGAGAAATTTGTGTTTACTATGAATGGATTTTGGATTTGTTACTACAGTCATAAGGATAATATCAAAAAGCAGATATTAGAAGCAGTACTAGTAAATGCGGGTAAAAAAAATACAGAAAAATGTTCAGCATCTCAATTTTTTTTTTAACATTATTTACATGGTTGTAACAAATGATTTCCAGAAATGCTACTGCACATTAAATGTGTGTACCAGTATAATTAGGCCTTTACAGATTTGCTCAATAAAAACCTTACCAGAAATATATCTGAAGAGTATTGTCAATACTAATTTTCTCAAGAAGTCTTAAGAAATCTATTATATATATATATATATATATATATATATATATATATATATATATATATATATATCTGGTGCTTATTTTTTAATATTATTATTCTGTATGTAAAATTTTTTAAAACTCCAACTAAAATGAAATTTTTTGCAATATTAAAATACATCACATCTCAAACACACCCATTCACAGCTACTGAAATATGTGAACTAATGACTAAAGAGAGGAAGCCAAGTGGTACAATACATAGAGGACAAGTGTTTGGAATCTAGAAGCCTCATCTTCATGAGTTAAAAGCTGCCACTGCACGAGCTGTATGATCCTGGCCAAGTCACTTACCCCTGTTTGACTCAATTTGTTCATCTAAAATATTAGCTGGAGAAAGAAATGGCAAAGCACTTCAATATCTTTGCCAACAAAGTACCAAAGCGGGTCATGAAGAATCAGACCCAACTGACAAGATGAAACAACAACTAAAGAATAGGAAATGCCAGTTATGTAATTTAGTATTAGAGTTGAAAGATCCTAGAATCACTTAATTATTTTAAGATAGTAATGAAACTTTTGAAATATCCAGTTTCCTACAAAATTTTAAAAGACCTCATTTCTTTTAAAATATGCTTGAAACTGAACTCTTCTCAGAAATGCATTGATCCAAAACAATTCCATTAGACTTGGGATCTTCTGCTTCCAGAGAGAGAACTATGGAGATCAAAACATAGTATTTTCACCTACTGTCTTTTTTGTTTGCTTTTTTTTTTCTCATGATTTTTTCCTTTTGTCCTCATTTTTCTTGCACAGCATGATTGATATGGAAATGTATTTAAAATGTTTGTACATGTATATAACATATCAGATTGCTTGCTGTCTTGGGGACGGGGAGAAAAAAATTAGAATTCAAAATGTTTCAAAAATGAATGTTGAAAGCTATCTTTACATGTAATTGGAAAAATAAAATGCTACTGGGAAAAATAATAAAAATTGTAGTCCTTCCAATAAAATAAAATAAAATATGCTTCAAATACAATAAACTTCAATTTAAGGAAAATGAAGCTGCTGCTCCTGTACCTGTACCTAGTTAAAAATCTCTCTTTTCCCAGACTCCATCTGAGACTGGATTGAATCTGTGTTCAGACACTTTTAAATTTACATGTTCATTCACTTTAAATGCTTTCATGCTATCTCTACCTTTTATTTTTTAAAGTTAAAATAAACTGTCAACAATCTCCCCCAACAACAACAACAAAAAAAGAATAAGATAATCGTGGTACAAAGGAAAAAGCAATGAACTTGGAATAAGATTCAGGTTCATATTCCAGTTTTGAGACTTATTCGTGGTGGAATCTGTCAGTTTAATTATCTATAAAGTAGTAATGACAATACCTAAACATAAAGTGCTATACAAATAAATATAAGCTAGCACAAGTATTGCAAACATTATATACTACTGCATATTATCATTTTTAAAAAAGTATTTTAATTAGGGTAATTGTAAAGGGATTCATCATAGATTTCCTTTATTTAGCCAACTCTTCTGTGCTTTTAGAATATAACAACTTAGGAAACTGGTTCAACTCTTTACAAAAACATTCTATTATGTGAACTAAGGTTTAAGTTAGAGTGAAAAATGTAAAAGCTGATCTGAGCCATTTCATATGTATTTATGTATTTATGGGATTTTTTTTTTTTTTTACCCAAAAGTCTATTAGCAAAAGAAAAACATTTTCTTATTCCTACCTACCTCAAATCTGTCTGGATAGGACACTTTTTAAACTAAAGTTATAATCTGATAAAGGATTTTAAATTTTGTAACAAACACTGATTAATTACATAGAACTGCCTGCCATCTAGGGGAGGGGGTGGACAGAGGGAGAGGAAAAGTTGCAACAGATATTATAGTATCAACAAGATTCTTATCTATTATTCTGATCATACTATATTAGACAGTTAACAATTATGAGACTAGTAGCTTAAAAAGAAATTGAAGGGGTGAAAAAGATGTGTATCCACTACATAGAATTTCCAATCCCTCTATTTTTGTCCACTTGCATTCTTGATTTCCTTCACAGGCTAATTGTACACTACTTCAAAATCCGACTCTTTATACAGCAAATTAACTGTCTGGACATGTATACATATATTGTATTTAATTTAATTTTCTAGATAGCCATTGGCATCAGAGGACCTGGCCAGCTACTTAGGTATGTGATCAATGGCAAGTCTTACTCTTTCAGGGCCTTGGTTTCCTCATTTATAAAATGAAATAGTTTGATGAAGTGATTTCTAATTTCTTTTTCAGTTCTAAATCTTTACCTACTGCAGGGAAGGGAAGCATTTGAAAGACTTGTGCATTTGGTCCTTCATTCTTATCACTCATGACTACAGTAGCCCTTAAGTAGCTGAAGGAACTTGAATTCTTTTTCTAAGAAGTTGTACATTATTATTAGTTCTGCTCCTCAAAGTAGAGTTCTCAGAGGCTATGGTGGGCAATTAAATCATCTAGAGAACCCCCACCGTCTTAGAACTGGGCAGAAATCTGCAGATTCCACTGCATAGAATTCTTTGGGGACAAGTTACAGATTCTTCAGCCAGGAAACAGATTTTCTTTTTTTTCATTTTATAGCTGCTACATGCCCTATTAAAGCATTAGAAAACTACCACTTTGTTCTCAACACCCAGAGGAGCCCAAAGGGCCTAACATAATACAGCAATAATAGCCCTGAATCTCCAAACCATCTCAGTGGCATGGATGACTCTCTAGCAAATAAAAATTTAAAGAAATTTAAACAAAAAGAACGTGGCAAGTGTGAATGATGCTGTTCTTTTTGAGTCAAAATGGGAAGTCTAGTATATAGTGAACAGAAAAAACTACCAAATAATGACATATCTACTTAAAACTACTGATCAAAAGGCTAGAACATATCCTGCACACTCAGGATGGAAAGGTTTGGGGTCATTTCTGGCAGCCAGTATAATAGAAAAAGTCCTGAACTCTTCAAGATGCTAGGAATTAGAAAATCTCCAATTAACGAGTAGTTCTGACACCTAGCAGTCATGGAATAACAGGCCAGTCACTCAAGCAGGCTCCCCGTTAGTAAAAAAAAAAAAAAAAAAAAAAAACAATACTTGCATCATCCTATAACACTTCAGAAGAAAATGCTTTGCACACTTTCAACATAGTATCTATTTACGATATGTATATGTCATAATATATACATTTAACTTTAGATTACATTGTCACCCATTTCACGGGCAGGGCAAAATAATAAGTGACTGCAAACAGTGCTAGCCCATTTCTGCTACTCAGAATTATTCTAACTTCCCTAAAATGCTAGCATTTGGCTGAATTTCACCGTTAGTTGTTTCCAGTCCAAAACTTCTACTTTTTATTTTAAATTAGCCTATTTCCAACAAAAATGAAAGGAACACGACGTATCCCCGCCTGTTACTGAGACTCTTCTTCAGCGATTCTGGGGACGGTGCACCCGAGTAAGGAGATAGAAAAGTAAAGCAGATTAGAACTACCGAGACCGCCCACCCGGATTACAACTGAGCACCTAGAGCGCCGGAGAAACACACAACGGGAACAAAACGCGGTGGGCAGAACGAAGTTCCCGAGGAGCCCCGCTCATGCCCCGGGCACGGCGCCGCCAGGCTGGTCCCAGTTCGCCGGGCCAGGGATGCTCACTTCTGCCCGCAAACCCCAGGGGACCCGCGGGCTCCGGACTGGAGGGCCGGCAAGTCCTGCCCAGGGACGGCTCCCGGAGCTGCCCCCTCCCCGGCCCTTCTCCTCCCAAGTTTGCAGGAAAATTCGGGGCCCTGGCGGGCGCACCGGGAAGCTCCGGGCCCGGGCGCGCTCCTTTCTCTCAGACTCCGCCGCGGGCTCCTCGCGCCTCGGGCAGCGCACAACCTGCCGGCCGCGGGGGGCCGCGGGGCCTGGGCCCGGCCAAGGGCGAGAGCGGGCCGTGGGCTCGGCCGGGCCGTGGCCCCCCGCGAGCCGCGCTGCCCGTGGCCCTCGCACCCCCCCCCCCCCGCACTCGCACTCGCACGCACACGCACACTCTGCCCGAGTTGGGGCTCCTCCGCAACCTGACTCCCGCCCTGCCCGGGACCGAGCCCCGGCGGCGGCGGCGGCGGCGGGAGCGGGACCTCAGTCCCGCGAGCCCAGCCCGCCCCCGGCCCATCCCCCTCCCGGCCGGGCCCCCCGCCCGCCCCAGGCCCCGGCCGGCCGGTGTCAGCGCCGCCGCTCCAGCAGCGCCTCAGAGCCCAGCACACTGGAGGACGCGGGGCGGGGGGAGGGTGGAGCGTGAGCCCCCATTCTCTCCGTAGCCCCCCCCCTCCAGCTCCTCCCTCTTACCTGCGAGTCGAGTCCCCGCTGAGGGCCGCCGCGCCTCGCTCCCTCCCCGCTGGGCCGAGGGGCAGCCACCGCAGTCGCCGAGGGCCAAGAGTCCGAAGGGAGCCGGCCGGGGCCTCCCCGGCAGCAGGAGCAGCTCCACAGGGAGAGGAGGAGACAAAACAGAGGCGCGCCTCCTCCCTGCTCTCTGCTCCCTCCCTCTCTCCCAACCGCTCCCCCGCCCGCCCGCTCCACAACAGCTCCCCCCCAACGGCGGCGGCGGCGGCGGCGACACTGAGCCCGGCGCACGCAGCAATGGTCCCCCAACCCGCCGCCGCCGAGTTCTCCCCGCGCCCGGCCCCCTCCCTGCAGCCCGCCCGGCTCCGCCCCCTCCGCCTCCTGCTGCCGCCACCAGGACACACGAGTCGGCCCGCGCGCGCCCCCCACACACGCAGATCCCCGGCGGGAGGGGGAGCGCCGCTCGGCGGCCACCGGCCACGGCCGCGTCCGACTCGCCGCGCGGCGCCTGTTCGCTTCTGCTTCCGACCCTCAGAGCGGCAGCTGCGTGGAATCCCCGACCCTTCCCCGCCTTAAAGTTCCCGCGTCAGTCTAGGCACCCACCTCGCGGCCCCGCGCGCGGAAACTTCCCACCCCCCCCCCCCCCCCCCCCCCCCCCCGCAGCCCGAGCCGGGGCTCCCGCCAGCGCCCGCCCCGGGGACCGCGGAGCTGGTGAGGCCTGCGGGCAGGACCACCCCTTCTTCGCTCGTCCCCAGTCACACACACACACACCCCGCAGGCCGCGCTCGCACCCGGTCGCTGGTGTTGGGACTGGGTTTTGCGGGATTTGGACTGTGCACCTGCCCAGGCGCGACGCGGCCGCCCCGGACCCCGACCCTCCCCCTCCATCCCGGCCTCCTGCGGGTCGCCACTCCCCGAATCCCCCCCTGCCCCCCCATGATTATTATCCCTTCCATCTCCTTCTACAAGAATGGATCCAGACTCGGGCAGTTTGACAGTTATGGGTGGGAGAGGAGGGGCAAAATACCCAGCTCTTCCCTCACCCTCCCTGCTACCGCACCTCCCGGAGGGGAGAGCGCGTGTTAGCCCCGCCCTTCCAGGGCCCGCCTCCTGCCGGTGACGTGCGCGGTGAGCCCGCCCCCGGACGCTCCCCGAGCCCTTCCTCCTTCCTTCCCCTCCCTCCCTCCCTCCGCGTCACCTCCTCGCCCGCCCCGCTGGCTCCGCCCCATTCCCAGAAATTACAACCGATTCAACCGCCCGGCTGCGCGGCCGTTAAAGTTTGCATTCGTCTTCCGCCTCCCGCGTTGAGCCTGGCGCTGGTGCTCCAGAGTCCCTGGACGTGTCGAAGCAGGCCAGTGCGGGGAGGACACTGAGGATGGGGGAAGGGAGGAGGGAGCGGGCGCGCGCATGGCCTGCCCTCGCCCCCATCCCCCTCCAATCATCGTGCCTCCCGCTGTTCTGCATCCGCAGTAGCGGAGCGGAGGCGGCCGGGGGAGCGCGCGGTCGCGAGGAGCGCGCGCCCGGGCCTCGGAAAGGATCCGAAATGGAAAGTTTTGTTCTAGTGCGCCGGAGATTCCGGGGGGAGAGGTGCGGGGCTGTCGGGGCGGACCGAGCGGTCTCGGAGAAGCAGCGTCCGTGCGGGCAGTAAGGGGGTGGGAGGGGGGTTCTGGGCTGTCAAAAACAAAAGTAACGGGGGCCCTGGACCAGTCCCTCGGGCCCCGCCCGCCCCGGTCGCCACCTCTGCAGAAGCGAATGGCGACCTAAGCACTCACGGACCGCGGCCCCTCGTCCGGCGCCGGGCGCGATGGCCACGCCGCGCTCTCCCCGGGAAGGGGGCCAGGGCCGGGGGCGGGGGGGGGGGGGGGGGGGCCTCTGTGTAAAAGGTGCCCTGAACCTCGGAAAACTAACCTCGCTCTGTAGCTTTTCTCCCCTCCCCAAGGTCTTGGGCACGCACATTTAAAGCCAAAAACCTTAGTTTGGCCCAGAACTCCAACCACCAGAGGTTACCCGGAGGGGCTTTTTTTTTAAGCCTGAGGGTTCCCACCCCCAGCTCGGGAGCCTTGGGAATGGCCCGGTTACCTTAGAAGTGCAGCCCCGAGGTGAAAGCACTGGGTCACCATCTCTGCTCCTCCGGTCCCGCGGCTCGCTACGTGACACTCAAGCTGAGGGACTCGCCCCCGGCCCCTCCAAACGTTAGCGTCACATTCAAAGTCACATCTCCCACCCCAAACTCCCTTCAGGGTGCACCACACTACCCTGACTCTCTACTCTCTACTTCTTGATCTCATTCAGTCTTTCCAACAGAGTGAACAAAAACCTGCCAAGGTGAGCGATTTGCACACGGTGGCGTAAGAAATACCAAAACTGAGCAGTCCGGTTCTTTTAAATGCTAATCTTTCTGGCAGTACAGGGGAAAGAGGAAGAAATACGGGAGTGAGGGTTTCCCTTAAGGAATATTTTTCTTTGTGGGGGGAAGAATACAAACTTCGGCGGTGGGGTTAATGAGGCTGAAGTGACAAATATTTAAACCATATGTAAACAGATTTGAGGGGCTAGAGAACCCAGAGAAATATAGAAAAAGAATGAAACTCCTCCTGTCTTAGAGGTTGCATCTGGAGCTGGGCTGGCCCCCGGGGGAAGTGCTTCTCCTTCCTCCACCCCAATCGTGCGCATCTGCCACTTTCTACTTTTCACAATTGTCACTATCATTCCGTCACTGGTAGCATTACTAATATCAGAGCAGCAGCACTGAGATATTGTGGACTACATCAATCCTTCCCTCCCAATTCTGACTAAATTTTCTTAATCCCTGAGTTAAAATCATATTGGAGTAAATAACTAGTCCTTTAGAGAACTAAGTTCTCCAAGGAAAAGAAGAAAAAAAAATAACCCTTTATATGAACTTTGAAAAAGCAGATCTTTTCGTGACAGCACTATTTTTTTCCTTATGTTGTTGTTTGGAGATAAACCCTGAGTTCTTCAAGGTTTTACCCACAAAGCTCAAGATATTTTCTTAGTACAGGCCTAAGGAGGAACTGTCTGTCTAATGGAAAGACTCGTTCATTCTCAAAGAGATGGCCACCAGATCATAATTATTTTTTAGCCTCAGTTCTATAAAGGCAGAGAGAGGTGACACTTTGCATTGCTGGAGGAAACATACATATGTGAAACTAATAGTCTATGAATTATTAAAGTAAGAAAGGCCATAGTTCTCATGAAAAACATTGCCAACTTTTATATTCCAAAGCCCATTTGTCATTGTCAAGGTTTTTCTTAAGTGCTATTAAATGGACAAATGCTTTTTCTCCTTGTAATACACAGCAAGAGTATTTTTCAAATGCTATCAAACAACAATGGGAATTTTGGACTGAAAATAAACCTATAAGGTCTAAAGTTCCATTTTGTGTGTGTGTATTATCTAACTCAGTAAGGATGTAAACTGTATTTAATAATCTTGAGGCCTGAAAATTCATTGATGTCTGTCTTCTCTTCATTTATCTAATTAGACCTTTAATTAAAAATATATATATATGTTGAAAGAGAAAAGGCATAAGCCACAGTGGAACAGCACATACTTGATTTCTCTTTAGTCTCTTCTATCTTCCTTTTTTCCTATCACCAAAGATACACTTCTACCATCATATTTGCCACCAGAAAACACAGCAGTATAATCATTGAGAGCCTGTCACTAACTCTAAACTCCTGTGAGCTGACTGTAAGCTCTTTAAGGCAGGAAGTTGCTCTTTTATTTTTTATTCCCCTAACACATAGTAAGCACTTGATATATGCTTGTTGAAATTGACAAATTGTTTTCTTTAAAAATATCTAGACAACTTAGAAATGTCTGATAAATTGATGGTTAAAATATTGATACTGTTAACTGGAAAAAATACACTAAAATTTTTTTAGAGTTATTGACTTGGCACCAATATATAGAGGTTCACCTTATTCCAACACATACTACAAATATACTCTTTGTTTCTCTCTATGCACTCATAATTGGAAATATAGTACTTTAGACACGAGTCTCTGAAAGACAATTTTAGAGTTATACTCTAAATTTTCAATCCTCTGTCATAGTCTTCATTAATGATTAAATAGGTCAACAAGCTAAAGATAAACTAGAAAAGATTAAAATGAGATAATTTGAGAAAGTTCATCAAATGTTTCCTAAGGATCAAAACCTGCTTTAAAATGCAACCAATCCAGGACAGATCTAATAGAGGGAAGAGGAAAAAATGAAAAATCTCACCTATGTTTCAATCACTTTTGACAGTTATCCATTGTCTTCAAGCTTAATCTTTCTTGACTGACCAGAGTCCCCCAAAAAAATAGCATCCCACCAGGCTTAGTCCCTCCACAATCTGAAGCAGAGGTCTCCAGTATACTGATTATTATTTACAAAGGACTTGATTTTGGGGGCTCATAACCACAGATTCTTTGTTCCCCCAGCATTTAGAAAATCACTGCCTCCACCACCACCCCCCAAGTCTCCAACAAAAGAGATAATGTATGTAAATCTTAGGTTTTTGTAAAACTTAAAAGACAATATAAATGATAGCTATTATTATTCCATCGACTCTCCCCACCCCACCACATCCAAGAGCTCAATGGTTGGGGGATGGGACAATTAGCACCTCCTTAGAAAGGAGAGGCCTCTTTTAAATATGCTCCAAACTCCTCTCTCTTCAGTCCCATTTCAGCAGGAAACTGCTTCTTAACCTGTGATGGTGTGCTCAAAAGTCTTTAATGACTTTTCTTGATAATATGTTAGTAAATACTTCAAATGCAGTACTAAAAAAAAAAAAACTCGATTTCATCACTGAATACTCCTTCACTCAATATTGTAATCCTTTCTCTTTAATGGGAAATCTTTATAAATTGACAGTGCCCCCCAAAAAAGCCATCATCTGGTGGTCAACATTCCCAACTTTATAAAATACAGCAGGCCCACCTGAAAACATCAGAAATCTTCCATGTCTCTGAGTGAATGGATAATAGTGACATACTACAAAGAGCCAAAAGGGGGAAAAGTTGGGAAAGATCAAAATTAAGATACCCAGTTTTCCAAACTGGAGGTAAGGGGAGATAGGCAAAGACCATGGTTGTTGGATATTTTTAATTACAATTCCCCTCTACATATTTCACTTTTTTCAGTAAAAACAAGGTTCAGATAAAGTCAACAAAAATGAAACTAAAAAGAGACTTTCTTCCAAACTGACAATGAATGCAGAATAGCTTATTATTTTACCTAGTGGGTTAAAAGAAGGTCTAATTTGATTCAGCCCTTATTCAGTCTTGAATCTGGATGATTTGTCACTGCAACTCCTTTCATGATGTGAGCTGGATTGTGTTGCCACTCTGCCTGTTATATATGAAAAGAAAGTAAGCTGGAAAAACAATCTTTAGAAACTGAAAGTAGCATGATTCTGTTTCAATTTTCAATATCATTCACTTTTTAAAGTATAATATAATAAGCTCTTTTAAAAAATACTATCAAAAGTTCCAATACTTTGGTTATAAATTGTCACTTTTTTCATTTTCAACAATTAAATTTAAATTGAATTAAATTTAAATTGTCTTTTAAATGAAAATATCCTTCTATAATGAATAGATACATAATTGATTTTTTAAAAATTACTGGAACTAGTATAAGCAAAAGCAAAAACAGTTTAAATAGAAATACAAAGCAAAAAGCCCAAATTCAAAATATGTGATTCGCTATATTTGCTATTAGGATTCATAGGTAGTATTATTGGTGGAATTGGAAAATCCATTTTGATTGCTTTGCAGTCAATAAGCATTTAAGTACTTATAGTACAGGGATACAAAAGGAAGTCTCTGATTAATTCTAGTGGAAAAGATAGCTTGCAAATAATGTATAAGCAAACTATATCCAAGATATACAGAAAATAACAGAGAGTAGGAACTAGAATGAAAATAAGAAAAATTTTAAATTTTATACTTCCTATAGAAGGTAAAATTTCCATGAAGACTTGAAGGAAGTAACCTTTGTACTACAAAATAAGACCTTAAAAATTGATGTTACATCTTAAAAATGTATATTCAGAATACATTGGCAAGAGAAAAGAACTTTCCAAAGAAAGTTAAGTGCTTTAATAAAAACAAACTTTTAAAAATCACATGACATTAAAAGGATTATTTACTAGTTTACTAATTGGGGGGGGGGAGGTTAGGGATTTAATCTGGGGGGGGGGGGGTATAGAGAACTCCAAATGAGAAAGTTTCTTCCATGACTAAAGACCAACACCTGTCCTGTAATTCTTAATCTTGAGTTACTGAAATACCAAATTGGTGACTTGCCAAAAGAGAAAAAACAAAAATTGTCAAGAATAAAAAAATTCAATATAATTAATAGGGGTCTGATGGTAAATATCTATTAACAAACTCTCAAGAGAAAGAAATATGTCATATATACATTTTAAAATTTAATCTGAATTATTGACATTTTCACCATTCATTTTTAAAGATGAGGTAATCAATAAAACAATAAATCAAGCACTGATTTTAAAAATGAAATTTGCCCATTTCTGAGGTGTAAATGCTTATACTGAACATTTACAATTGGTTAGTGCTGGCTCTCACAGAATCTCTATGTAAAGCTATGAATTCAGTGGAAACAATGCTTGACAAATTATCTGCAAAGCAGCTCCAAATATTCCACTGCTAGACAACATGATAAATAGAAATACCTAAAAGTCTTTGCCATAAAGAAATCTTCCTATTTTTGCTTTCACATGGATAAAGCAACAGATATAGACAAAAATGGTTGTTTTTCATAATGGCTGCACCAGCTCCCTGGAAGACCTCAGCATCAGCCAGAATCAGGATAAATCAAAGTCCTTGGTCTTTAGGGGGAGAAGTAAAGGAGGCAGGCAAGCTGCCATATGGCTTGCCAAAGATGTATCCTGGATTCTAGAGTCCAGAATCTCCAACCTCTCTCCTCCTCGTCCTGCCACCAAGTGACTCACTTCTCTCCCCCAGCCCTCCAATCCTTGCTTATGATTATCTCACTGCCAAAACATTCAGCAAGCACCACTGGTGAGGAGAACCATCATATCACCATCTCATCTAAATATGAATATACAGCCATTATCTCACATCAAATAGGTAATTAGCCATAAGTGTTCTCTTGTCTAATGCAAGCACACTTTTTTCAGCCCTCTACATCTCCGACTTTCTTTTGTTTTAGAACACAAGTACTCATAACCCTCCCTGACTTCTCAGGGAGGTGAGAACCCCAAAAAGGAGGTGATCACACCGCCCTGATTTCTCAGTAAGGGAGGTGAAAGCACTAAAAAGAAGATGATCATACCCTCCCTGACTTCTCAGGAAGAGAGATGAAAGACACCAAAGGGAAGCAGGGAGTCAAGCCAGATATTATTAGAGGGTTTCTAGGCTGAACAGTCTTACTAGAAACAGGTATACACAAATCCATCAGCATGGGAAGTATTACACAAGCACATAGCAATAAAGTACAGGCTATTAGTGATGACTTTCCCCCACAGCTGGTGCAGGCTCAATGTGGTGTAAAAAACATGAATTGTACATGTAAGTAGTGATATAATAAACAACATGAATCAATGTGGTATTGTAAAAGATTTCCAGAAGTCCTGAAAGGAGGGTATGTAAATAACAATCACACATACACCTTCTTCAGCAACCAAGAGATAGTCCAAAACTAATCTATCGTCCATTACTTCACATGTCAGGGAATCCAATGATCCCTCCAAGTTTTTGAAGTCCTGAAATAGTCTTATTATGTGTTAGGGAATCTAATGATTCCTGCAGATTTTGAAATCCTGCAACAGTCTTATCATGTGTCGGGGAATCCAATGATTCCTGCAGATTTTGAAGTCTTGCAACAGTATTATCATTTCTCAGAGAATCCAATGATTCCTGAGTGTTTTCAAGTCTTACAACAATCTTATTGTGTCTCAGGGATTCCATTGATTCCTGAGAGTTTTGAAATCCTGCATTAGTTTCATTAATAATTTTTTTATGACTGGAAACTGAGTGAATGCCCATCAATTGGAGAATAGCTGAATAAATTGTGGTATATGACTATTATGGAATATTATTGTTCTGTTAGAAATGACCAACAGGATGATTTCAGAAAGGCCTGGAGAGACTTACGCAAACTGATGCTGAGTGAAACAAGCAGGGCCAGGAGATCATCATATACTTCAAAAACAATACTATATGATGACCAATTATGATGGACCTGGCCATCCTCAGCAATAAGATGAACCAAATCAGTTCCAATGGAGCAGTAATGAACTGAACCAGCTACACCCAGTGAAAGAACTTTGGGAGATGACTAAGAACCATTACATTGAATTCTCAATCCCTATATTTTTGCCCACCTGCATTTTGGATTTCCTTCACAGGCTAATTGTACAATATTTCAGAGTCCAATTCTTTTTGTACAGCAAAATAACGATTTGGTCATGTATATCTATTGGGTATCTAATTTATATTTTAATATATTTAACATCTACTGGTCATCCTGCCATCTAGGGAAGGGGGTGGGGGGCAAGGAGGGGAAAAATTGTAACAAGAAGTTAGGCAATTGTCAATGCTGTAAAGTTACCCTTACATATAACCTGTAAATAAAAGGCTATTAAAATAAAAAAATAATAATAATAATTTTTTTATGTCCATGAGTCAATTGCCATAACCACCATGCTCTTTCAGTGGTGGGCACAATCAGCAAAGGAACCACCAGATGTTTTTTGGGTCTTCTCCTTTGTTTCAAAGACCTTCTCTATCTCTAGAGAGAGATCCATCAGAGATGGACATCAGAGATGGACAAGGCAAATACAGCTTGTTGACATCTATCTGATTCCTTCTCCATCTGTAGAGGTACAAGCAAACCCTCTCCCCCAAGCAGTTAACTTATCTGGTCCCTTCCATTCACCACTTTCTGGAACTCTGTACATCACCTGGCAATATCTAAAGATAGTGGAGCTGCTCACACTGGACATTGCCCTTCTGGTGGGTTATAAAACCTGTCTGCTGGAGCCAGTGCATCTTTATCAAAAATCAAGAAGTTAATTGTATAAAGAGCTAAATTTAGAAGTTCTCTAGGGTTACCTGTGTCTCCCCCTTTCTTTTGTTTTTGGAGGAGTGTCTTGATATCTCTGTTTCTCCTCTCTACTATTGCCTGTCTTTGGGGATTAAAGGGTATGCCAGTGGTATGCAAAATTTTATACTGTGCACAAAAGTATACAAAATATTTAGAAGTATATGCAGATCCATTATCTGTTTTTATTGTTTGTGGCACACCCATAATTGCAAAAGCTTGTATAAGGAATTCAGTGACCACTCGGGCTGTCTCTTTTGCTGCTGGTATTGCAAAAGTGAATCCTGAAAAGGTGTCTACCACAACATGGATAAAAGACAAACTACCAAAAGATTTATAATGAGTTACATCCATTTGCCAAATTCCACTGGGTCTCAAAACACAAGGGTTCTTCCCTGGAGGCAGTGTAGGAGCGTGGAAAGGAATGCAAGTTGTACAGGCTTTTACTATGCTCCTAGCTCCCTTTCTTGTTATTCCAAATTGCAAACGTAAAGCTCGAGCAGCCTGATGATATTTAAAATGAGATTCTTGGGCTACCTGAAATAAAGGAGTATTGGCCAACATAGTTAGAAGGCTATCTGCCTTTGAATTACCATCAAAAATAGGACCTGGGAGTCCACTATGAGAGTGGACATGCAAGATATAAACCTTACCTGGATGCTTTCTCACTTGCTCTTGAAGTTCCTTAAAGAGCTGTTATATATTGGAAGCTACAAATTTTATTTGGGCCATGGCAATTCTTTGTTCCACACCTAATGAATAGGCTGAATCAGATATTATATTTATATCTCCTGGATAATAAGTAAGAGCTAGGATGATTGCATACAATTCATTCTGCTGAGTGGACTGAAAAGGAGGTCTGACTAGTCTCTTTATAGTTGAGTCACAAGAGTATACAGCACAAACATTATGTTTGGATGCATGTTTCATTTTGCCTTCGGAAACAATTCCACTAACTTTTACCTGCCTTGCCTATGAGACTCTATGAACGATCCTTCCAGTTACTGCAGCTTCCTTTTATTTACTGGTCTCATTTATAGTGAGAGTTTCAATATAGATTAAAATTTTTTCCTCCAATATATTGTACATCAATTTTTTGGTCATGACACAAGGATCTCATATTAAATTTAGAATACCAACGGCTGAGTTTCCCACTCTTTCTGTCATTTTGGCAGCACTACGGAAATGGGAATACACAAGGACAATAAAAGCTACCTTATTTTTCTTTGTTTCGTAGGTTGCCATTGTGTTGGAATTCATTGCAAAAAAGGCCATACTTAGCTTCTGTATACTGAGTTACTCAGATCCTTAGAAAGCAGATGCAATGTTATTGGTGCCTGAACCCTTCTAACATGGCAGAACTGACTGAGCTCTGCTGATGTAGTTTTTGAGGCCAGTCATCTTTCTGCTATGATTCCATGCCATGATAAGGAGTCTGAATAGGATGGGGAATAGACTAAATAGTGGCTAAAGTTTCCCTTTGTACACTTTATTAGATATTCAGAATAACAAAGGCAAATTGAAAACTATTTAAAATAATAGTTTTAATATTTAAAAAAAATTTAATGTATTAGCAAGTTCTTAAGTATTTTAAAAGTTAGGAAATATGGCAAACAAACTATCTTTGAAATTATTTACTGAAGGCATTGATAAGAACCTCTTGTAAAGGAGTAATTTTAAAAGTATTTTTAAGTGAAGTGTAACTTTTGGATGAAATACATATAAAGAAATATAGTATCAGGAAATGAATGTAAACTGCTTGCATTTTGGTTCTTCTTCCCAGGTTATTTATATCTTCTAAATCCAATTCTCCCTGAGCAACAAGAAAACTATTCGGTTCTGCACACATATATTGTATCCAAGATCTACTGTAATCTATTTAACATGTATAGGACTGCTTGCCATCTGGGGGAAAGGGTGGAGGGAGGGAGGGGAAAAATCGGAACAGAAGTGAGTGCAAGGGATAAGGTTGTAAAAAATTACCCTGGCATGGGTTCTGTCAATAAAAAGTTATTTAATTAAAAAATAAATAAATAAATACAGAAAGAAAAAAAAAGAAATATAGTATCTTAATATAATAATGTAATAATTCACAGAAAATACTTATTTCGAGAAACTACATCTACATGAGACTTAACTGAGTCTCCATATTTAAATTTGTACTTTTTGTTTATATTACCTTACTTTAACTTGGAGATATAAATTAAGTCCTCATACATAAAATGACCAGAATAAGAACCTGACAAAAAGAAATTTAAATTTTTCATGTTAATCTTGGGGTTGGAATCTCATAATTTATCATAAAATATGAAGATTAAAAGATTCTGATTTGTAAAAAGAGAGACAACACTTGAAAATAAAAAGGTTCACACATTTCTCCCTTTGACAGTAGAGGTTGAAGCATTCACTTAAATGACATGGCAGCAGAGTTGTGAATAACACTCTTTGTGTAGCTTTGGGAAATGGTAAGACTGGGGTATGCTAGTGCTAGGACTACATATGCAGAGTGATACTATCCCATAAGTATTTTTTTTAGAAGAAGCAGAACAAACAAAACAAAACAAAAAAAAAAAAAAAAAAAAACTATTTTCCCACTTCCCCAAGAAGGATTTTGTGATGTCTTAATACTATGAAAAATAGCCCAGAGAGATTTTAGTAATGGTAGCTCAAGATAGTCCAATCTTGCACACATAATTAATGACTCAACCATTATATCAACTTCATCTAATCCATCTTATAGCTATTAGTTTCATATTCACAACTCAGTAATATTAGAAAATCTAGATTGTTCAAAGTGGCTCTGGAAGAGACTGGTTACAAAAAAAAAAAAAAATACCAGTTAGTAGATTATTGCTGTAATCCAGGGATAAAATGATAAAGTCCTAAATGTGAGGAGGATAGTGTCCTTCATTTTTCCATTAGCTTAATTACAAACACCTAAGTGCTTGTTATGCACAAGGCTCCATATGAAGCCCTAGCGATACAAATATAGAAAACAATGTCTGTATTCCGTGAGTTTACAACTTATTGGGGAAACGAGAAATATATAGATAATTTCTTGTAAACTATATACAAATTGTTTTCTGGGGAGGGATGGTGACGTGTATATGGGGCAAAAGGAGGAGATATTTGATTTTTGGTTGAGGAGTCTCACTCCACCCTCAATTTACTTTGGATCAACATTTATTCTATGATGGCACCTCAATCTTTCCTTTGCTTAGGTCTAAAATCTCAAACTTGATTTCTCTCTCCTCTAACTTCAAAGTCCAAGCAGCTGCCAAATCTTATTAATTCTACTTCAACAGCATCACTGTTCCCTAGTTCAATCAATAAACAAGCATTTATGAATAAGCATAGGCAATGAGGAAGCAAAATTATTATTATTTTTTTGCAGCTGATAATGATAATTTGCTTAGAGAACCCTAGACACTCAACTAAAAAGCTAATATTAAACAATTGACTTCAAAGTTTCAGGACATAAAATAAATGCATACAAACCATAAGTATTTCTTCATATTACCAATAAAACCCAGTAGGAAAAGATAAATTCCATTTAAAATAACTACAGAAATACAATAGACTTGGGAGTTTCTCTATCAAAACATACACACACATAAGTATTTTATGAACACAATTTACAAAATATTTTTATACAAAGGTAAATATAAATAATTGGGAAGATATTAATTCTTCATGGGCAGGCCAAGTCAATTTAATACAATGCCAGTTAAAGTACTAAAGAATGACAATAAATCTAGAAAAAAAAAGTCACAAAATTAACCAGAAAAACAAAAAATCAAGAATATCAAGGGAATTTTTTAAAAAATTATAAAGAAGACCTAGCAACACCAGATCCTAAACCATATTATGAAGATATAATCATCTATGAACAGGCAATTTTCTAGTCATATGAAAAAATGTTCTAAATCACTATTGATCAGAAAAATGCAAATTAAAACAACTCTGAGGTATCACTACCTACCCCTCAGACTAAAATGACAAGAAAAGATAACAAATGTTGGAGGGAATGTGGAAAACAGGGACACTAATACATTGTTGGTGGAGTTGTGAACTGATCCAACCATTTTGGAGAGCAATTTTGAACTATGCCCAAAGGGCTATCAAACTATACATACTCTTTGATCCAACAGTGTCCCTACTGAGTCTGTATCCCAAAGAGATCATAAAAAGGGGGGAAAAGGACCCACATGTACAAAAATGTTTGTAGCAGCTCTTGTTATAGTGGCAAGAAACTAGAAACTGAGTGAATGCCCATCAGTTGGAGAATGACTGAATGAGTTATGGTATATGAATGTTATGGAATATTATTGTTCTATAAGAAACAATCAGTGGGATGATTTCAGAAAAGTCTGGAGAGACTTACATGAACTGATGTTAGGTGAAGTAAGAAGAACATTTTTATATAGGTATTTATAAATTTGAGTTCTTCTATCTTTTCATCATTTATCAATTGAGGAATGGCTTGTATTTTTGTAAACTTGCCTCAGTTTTCTATATATTTTAGAAATGTTCCCTTTCTCAGAGAAACCTACTGCAAGGATTTCCCACAACTTCTTGTTTTTCTTCTATCTTTGGATGCATTGGTTTTGTTCAAAAGCTTTTAAAATTGTATGCAATTTAAATTATCCAATTTACCTCCTGTGAACATATCTTTTGTTTGGGTCATGAAATCTTTCTCTCTCCATGGTTCTGACAGATTATTTCTTCCCACCTCCCTAATTAGCTTATGGCTTTGACCCAGTGATACTTCTACTAACTCTATACCCCAAAGAGATCAAAGAGCAAAAGGGCTCATGTACAAAAACATTTTCAGGAATTTTTTTTGTGATGGCAAAGAATTGAATATCAAAGGAAAGCACACTAATTGGAGAATGACTAAAGTTAAAATATATCAATATAATGGAATACTATTTTGCTATAAGAAATAATGAAGCAGATGGTTTCTGAAAATCCTGGGTATATTTGTATGAAATGATACAAAGTGAAGTAAGCAGAACTAAGGAAACAATTCACACAGTAACATCAATAATGTAATAATGAATTGTGAAAGATTTAGTATCTCTGATCAAAACAATGACCAACCACAATTTGTAAGGACTCATGATGAAATATATTATTTCCAGAGAAAGAACTAGTAAGTATAAATTGAAGTATTTTTTCTCTTTCTTTTTTCTTTTCTTTTTTTGGGGGGTAGGAGGAATTTGTTTTCATGATCTATATATATTTTTATAATGGGTTTCTTGCTTTTGCCTTTTTAAAGGATGAAAGAAGAAGTGGAGGGAGAGAATTTGGAACTGGGGGAGGGGAAGTTTGCAGTTTTTAAAAATAAATAAAAAACATTTTAAAGAAGTATTTATTAAGTACCTACTATGTTTCAAGCAATGAACTCAGGGGTCCTCAAACTATGGCCCGCGGGCCAGATGTGGCAGTTGAGGGCGATGATCCCCCTCACCCAGGGCTATGAAGTTTATTTAAAGGTCCACAAAACAAAGTTTTTGTTTTTACTATAGTCTGGCCCTCCAACAGTCTGAGTGACAGTGAACTGGCCCCCTATTTAAAAAGTTTGAGGACCCCTATTTGTATCCTGGATACAATGAGAAAAAGGAATTGTATCTGTCCTCAAGGAGAAGAGATTCTATCTAGTTAAAACCCCAATACTCTATCATGTACACTGTCACAAAAGTCTCCTGGTTAGTTTTCAGACTTCTGATTCATTCCTTCTAACCCACTTCTCCAAGCCATCCTTCATTCGGTTGCCAAAATGATATTACTAAAGCTCTACTTTCCTAGGTTACTCCCCTACTCAAAAAAAGTGCCAATGCTTCCTTATTTCTTTTAGGATAAAATACATCTTTTTGGCATTTAAAGTCTAGTTCCTCCTTTTTTGATTTCACATTATTCCCCACTCCTGAATCCTATATTCCAATCAAAATGTCCTATTTGTTTTTCCCTGTACATGACAGGCCATCTCCTGTCTGTCTTTGCACAGGCTATTCCTCGGAGTTGGAAATGCATTTCCTTGTCTTGTTCCTATTTAGACTCCTTAACTTCCTCTACAGTTTAGCTCAAATTCCACTTCCTACTTGAAACATTTAGACTTCCCCAGTTGCTAGTGTCCCTCTGCCAAATTACTTTGTAAGCATTTTAAATTAACTTAACTGCATATTTATTGTTTCTTTTCCATTCCCCAATAGAACATTAATTCCTTGAGACAGGAACTGTAGCAGAATATAGTGGAAAGTTCACTAGTGTGGGAGTCAAAGGACTTACCTTTAAATACTAGGTCAGCCACTTACTGCCCATATGACCTTGGGCCTCAGTTTACTCATCTGTAAAATGAGGGAATGGGACTAGATGGTTTCAAATGCTCCTTCCATCTCATCTATGATCCTGTGATTATTTTCAGTTCTGTCTTTTTATCCCCAGCCCCTGGAATAAAGTAGATACTTAATAAATGAATGTTAAATGAATCATTCTCCAGACTAAGAAAATGGTTTTCCTTACTTCCCAATTCAACATAAACCAGAAATGTCACTACTAGATATGACACAAAACCATCAGGCTACCACCATGGTTTGAAATACTTTTCTCATCTAATATGACCCCCTAAACTCACAGTGATAGGACCAATGTCTATTAGAGTATCCTCTTCTATGCCCCTACAAAGATTAATCTAGAGTTTCCCTAAAAGGCACAAAGCCAACAGCTGATGAGGGGGAAGCTGGGAAGGAGAAGTAATGTAGAGGGTGGAACTTTAGAGAAGAATACTGATGTGGGAAACTGGGGAATGTGTAGATAATATCCCAGTCACTAATACAGGTAGAAAATGTGTGACTTATCACCCAGGAGAAGTAATAGCATCAGGTTTACTGATACAGAATCCTAATAAGCAACCTGGTGATAGTCACCCAGATTCTGACTCCAAGCAACAGAATTCAGAACTGCAGCTGCTACAGCTGATCAACCTATCCTCACTAGGTAAATGGCAGACCATTGGAATGGTTGGTAGACACTGGTGCAGATCATACAATCATTAGAGGTGCCAGCTGGCTCAGTCACTGGCCAAAGATTAAGGCAGACACCTACATGTCTGGTGTAAGAGGATCAATAGTGCTGCCCCTATGAGATGGACTTTTGAAGGTGAAACGAGTTTTTACTCCTTTTAGAGTTGAAAAATCCCCATCTGTGGGGAAGAGACATTTTACAACAATTAGGATTACAAATGAGTACTTTGATTTTTTAGGCAGGGCTGCTGTTGAAGGTCTGCCAACACTTTCACCTGTTCTATCCGATGGAAAACTGATACACCAGTGTGGATAGAACAGTGGCCCTTAGCTAGTGATATTAGATATAGTACAGGAGCAACTTGATCAAGGACACTTACAACCTTCTCTAAGTCCTTGGAGTTCCCCAGTGTTTGTTGTAAAAAAGAAATCTGGAAAATGAGGTTATGTATATCTGTTTCAAGTATACTTCTCCAAAGTAAGGCAAAGACTGAGGTTGTGCCTCCCTTGACCCCAATTTCTGGTAATCTCTAGATGTAATGAATCAGCTTTTTGGTCACCTAAAGGACGTAAAAAGGTTCCTGCAGGGAGGGCTGTGCCTTTCAGACTTTGTGAATATCCCTAGGCTATACCATGTTCTATAGACCAGATATGTTTCTGTGAACTATTATAGCTTTATTAAATAATCTGGCTATGTTAGAGCTAAGTAAATCTTGAATGAACTGAAGTTACCTCATTTTTGTCTGAGTATTGAACCTGAACCAACAGAGTTCTGATATTAAGACTGTCTCTTCTTACACCTAAGAGGAAAACAGGTAAATTTTCCTTCTATCCATCCCATTAAAGTTAATACATTTACCAGTCATCTTAAACAATCTTCATGTTGCTGAATTCCAGGCAACTAAGTTGTTCAGAAGTTAATTTTTTGGTGTCATCAATATATTTGGCAGTCATACAAAGCCTATGTTCCCCTATGTTCTTTGAATAATGCTTTTAAATGCATTAAGTACATAGGATTTCAATAGAAAGAAATTACATTGAAATACAGTTATTCTGAGTTGCTGCTCATCAATTGGGGAATAGATGAATAAGTCACAGTATATGAATGTTATGGAATAGTATTGTTCTCTAAGAAACTATCAGCAGGATGATTTCAGAAAGTCCTGGAGAGATTTATATAAACTGATGTTAAGTGAAGTAAGTAGAACCAATTAGAACATTGTACACAACAAGATTATAAGATGATCAGTTCTGATGAAGATGGCTCTTTTCAAAAATGAGATGATTCAGGCCAATTCCAAGAGGACTATGGGGACCGAATGTGGATCACAACATAATATTTTCATCTTTTTTTTTTTTAATTGTTGTTTGCTTGTTTTTTTTTTCTCATTTTCCCCCTTTTTGATCTTTTTTTTTTTTGTACAGCATAATAAATATAGAAATAAGTATAGAAGAGTTTCATTTTTAACATGTATTGGATTATTTCCTGTGAGGGAAAGAAAGATTTGGAACACAAGGTTTTGCAAGGTTGAATGCTGAAAACTATCTTTGCATATATTTAAAAAATAAAAAGTTGTTTTTTAATAAAATTGGAAGAGCACTGAAAAAAAAAAGAAATATAGTTATAAATTTTTTTTTAGTTCACAGGTGCCAGGTTAAGATCTCTGGCATGGAGTCTGGAGAATTATTGGAAAAGAAGCTGAGAATATGTTGATATTGCTATATGCCCATACATTTTGTTATTTGTAAAAAAAAAAAAAAAATGTAGTTTTAAATATTCACTTTCAGGGGAGTAGGGCCCAAACATGGACCTTCCATGATTCATATAAGATCTTGAGATAAGTGAGAGATTAGAATCAGTAGCTAGAAACAAGAAAAAACTTCTATTGTTCTTTGATTATAGGGTGTGTCTCTCCTTCAACTCTTGGATTGAAAGGCGACTTGGGAGTAAAACAAACTAGAGCAGAGGTTTAGAACTAGAAAATATAAGATGAAAAAGCATGTTCTAACTAACACAGAACATGGTTTTTCATCTTATATTGGGCCTATCTCCCCAAGAGATCTTAAAGGAGGGAAAGGGACCCACATGTTCAAAAATGGTTTGTGGCAGCCCTTGTGGCGATAAACTGGAAACTAAGTTGGAAAATGGCTGAATAAGTTATGGTATGTGAATGTTATGGAATATTATTGTTCTGTAAGAAAAGACCAGCAGGATGAATACAGAGAGGCTTGGAGAGACTTACATGAACTAAGCTAAGTGAAATGAGCAGAATCAGGAGATCATTGTACATGGCAACAACAATATTATACAACAATCAATTCTGGTGGCTGTGACTGTTTCCAACAATGACATGATTGAGGCCAGTTTCAATGATCTCATGATGAAGAGAGCCATCTACATCCAGAGAGAGGCCTATGAGAACTGAGTGTGGATCACAACCTAACATCCTCGCTCTTTTTGTTGTTCATTTGCAGTTTGTTTTCTTATTCATTTTCTTTCCTTTTTGATCTGATCTTTCTTGTGCAGCAAGATAATTGTACAAATATGTTTACATATATTTGATTTAACATATATTTTAACATGTATAACATATATTGGATTACTTGTCATCTAGAGGAGGGGGTTGGGGGAAGAAGGGGAAAATTTGGAACATAAGGCTATGCAAGGATCAATGTTGAAAAGTTATCCGTGCATATGTTTTGAAAATAAAAAGCTTTAATAATAAAAAAACAAATAAATAAACAAAAGTCCTCCCCATGAGAAATACCTTCACTGAGCTTGTGAGAGGTGGTTAAAAGTCTTTAATTACACAACTGCAGAGATGAGTATTCTATGGAATAGGAAAGACTGGAGTCAAAACTTGACTTTTAAAAAAATACCAAATCAAAAGATCCTCCCTTCCTTAATGCCTCAAAGGCTAAGTACCAGAGAACACAACCTAGCAGGAGTGCATAATCCTCCCTTCCTACCCCTCATCCCTAGTTCAGTTCTTCTCCAGATTCCAGATTGGCTGAATACTATCTTATCTGAAAAGTTTAATCTCCCCACATGAATCTAAATCTCCTCTGACCACATAATTACGTCTGCTCTCCACACACATGTAAGTGGTTTTCCACCTCTAATTACATTTTACAACTGTGTTCCTTATTCTAAATCTCCACCCCTGATTACATTTTTCTTTTTTTATTTCCCTGTTCTACATCCTTTTCTTAGGTTTCAGTTTTCTAATTGAAATTTCATTTCTCAGTATTTATCTAATTTAATTTTTGTAAATCTGTGAGAACTAAACCTTCATCCAATTCTAACACTCTCTACATGTTCAACTAGTGGTGATTTGCCTTTGTTGGAAGATTTCAACTCTCAGAACTATCCAACTAGCTAAAGTAGACCAATTTTGAGAGTTCTATTAGCCCTGATAGAAGTTTTTCTTTCTATCAGTGCTGAATTTGTCTTTCTACCTGAACAAGAAGACTGGATATTCCTAGCCACCCTCCAGTGCTTCCCAAAAGGTTAGCTAAAGAAAAAAAAAAATGTGAAAGAAAGGGAGAAGAAAGAAATAGAGCTTAAAGGTGTGTGTGTGTGTGTGTGTGTGTGTGTGTGTGTGTGTGTGTGTAGTTGAAGAACTTCCAACAGCTGCCTGTAGTCAAGATAAGGTGAAGAACTTCCAAGGACATTTAAATTCCTCTTCAATATTTTAGTTTCTCTAGGTCTCTGTGACCTGCATGAGTATGTTGAGTGGTAGCCAATATGTACTTAGATTTTTAGACATATGTATTTAACCTCGAATGATGACATTTATCACTGTTCAAGTTACCAACATCTGGACAATTAGTTTCTGTTGTTTTGGGCACGAATAACATCCAATTAAGGGATGGGGGTGGAGGGGGCACCTACCTATCTCTTAATGTTCTCCAACTCATGATGTAATTCTTTGTATCTAAAACCTATAAAAACTGTATACCTTATCCCCTTCTTTAGCCCTTCTACTGTGAGCTCTCTCTCTTTCCCTCCTCACAGTGAATTGCTCATTCTCATGAACAACTTTTCTGCTTTTTACTTTGAGAAATCTCTGAGTAGTCATTTTTGGATAGGATTTCTATCCCTCACAGAGTTAACCCCTAGCCACCAAACCCTTTGTTGTTACAAAAAACAAAAACAATTAAGAAAAAGCATTCAATATATTAACTAAATGTGACAATTTTTTTCTCTGAATAGATTTTCTTTGGGTTGGAGGAGGAAATAGTAACTGACTGAGGCATCCATTTTGTGTGGGGGTGGGTAGGGGTGGGTATGGGTGTGTTAAACAAAATGTTAAGACATAATTTGGTCAGCTAAAATCAATAGCAAAATATCTAGATTTGAGCTAACATCAATCCATAAGTATTTCTAAAGTGCTTACTTTCCTGTTTTCTTTCTCTTATTGCTTCCTTTTAAAAGATAGAAAAGATAGTCTCTGCCCTTAAGAAACTTATATTTTATCAAGGAAGACAAGGTGCACATCCATAAGTATATACAAAGGAAATACAAAATATTTCAGAAGGAAAGTATGAATTTTGTCCAGAAGACAGTGTTTGAATTGAGTATTGAAAGAGAAGAAATACATTCTAGACATGAGCCAGAGAGAGAGGAAGCCTCATACAAGTCATAAAGAAGGACATGGAATGCAATGTGTGAAGAAGAACAACAAAAGACCCATTTTGGTTAGAACATAGGCTATGAAAAGGGGGATAATTTATCAGAGGGCTGATAAAATGTAAAGTGTCAAGGAAGCAAGAGAGTTAAAAAAAATGAGAGTTTATGTTTTATCATAAAGCAGTAATAGGGAGACCCTGAAATTGATTGAATAAGGGAGTAAATGGTTAAGATCTTAAAAAAAAAAAAAAATTTCCTTCAACAGCAATATGGTGGATGGATTGAAGTGGGGAAGCACTTGAGTCTAGGGAGTCCATTTAGTGGCTATCTCAGGAATCAGAGAGCCTGAAGAATCAATGAAAGGTATAGTTAAAGAACAGGTTTCCTGCTCCAGCTGTGGAACCTAAGAGGTCTCAACCCTTCAAACTCTTGAGGTTACCTAAAAGTATAAAAATTACCATCTCCAGGTTACTGTTAGATCACATATACTCAAGTAAATAAACACAGATGAGGTAGCCAGGGACCCGCAGTCAAGGCTCAGACTCACATAGACACTTTCCTTATTCGAAAAGCCACTATGACTGCAAGGGTTGAGGGGAGTGGGTAGGGAGAGGAGGAGAAGGAAGGGAGAGAGAGAGAGAGACAGAAACAGAGACATACAGAGAGAGAAAAGACAGAGACGGAGACAGGCAGACACAGATAGACACACAGAGAGATAGAGAAAGACAGAGAAAAGCAGACAAAGACAGACAGATACACAGAATCAAAGAGAGATGGAAAAAGACAGAGACAGAGAAACAAAGAAAGACAGAGTCTCACAGAGTTCCCACAGTCAGAACCCAGGAACCAGTTGCCTTCAAGTCTAATTAATTCTTTTAAGATTTATTAAGTAGGGGCAGCTAAGTGGTGTGGTGGATAGAGCACCAGTCCTGAAATCAGGAGGATCTTTTCAAAGTTGAGCTCACATACTTAACACTTCCTAGCTGTGTATGTGATCCTAGGCAAGTCACTTCAATTGCCTCAGCAATAAATAAATAAAAATTTAAAAAAATATATCTACTGAGTAAGTACTACTTCTGTTAGTGTCCAATCCTTTTTAATGCAATGACCTGCCATGGGCTAGAGAAATAGAGAAATAAGGTCATGCATATCCTGTATTATGGAGCCCAAATTGCTGGAGTTAAAGTCTTATTATATCTATATATATTGACATCTAGGCAGCTTGGTACCACAGTGGATGGAAGTCTGTATTCAGAGTCAGAGAGAACTGAATTCAAATTTTAACCCAAACAGGGACCTTACTTCCAGGTGACTCTTGCTGATTCTGGGCAAATCATTCAATCTCTATCTGTCTCAATTTTCTCATCTGAAAAAGGAGATAAAAATAGTACCCATCTCCTAGGGTGGTTGTGAAAATAATATTTGCAAAATATTTTGCAAATCTTAAAGCACTAGATAGATCCTAGCTTTTATCTTTATCTGTTGGTGTGTTATGATAGTGTATAAGTATAGGAATACATACACAACACACAGAAATTATTGCACTGTCTGGTTGATACAAAAGTAAAGAGCCTCTCCAAATGAAGATGGATTCATCATCAACAACAACAATAACAGCTAACATTCATATTGCATTTTAAAGTTTGCAAAACACTTTGCAAATATCTCATTTGATCCTCTCAACAACTCTGGAAAGTACATTCTATTATTATCCCTATTTTACAGATGAGGAAACTAAGACAGAATTTAAGTTAATCTATCCAAGATCACACAACTAGTATCTGAGGCTGGTTAAGATCTTTGTCAGTTTTAAAAGGCTTTTTTTAGGAACAATATAGAAGCTCAACTAACTAATTTTTATGTATCATGCCCTCTGGAAACTGGGCAGAGAGATTTACTTAGCCAAAAAGAAACATTCAAACAGCATGAACATATTTGGAGGGATGGCCCAAAAGGTCATCTGAAATCCAAAGTACATCCTAGGGGAAGAAAACCTAAATCTTTCTTCTTTTTGTGAACTGAGTCCTCAAAACAAAGAATAGCAAAGTGAATTACCCTATGCTGAGGAGAGTTATGGAACAATATGTAAATCAACTGAAAGATTAGGAAATTATGAATGTGTTCTGAATTCTTTTGAGCTCCAAGAAAAGAGCAGTTTCCCTGATAAACTTTTAAGTCCATCAGAACTTGTGAAGTTGGTCAAAGTAAAAAGGTCATTTGGGAAGCCCTGTAAATCTATATATGTAGTGGGTCAAATTGTGTGCTGAAAACAAACCAGAACCAGAAATTTAGGAACCAATGAGGGTTTATTAAATTCACAAGCAAGGTAAAATTTCTTCTTAACACCCCACCCACCCCCGCCCCTCTACTGGCAGCAATTCCCTGAAGGAACAAAAGAATAAAGCTTTTATAGGTTTATTTAGCTTTATATAAGTTTCAATTTCCTCAGGAGGTGAATTGGGAATGGAGTACCTATGGATTGGAAAGGGTGAAAAGGATTGGAAAGGAAAGATTGCTTGCAGAATAGAAATAGAGGATGTGGTATCCTTAGATTAGATAGAACCTGTTGCTTTAGCTAATTAACAGGAACGATTCTTCAGATTAGCTCTCTCTTATGCCTTAATAGATAGGATTCTCCTTGCTGCTTCTGAAGCAGGATGGGAACTGCAATGCAAACCTGCTTAGAGGCAATACAGAGGAACTATAGACAAAATGGAATTGCTTTAGTTTTATTGGCTATCCACAGTACCTAAAACATATCTAGAACATTTATTTTTACAGCTGTTAATCTTGAGAAACAAGGTGAAAACTTGCTGATTGCTCTCTATAGCATTCTTGTTTGCACTGTGCCAGTGTCATTGCCTTTATTCTTTTTTTCCTATTAAAACTTTTCATTTTCAAAACATATACATAATTTTCATCATTCACCCTTGCAAAACCTTGTGTTCCAGTTTTTTCCCTCCTTTTCTTCCCCTAGACAAGTAATCCCATATTATGTTAAACGTATGCAATTATTCTATGCATATTTCCACAGTTATCAAACTACACAAGAAAAATCAGATCAAAAAGGGGAAAAAATGAGAAAGAAAACAAAATGCAAGCAAACAACAATAAAAAAAAGTGAAAATACTATGATGTGATCTATACTCAGTCTCCATAGTCCTTTCTCTAAGTGTAGATGCTCTCTGCATCACAAGGCCATTGGAACTGTCATTGTCTCTATTCTTAATATCATCAATATTCATTCAAACAGAAATCTAGAAGATCTAGGATCTTTTTCTATTTCCTATCTGGAGGGTTATTAACACTCTGCTGAACAAACAGGTAACAAACAACTTTGTTAGCTTTTCATAGCTAACAGTTACCCACACTTAACACTATACACCAAGATAAGGTCAAAATGGGTTCATGATCTAGACATAAAGAATGATATTATAAATAAATTAGAAGAACACAGGATAGTTTACCTCTCAGACTTGTAGAAGAGGAAGGAATTTATGACCAAAGAAAAACTAGAGATCACTATTGATTACAAAATAGAAAATTTTGATTATATCAAATTGAAAAGTTTTTGTACAAACAAAACTAATGCAGACAAGATTAGAAGGGAAGCAATAAACTGGGAAAACATTTTCACAATCAAAGGTTCTGATAAAGGCCTCATTTCCAAAATATATAGAGAATTGATTCTAATTTATAAGAAATCAAGCCATTCTCTAATTGATAAATGGTCAAAGGATATGAACAGACAATTCTAAGCTGAAGAAATTGAAACTATTTCTAGCCATATGAAAAGATGCTCCAACTCATTATTATCAGAGAAATGCAAATTAAGACAACTCTGAGATATCACTACACACCTGTCAGATTAGCTAGGATGACAGGAAAAGATAATGCTGAATGTTGGAGGTTATGTGGGAAAACTGAGATACTGATACATTGTTGGTGGAATTGTGAATGCATCCAGCCATTCTGGAGAACAATCTGGAACTATGCTCAAAAAGTTATCAAACTGTATATACCTTTGATCCAGCAGTGTTACTACTGGGCTTATATCCCAAAGAGATCTTAAAGGGACCTGTATGTGCCAAAATGTTTGTGGCAGCCCTTTCTGTAGAGGCTAGAAACTGGAAATTGAATGGATGCCCATTAATTGGAGAATGGCTGAATAAGTTGTGGTGTCTGAATGTTACAGAATATTATTGTTCTGTAAGAAATGACCAGCAGGATGATTTCAGAGAGCCCTGGAGAGACTTACATGAACTGATGCTAAGTGAAATGAGCAGGACCAGGACATCATTATATATACTTCAACAACAATACTATATTATGATCATTCTCTTGGACATGGCTCTCTTCAACACTGAGATGAACCAAATCAGTTCCATTTGTTCAATAATGAAGAGAAGCAGCTACACCCAGTGAAAGAACTCTGGGAAATGAGTGTGAACCACAACATAACATTTGCACTCCCTCTTTTTTTTGTCCGCTTGCATTTTTTATTTCCTTCACAGATTAATTGTACATTATTTCTAAATCCAATTTTTCTTGTGCAGCAAAATAATTGTATGGATATGTGTGTGTGTGTGTGTGTGTGTGTGTGTGTGTGTATTGTATTTAACATGTATTAGTCTATGTGCCATCTAGGGGAGGGAGTGGGGGAAAGGAGGAGAAAAGTTGGAACAGAAAGTTTTGGAAGGGTCAGTGCTGAAAAATTACCCATGCATATATCTTGTAAATAAAAAACTATGATAAAAAAATAAATTAAAAAAAGAAAAAACAACAACAACAAAAATAGCTAACAGTTGTCTTGTGTTCTGAGACATATTCATATTGTAAATAGTCAGAAAATTATTCTTTTATCTATCAGATATTTATTCAGCACTTAATATATCAAGTAACTCCACCAGGGTCTATAGAGAAACAAATTAAAGTCACTTTCAGGAAAAAATCAAGAAAAAAGAACTTCGACACTGAAAGAGAATTTATCTAAAATATTCTTAGAAAAAAAGGAGAATTAAAAAAGAATTATTGCTAGCTAGAGCACCAGCCTTAAAGTCAGGAGAACCTGAATTCAAATGTGATTTTAGACACAACACTTCCTAGCTGTGTCACCCTGGGCAAGTCACTCAGGAAAAAAAAAGGAGAAATATTGCTACTCAATATACTTATGAATGATTAAGAATAATAATATTGTTGCCTATAACATTATATTTTTAGATATATCTGGCCTTTTTTTTTTTTTTTTTTAAAGCCCTGATGGCTTTCTCACCCCACAGGAAAAACTTTTTTTTTTTTTTTTTTAAATATAGCTTTTTATTTACAAGTTATATGCATGGGTAATTTTACAGCATTGACAATTGCCAAACCTTTTGTTCCAATTTTTCCCCTCCTTCCTCTCATCCCTTCCCCCAGATGGCAGGTTGACCAATACATGTTAAGTATATTAAAGTGTAAATTAAATACAATATAAGCATACATGTCCTAACAGTTATTTTGCTGTACAAAAAGAATCAGAGTTTGAAATAGTGTACTATTAGCCTGTGAAGGAAATCAAAAATGCAGGCGGGCAAAAATAGAGGGATTGGGAATTCATTGTAATGGTTCTTAGTCATCTCCCAGAGTTCTTTCACTGGGTGTAGCTGGTTCAATTCATTACTGTTTTATTGGAGCTGATTTGGTTATCTCATTGTTGAAGAGGGCCACGTCCATCAGAATCGATCATCACATAGTACTGTTGTTGAAGTATATAGTGAGCTCCTGGTCCTGCTCATTTCACTCTGCATCAATTCATGTAAGTCTCTCCAGGCCTTTCTGAAATTCTCCTGCTGGTCATTTCTTACAGAACAATAATAAGGAAAAACTTTATAACTATAATCTTAATTAGTCATTTGACTGACTGAAGATAATTAATATTACAAGACAGTTTTCCATATTTTTCTGTGATAGAAAAACAATGCTTTCCTTACAAGCTTCCTGCAGCATGAAGAGCTGAGCTTGTCTCTTTTTCACATTCTCAGAAAAATTAAAGACAAGAGCAAGTATATCAGAAAAGGAGACAATCAATCTAGAGCTAGTTTCTTTGAATTATTCTTTGAATTAGGGTATTGAAAGACTGTTGCTCTCAAACTTTCCTTTTAAATTCTATCCCAGAAGATTATATTCTCACTGTCCTTCCTCCCTTGGACTGGTCCCTCCAAAATGTGTGCAAGAAATTTTCTAAGTTCTACTTAATTTGCATGATACATAAAAATGAGAGTTAGTTGAGGTTCTATGTTGTTCCTAAGAAAGCATTTTATAACTAACAAAGATCTTAATCAGCCTCAGATACTAGTTGATCTTAGACAAATTATTTAAACTCCATATTAGTTTCCTTATCTGTAAAATAGGGATAATAATACCACCTATCTTCCAGAATTGTTGAAAGGATCAAATGAGATATCTACCAAATATTTTGCAAACTTTAAAGTGCAATATAAATGTTAGTTATTATTGTTGTTGATGATAATGATTTTATTATCTTGAAATTACTTGTTCAGGAGCTCTGGGGTTTCAGTCTAGTATGTAAAAACTAAACGCCTGGAATCACTTGTTCATAACTTTATCAGGCCCCACAATGGTTTCATCTCCTTTTTGAAAGGACTACTAGACTATTAGATCAGGAGAATGAAGTAAATTACTTAGTATTTTGCAAAGTTATTCAATTCTTGTAGACAAGACAAAGAGGTATATGATAAGACAAAAGTACAGGGAGCTTGCCAAATGTAAAATAGTCATTAATCATTTGATAAAAGCTTAGAAAGCCTCTCTAGCAGAATGTCCCAGAAAGTGTCCCTAGTCCTGTGACATTTAACATTTTTATCAATCACTTGGTTAAATCTGTAGCTGGCATGCTTATTACATTTGCATATGATACAAAGAAGCATATGAGACAAAAGTAACTCTCTCAAAAGATCTAAAAGGCTGGAATATTAGATACAATTGAATAAGATGCAATTTAGTAGGTTCAAAAAAAATCATCTTCAAAAATGCAAGCAGGGAAAGACATGAGTAGGAATTCATCTGAAAATAATGGATTTAATGGACTGAAAGATCATGAATTAACAGTGTGACATGGTAGCCAAAAGGATTTATGCAATCTCAGACTACATTAAGATAGGCAGATTAGAAAGTATTAGGGAAATTCTGGTCTTAACATACACAGTGTATTGTGTTCAGTCCTGGATACTACATTGTAGGCAAGAAATTAATGAGCCCGAGAGCATCCAGAAAAGGAAGATCAAGAAAGTGATCTGCTTATATAAGGATAGGTTGAAGGAAACAACAATGTTTAGTCTACAGAAGAGAAGACTTAGAGAAGACATGATATCTCTTCTCAGATATATGAAGGAAAAGCATTCATGTTTAGTGACATTTGTTAAGTTCATAATAAAAAAATTTTTGAAAGATGTGAAAAGAAAGGAAGAAATGTTAGACTTACAATCTGGGTTCTACTACCAAATGAATATTACACAAATATGGATTATTATTATTTACTGGATATATAATCTTGGGCAAATGGTTAGACATATCTCTGCCTCAGTTTCTTTTTTTCCCAATCAAAAAGTATGATTAACTTTATTTTTTTAAACGAAGTTTAAAGTAAACAATATTAAAATGACATATTTATACAACATGTGTACAAATAAATGATGTTTTCCTCATGCAATGCACTGAAACATTTTAAGGGGAAAAGATAATAGTGCACTTCAAAAGGAGAAAAGATTTCACAGGTGCTTAACTGTTAAGATATTTTTTTAGAAATTTTTCTTTATATATCAAATTCTTGAATATCCTGCTTTGAGTTTGAGTTCTCACATTATTTTTCCAGCAATCATTTTCTAGAAGCCACTGTGTGTATATAAATATATCTTCTGCTTTAGCCATTTCTACTTAAAATGATATCCCACACTGCCTTTCTTTTCATAATGTATTTTTTGAGGGGAATGCTAAATTTTCTGAACATAAATGACTTTAGTCTCTACATCTTTTTAAAAACACATCTTAAAGGGGATTTTTTTTTGATATTTCGTAAAGCTATTTTTATATAAAATTTTTCCATACTGGTAACCTATTTAACATGTATAGGACTGCTTGCCATCTGGGGGAGGGGGTGGAGGGAGGGAGGGGAAAAATCTGAACAGAAGTGAGTGCAAGGGATAATGTTGTAAAAAAATTACCCTGGCATGGGTTCTGTCAATAAAAAGTTATTAAAAAAATTTTCCATACTGAAATCATTGTGATAATATATAAAGACTTTATATAAAACAACCTGTATATTAAACAAAGCTCTGATTAAGCTGTGTACATACACAGCTATTTGCTAAATCTGAAGTTTAGAAAAGCTAAGCTTTTTCTTGTTTTGTCTTCTTTTGTTTTACCCAAAGATTGTATTGATCTTCCTGAAATTCACAAAAGTTCATGTATTTGGAGCAGAATATTATGTCTGCCTCTGTTTCTACAGTTATTAAATGACAAGAACATTTGTACTACTACCTCACCTCAGTTTATTATGAGGATAAAATAAGATGAGGTATTAAAAACAAAAGCAAACATTTGAAGAGCTATCTACTTAGTCCCAGAGGCTAAAAAAAGAAGCAATGGTTTTATATATATATATATATATATATATATATATAATAAGACAGTAAACCCAAGAGAAGAAGAGTGGTACCAAAAAAAAAAAGCTGAACCTGGAGAAAGGAAGGCTCAGTTCTGAATTCTCCCTTAGATGCTTATTAGCATTAAATGCCAAGGCATTTAATCTTTTTTGATTTGTTTTCTTCCTCTTCTATAAAATTGGGATTATAATGATAAGGTCTACCTCATAAGATGTGAAGATTAAATGATATATAATATATACAAGGTACTTTACAAATTTTAAAGAAGTAGGTATTAGTAGTTATTATTGTTATTTTTGTTTGGGTTTTTTAGGAGGGAGAAAATCAGGGTTAAGTGACTTGGCCAGAGTCACACAGGTAGCAAATTTTTGAGGTTGGATTTGAACTCAGGTTGTCCTGGCTCCAGGGCTGATACTCTATTCACTGTGACAGCTAGCTGCCTCATTTATTATTATTGAAGTTTCATGTAGCACTTTAACTATAATCTTTTTCATTGGATGATTTGACCTCAATGGAATAATCCTTCTGAATCTAATATTCTATGAGTATGTGATTCTGCAAGTCCCCACTGCCAAGGAAATGCTGGTAAATATTTAACATCTGGCTCTTTAGGAATAACTGTGCTTATAATATAGCTTTAAAAGTTAAATCTACATTATTAACATTTTTTTTCCTATCATTTTCCTTTTTTATTATTCTTTTTAAAAATTTTCAACAGCATTTTTCCCCCCAAATATATGTAAAGGTAGTTTTCAACATTCATTTTTGTAAGACTTTGTTTATTGCTTTCTTAAATCCTGCAATCCACAAAATTACATTTTGTAAATGTGAATGCTATACTGAAAATGTAGTAATAGGCCCTAGAGATGGTTCAAATTGACTGCAGAACAATCTTCTCACCTCCTCCCCTTTCCTCTTATCAGTACCATAATTCTTTTAAGCATTCAGATTTGACCTTTTGGAAGCTTTTTTCATCCTTTTGTCCCAGTTTACATAGCCCTTCTAAAGACCTTTCCAATTCCAAGATTTCAGTATTCCCTAAGTAGTACAGCCTGAAAATGGAAGATCAAAATTATTTAATTCATCGTACATCCCATACTAATTCAGATTTTTCTTTTTATATTTAGAAAATGAACACACAACAGGGACATTTTAAGTACTTGTTTCCTTTGTTTACATTTAATAGTTTTACAATCCAAGCAGTCAGGAAACTTCCTGTAAAAGTAGCCCAATCTCAGTAAAATTTCTAAAATCCCTAAACCAGATGTTTTGTACTGAAACCCAACTACTTTTTAACATGAGAATAAAACATTTGATTTTGCATTTTTGACATAATTTTGGTTGTCATTTTAATCAAGGGAAACTCTCACACAAGTGTCAAATGCAGCTGGCCCCAACTACACTGCCAAAAATGGAGGAACCAGATTAAAATGTAATTGGGAAATATTTAACAAGATAAGTAAAAATGCAATCAAACATAGATAATGTTAATATGGGATTTTGTCAATTTGTGCTTGCAGGGAGCCTCATGTACAGTTTCTTTTTGAGTTTGAGACTGCTGCTCTAAACACACCAACCAAATGTATTCCAAACTTTCATTGAAGATCTCTAGGAAAGGGGAATGAAATCTTTTATCTCTGTCTTTTTGGATCAGTTTCCTCATCTGTCAAAATGAGAAGATTGGATTATATAACTTCTGAGATCCCACCCCTCTCTAAATCTATGATATTATATGATTTTTCAAGGGAACTTATTCTACTTGTGGATAGTTCTAATTGTTAAATTCTTCCTTATAGCAACATAAATTCTAATCCTGTCTGATATTAACTAGATGTGTCCCAAGAAGCAGGTCACCTACCTTCTCAATTTTAGGCTTTACGCCATCTATAAAATCAAAATAAAATCTGTAACTAGTTAATTAATTTCACAGGGTTTTTGTGAAGACTAAAATATGCTGAGTCTTTGTAAACCTTAAAGAATTGCCTAGATGGTATGTACTATTAAATCTATGGAATTTGTTCTTAAGTTAGAAATTGTGAAATGGATTTGGAAAATGTGAAAAAAAAAAAGGTGGGGCTTTTCTCCTTTTGTGATGGCAAGGTGGCAAACAATTGGAAAATGAGTGCATGCCCATTAATGGGGAAATGGCTGAATAAATTGTGGTATATGAATGTAATGGAATATTATTATTCCATAAGAAATAATGAAAAAGCTAATTTCAGAAAAGCCTGGAAAAACTTACATGAGTTGATGCTGAGGGAAGGGAGTAGAACCAGGAAAATATCACATACGACAAGAAGATTGATGATCAACTATAATAGACTTACTTCTTAGCAATTCAGTGATTCAAAACAATTCCAAAAAACTTTGGATGGAAAATGCCATCTGCATCTAGAGGGAGAACTGTGAAGACAGATTGTAGATTGAAGCATACTATTTTCACCCTTTTTTGTTTTGTTTTGTTTTGTTTTTTTCTTTCTCACAGTTTTTCCCTTTTGTTCTGATTTTTCTTCTCCAACATGATTCATATGGAAATATGTTTAAAATGAATTGCATATGTATTACCTAAAAGTTTTAATTTAATTTAATTTTTTAAAAAAAGGAAAATAAGGGCTTCTGTTTTATTAGCTTAGGAATGATACTGTTGGGAAGTAAATGGATTTTAAATTATCTTATTTCCCTGGAATTCAATTTCTTCATCTGTAAAATTAGGATTCAATGATCTTGACAGTCTAACATCACTGATTCTATGTAGTTTCTTCATTTATGAGATGAAGAAGTTGAATCGGATGCTTTCCAGTTCTAATTCTATATTGTGTTAAGATTCTATTTTATCTTCTAAATGTTACTTTTTCTTCTAATTGTACCCTCTTTCCTGTTAATTTGCCAATTCATAGGATTAAGTATTTTTTTCTATTCTAATAAAGTCCATATTTGTTTTTGTTTTTGTGTGTGGTTTTTTTTTGTTTGTTTGTTTGTTTTTAGTAATATAAAGACTGATTCCCATCTTTTAAAACTCTTGTTGAAGTGGAAAGTTTAACTCTTAAAAAAGAATCTTTGTTATTATGCAGTCACTGATAGAGATATTGGGTTATCTTCTTTTCTTCAAGCTCAGGAGGACACATCCAGATATTCCTTCTGGTATTCTCCTTTTCAGCCAGACTTCCCCTGAATCCCCAGCTCTTAAGTGCGTTTTTAAAAACCTCCCAGCTCCTGCTCCTCAATCCTTCCTATACAAGGAACAGGGTCCTTTTTTCTCTCCCTAAGGATCCTGATTCAGCTATCCCTTCTAAACTCTGCCCAATGAGAGAAATAGCAGACTTTCCCTCAGGGTGCATGTGCCTTTTTCAATGTCAGACCTTTCCCAGATTAAGGAAAAACTTGGCCATTATTCCGAGGATCCCACTAGATATATTGAGGGTTTTAGGCCCATCTCCCTCCAACTTGATCTTATTTGGGGAGATGCTAACATCATTATCTTTTCTTGCTGCACCATAGAGGAGAAAAAGAGAATCTGGGATCCAGCCCAGAAGTTTGGGGATGATATAGTTGAGTCCTCTTCTTCCTCTGATAGATACCCTCCAGGGACTATTGCTGTCCCAGTCTCATACCCTGGATGGGTCAGGAAGGAAGCAGAGATAGAGAGAGAAAAGAGATCATCTGCCTCTTTGAAGGCAAAAAGAGGGGGATTAAGAAACAGGTTCATTATAAAAAACTAAAGGAAGTTACCCAAGGAGCTAAGGAAAATCCTGTCCTCTTTCAGAGGTGTTTTGTAGAGGCTCTAAAGAAACATATTAACTTGGACTCCACTTCTCCAGAGGGTACCATTGAACTCAGCATGCCTTTTATGTCATTCTGTCCCAGAGGAAGTTGCTGAAGTTAGCCATGGGTTCTCAAACTCCCCAGACACAGCTGTTGGAAATAGCTTTTGGAGTTTTTAATAATAGGCACCAAAGTGAGGCAGGGGAGAACACTTGGAGGGCTAAGGCAAGAATTAAAGGAGGCTCAAATTTTAGCTGCTGATATCCAAAAATCATGTGGGTTCATGCTACAAATGCCATGGCTAGGATCATTGGTCTCCAGACTGTCCTTGGAAGAAACCTCCAGATATGAGACCTAAGTGCCAACAGGAGGGGCACTGGAAGAGAGACTGCTCACAATGGAATCAAGCCACTTCTCTCCAATGCCTTGTTCTCTGGTCTCCTCGGGATTAGGAATGATGGTTCCCCGGGGTTTGGCCAGGTTCCCTCTTATTTCATCATGATGACTGAACCCATGGTTACTTTGGCAGGTAAATCCAATGAATTTCTCTTTGACTTTTTGAGAGCCTCATTTTCTGTCCTCCCCTTGTACTCCAGCTCCACCTGCCCCTCCCCTCTTAAAGTGATGGGAATTGAAGGGAACTGTTTTGAGACCTTCTCTCTGCCTGGTCAGTTTGATGACCCATTATTCAAGCACTCTTTTCTTATTATCTCCTCCTGTCCTGTCCCCCTAGTTGGGGGTATGACAATAATGAAACTGGGGACTCAACTTTTTCTCAGACTTTGTTTCAGTGTCTGTCCAAATCCATGGTGTCTTAAATAAAGATTTAAACCTGGATCTGCTTAATGGCAGCCTCATTATCTGCAGCCCAATCTGAGAGGCTTCTCTGGCTGATGCTATAAAAACTCTTAACTTTCTAGGCTCCTGAGGCTACAAAATATCCTTGTCTAAGACCCATGTTAACTGTCAGTCTGTTTAGTATTTGAGCCATGAATTAGCTCCCACCTCCATTCCCTCACAGAGGAGAGGAAACTAGTGATCTTGTCACTTCCTGAACCTGCCTCAAAGAAACAGCTGTGTACTTTTCTGGGCATGATGGGATTTTGTAGAATCTGGATACCTAACTTTGGGATTATTGCCAAGCCCCTCTATAATTCTATTCAAAGCCTATTCAAGGCTATGACACACTTTCCCTTGACTAGGGCCCTGATCAGGCCAAGGCTTTTAAGCGCCTAAAAGCTAAACTGACTTTTGTCCCAGAGTTAGCCCTGCCTAATTAAGAAAAGCCATTTACTATTTGGGAATCTATCTACCAAAGGAAAGTCAGGAATTATATGAGCAAAATTATAAAAAACTTTCCACACAAATAAAGTCAGATTTAAATAATTGGAAAAATATTAAGTGCTCTTGGATAGGCCGAGCGAATATAATAAAGATGACAATACTCCCTAAACTAATCTATTTATTTAGTGCTATACCAATCAGACTCCCAAGAAAATATTTTAATGATCTAGAAAAAATAACAACAAAATTCATATGAAAGAACAAAAGATCGAGAATCTCAAGGGAATTAATGAAAAAAAAATCAAATGAAGGTGGCTTAGCTGTATCTGATCTAAAACTATATTATAAAGCAGCAGTCACCAAAACCATTTGGTATTGGCTAAGAAATAGATTAATTGATCAATGGAACAGGTTAGGTTCACAAGACAAAATAGTCAATATAAAAAAAAAATTAAAAAAAAAATAGTCAATATAGCCATCTAGTGTTTGACAAACCCAAAGATCCTAACTTTGGGGATAAGAATTCATTATTTGACAAAAACTAATGGGATAACTGGAAATTAGTATGGCAGAAATTAGGCATGGACCCACACTTAACACTGTATACCAAGATAAGATCAAAATGGATCCATGAATTAGGCATAAAGAACGAGATTATAAATAAATTAGAGGAACACAGGATAGTTTATCTCTCAGACTTGTGGAGGAGGAAGAAATTTGTGACCAAAGATGAACTAGAGACTATTGCCAATCACAAAATAGAAAATTTTGATTACATCAAATTAAAAAGTCTTTGTACAAACAAAACTAATGCAAACAAGATTAGAAGGGAAGCAACAAACTGGGAAAATATCTTCACAATTAAAGGTTCTGATAAAGGCCTCATTTCCAAAATATGTAGAGAATTGACTCTAATTTATAAGAAATCAAGCCATTCTCCAATTGACAAATGGTCAAAGGGTATGAACAGACAATTTTCAGATGGTGAAATTGAAACTATTTCCATTCATATGAAAGAGTGTTCCAAATCACTATTGATCAGAGAAATGCAAATTAAGACAACAATTAATACCACTACACACCTGTCAGATTGGCTAAGATGACAGGAAAAAATAATGATGAATGTTGGAGGGGATGCAGGAAAACTGGAACACTGATGCATTGTTGGTGGGGTTGTGAACGAATTCTGGAGAGCAATTTGGAATTATGCCCAAAAAGTTATCAAACTGTGCATACCCTTTGACCCAGCAGTGCTATTATTGGGCTTATACCCCAAAGAGATACTAAAGAAGGGAAAGGGACCTGTATGTGCCAAAATATTTGTGGCAGCCCTGTTTGTAGTGGCCAGAAACTGGAAAATGAATGGATGCCCATCAGTTGGAGAATGGTTGGGTAAATTGTGCTATATGAATGTTATGGAATATTATTGTTCTGTAAGAAATGACCAGCAGGAGGAATACAGAGAGGCTTGAAGAGACTTACATGAACTGATGCTGAGTGAAATGAGCAGAACCAAGAGATCATTGTATACGTCAACAACGATACTGTATGAGGATGTATTCTGATGGAAGTGGATTTCTTTGACAAAGAGAACATCTAACTCAGTTTCAGTTGATCAATGATGGACAGAAGCAGCTACACCCAAAGAAAGAACCCTGGGAAATGAATGTAAACTGTTTTCATTTTTTTTTCTTCCCAGGTTATTTTTACCTTCTGAATCCAATTCTTCCTGTGCAACAAGAGAACTGTCCGGTTCTGCACACATATATTGTATCAAGGATATACTGTGACATATTTAACATGTATAGGACTGTTTGCCATCTAGGGGTGGGGGTGGAGGGGGAGAGGGGAAAAATTGGAACAGAAGTGAGTACAGGGGATAATGTTGTAAAAAATTACCCTGGCATGGGTTCTGGCAATAAAAAGGCCATTTACTCTGAATGTTGATGAAAGGCAGGGCCAAGCCCTGAGACTCAGTCTCTGGGACCCGATCTCAGACTTGTTGCTTTTTTCACAAAGAAGCTTGACTCAGTGTCATCCAGTGTCATCCAGAGTAATGGCTGCCATAGGCCTTTTAATTGAGAAAGCCTCCAAACTTGCCTTAGACCAACCATCTCTAACCCTCCACCAGGTTCAGAGCATTTTGGAAGCCAAAAATCATCAGTGGCTTGCTAGTGGGAGGATTGCCAGTTATCAGGTTCTCTTGTTAGACACCCCTGACTTGACTCTTTGAGTATGCCATACTCTCAACCCTGCCATCCAGCTCCCTAAAAGTGCTCAGTTGGGTGACATTACTTATAATTGTGAGGATGCTTTGAATTCTGTCTGCTCTGACTTGAGGAACATCCCTCTTGATAACCCAGTGATGAATGGATTACTAATAAGTCCAATTTTCTTGAAAATGGGGAAAGGAAGTCAGGTTACTCTGTTGTAAACTTTTATAAGCACTTTGAAGGCTAAGCCAGTCTCCCCAGGATCTCTGCTCCGAGGACCAAACTCATTGCCCTCACCAGAGCTTTAGAAGTGGATAAAGGAATAAAGCCTGGTGTCTGTGATGGCACCTTTGATTCCCCAACTCCCCAACTTCTACACTCCTTCATATAGCTCCCAGGAATATGCCTTTGCTAAAGAAATGGGATATACCCTTTCTCCTTCTGGGTGATTTCAAACACTTTCAGGACAATATCCCAAAGATAAACCAGTGGGAACTTCTTTTTGGTTTACACCAAGCTACTCACTTGGGAAAGAATACCCTCCAATCCCTTGAGAAACTTATTTTCACTGGTCAAACAATTAGCCAGGTCTTCCTCATACTAGTTTTCTTTTTGTTGGTGGTGTTATCCTTCACTTTCTCTAAAATAATTTCCCCCTTATTCTAGTGAGCTTTGTATCTTACAAACTCCAGGCCATGAACGTCCCAACCTGAATTCCACTGGCTACCCAAACCTAAAATTCAACACCCCTTACATGCTGCTGCCACCATCAAGTCTCCCCTCCTCATCTGGACTCAGCTAGGCAGGGCCAGCTCTACACTCCTTGTAGTCTGAAGCAGTTCCAGAAGATGACTTCCATCCCTTTGCTCCAAAAGAATTTGGGTTTTGATTGCTTGAGGGGGGGATGAGGTGTGAGACCCTAAAACTGCCTGTCCTTGAGAATGACAAACAATGTTGGCCAATAGCAGTAATTTCATCCTAATTCTGTTAGTTAATAAGCTGTAGAACTCAATGATGGGAATTATCCCACCTCTACCACTCCACATTTGCTCCTCTAACCATAATGTTAGCATATCAACCTAATCTTTGTTTCTTTTTCTAATTCCTACAACATTATCTGTCTTTGCTAGATTCCCCTGGAATCAGATCATGTAGAGTATGGGCTAGTTTCATGGAGGGCCTCAGGGTCAGCCAGAGTCAGGACAAATTAAAGTTCTTGGTCTTTAAGGGAAGAAGTGAAGGAGGTAGGCAAGCTGCCATGCGGCTTGCCAAAGATCTCTCCTGGATTCTGGAGTCAGGAGTCTCCAGCCTCTCTCCTCCACATCCTGTCACCAAGTGCCTCTGACTCTCTCCCTCCATCCTCCAATCATCCCTACTTATGATTATCTCACTACCAAACATTCAGCAAGCACCAATGGTGAGGAGAGCCATTATCCAAATATATGCTAATAGAGCCATTGTCTCACATCAAATAGGTAACCTTAAGTGCTCTCTTGTCTGATTCAGAGTTTCAGCCCTCTACAAATTCACTGTCAAGCAATGTAATTTCTTGCTTCTGCCTCTGTTAAAAACTCCTTTGGAATTTTGGCCCACTGCCAAGCAATACAATAAAACTTTGCTCCTTAACTTGGATACTGAGTGTGCAAATACTTTCACCAAACCCACAACACCAACTGGGGGACCTAATCTTATTGGGGTATCTTTCTCCTCAACAAGCCCTTAGAGAACTTTCTGCTTTTTTCTCAGAGCATCCTTCTTATCATTAAAATAATTTTTAAAAAGTTTTGTAAGTTTTTCTGCAACAAGGAGGTTGAATTACAACATAAAATATAGGGGTGGGAGAGGGCAGGGGAACAGAACATTCAATGGAAGTAGGAAATGATCAGCAAGGCAAAAATCTGATAGCCAGTGATTTATCTTCACTGCAGGAAGAGCTTCCTGCTTGAGATAGGAGAGAGGGGCAATTGTAAGCACAGGGCAGGAGAAGTGAAGTACAGGGAAGGGATGTGAAAAATTATCTCCTACTCTTGATCCAGTCCACAGTCCCATGGCCAGCATCCTCTCTTTGGTCCTTAGATCTCATAGTCCCTTGGGAGCAGACATTGGAGAGGAAACAAGTGCCTGTATATGTTCATCTTTCCCAAGGAGATTATCCATTCCTCTTAAACTCCACCTCTTCTCTGTGCACATCTTCCTAGAATTCTTCATGCACCAACACTAGTCACTTACTGTATGTATAGCCTCTGGAGTTTCCACCCTCCCTTCCCCAAATATCCTTTGCTATGCATCCTGTCATTGTTGTACCTCAGAAAGTGGGTCACAGCCACAGATATGCTGGAGCCAGATAAACCTGGATTGTGAAAGCTGATTGTCAAATAGTCAGTGTGAGCATTTACACTTCAGAAATTGGAAAATGCTGCAAAGCTGTGCTTGGTTTATTGTTTTGTTGATTGTTTAGACTTAAGAAAGGGACGGTAAAAGAGAGTAAGAAAAAATGGTAATAATATAGAATAAACTTTAAAGTGCTTTGTGCATGCATTAGTTTTTCTACAGAGCCAATTGTTAAACATTTCCCAACATATATTTTATATCTACAAAAGTATTTACTCAAAAAGCAAGACAAGCATAATAATGCAAATTCCAGCCAAAAACTGTTCTCCTATCAATGTATACAATGTCTGTGGTGCAGTATGTGGTAACTTCAATATGTGTGAGACAGTGACCCTTACCCAAATTAAAATCAAAGACTCTCAAGGTTAAAAAGGCAAAAAGGGATTTATTATGATCTCTCCAGAAAGGGCAACTCCCAACAGACAAAGTGACAGTAGAGGAGTACAAAGCACAAACTGCAAAACACAAAACTAAATTGATCAGAAGTCCCTCCCCTCAACCTTTTATCCCATTGTCTGGCAAAGTCCAGGTTTATACTCTAAACATGCAAGTCTATCCCAGAAGCAAAAGAATATTAGTTATTTAAATTTCCCTAGAGAACTGCTATACAAACAGATATTCTTGGATGAGAGAATTTTGTTATCATTACCTTTAAAAGAAGTACTTAAATCCAATTAAGAGATGGGGGAAATGGGAGAGGAAATGTTCATCCAAGACAATGAAACACCTGCAGCATTTTAGCTATAGCTCAATTTGTTATTGCAAAGTCTTAAGTCACAATTTGGAGATAGTTCAAAGCCACATTCCTATGGGAGGTCTTCACTCATTTTATCCCATGCAAGAGAGCACATACTTAAGGTACCAAGGCCGTGAGTTACACATGTAGGAATCACATGTGCCCAGGGAAACTTACAACTTTGGAGCTACAATTTTTTTTGCTCAGTCCTCACAAAGTTCATTGATGTACTGGGCAGATGGCTGTATTGGTCATCAGCAAGACTGTTCTGCAGTTGGGTTACTCTACTGCTAAATTGCTGCCTGATCAGGCTGATTCATTGCTGTAGGGCCATTTGGAGGCCATTTCTCTGTTGGCTTGATACTCTTCATTTCTGAGAATAGTTTCTTTTCTTTCAGAAAGGATAAAGATCCTTAGCCTGGTATTTGTAGATTTTTCAGTTCTATTCCCTTAGCAAATGATACTGCAAAGAAATTCAGTCTTTCTTCTCCCAATCTAGGAGATGTTTTTATAGACTAACCTTCCTTTGGGTTAGAGCAGCGAGACACTTCACTCTAGATTAACCAGTATACTCACCAAATTCTTACCTATGCAGCCTAGGCCATTACCAGGAAATGTACACTTATCCAATAATCATAAAACAATTCTGGGAGGTTTCCCAGTTATTAACTAAATTCTCTTAGTGGTTATATGCAAATGAGCAAATGGGAAACAAAGCCTTGTTTAAATGCATTGTCCCCTTGAGTTACTTTCATAGTGTTTGGGGTTTTTTTTGTTTCCTTTTGTGTGCAAATTTGATATTTCTTTGTCTTTATTCCTTTCAATCATCACAATTGCCAAGGAATAAAAGGGGGCATACACAAAGTTAAGTGTTTTAGAATTGGAGAGCAAAGATAAACTGGGAAGAGAAGCCCTAGTGATTGCAAAAGATAATTAGTATGGGGAGTTTGTTTTATGTCTGTGAACTCTACATCTTGCAGGTCTTTTAACTCTAAAGAATATCCAGAGGGACTTGAAATATTTTTTAAATATATGGCAACTATGCCATTGAATTCACTATAATTTATTTTTTATTAAGCTTTCTATTTTCAAAACATATGCATAGATAATTTTCAACATTCACCCTTGCAAAACTTTGTGTTCCAAGTTTTTCTCCTCCCTTTCTCTTAACCCCTCCCCTAGTAATCCAATATATGTTAAATATGTGCAATTCTTCTATACATATTTCCACAATTATCATGCTGCACAAGAAAAATCAGATCAAAAAGGGAAAAAATGAAAAAAGAAAACAAAATGCAAATAAACAACAAAAAGAGTGAAAATACTATGTTGTGACCTATACTTAGTCCCCACAGTCCTCTCTCTGAGTGTAGATGGCTCTCTTCATCACAAGACCATTGGAACTGGCCTGAATCACCTTGTTGTTGAAAAGAGCCATGTCCATCAGAACTGATCATCAGAGAGTCTTCTTGTTGCCATGTACAACGATCTCCTGATTCTGCTTACTTCAGTTAGAATCAGTTCATGTAAGTCTCTTCCAAGTCTCTCTGAAATCATCCTGCTGATCATTTCTTATAGAAAAATAATATTCCATAACATTCATTTCCATAATCTATTCAGCCATTCTCCAGCTGATGGGCATCCACTTAGTTTCCAGTTTCTTGCCACTACATTTTTGTACATATGGGTCCCTTTCCCTCCTTTATGATCCCTTTGGGATATGAGCCCAGTGGAAACACTGCTGGATCAAAGAGCATGCAGTTTGATAGTCCTTTGTGTATAGTTCCAAATTGCTCTCTAGAATGATTGGTTGAATCAGTTCACAATTCCAACAACAATGTATTAGTGACCCATTTTTCTCACGTGTCTCCAACTTTCATCATTATTTTTTCTTGTTATCTTAGTCAATCTGAGAATTATATCAGAGTTGTCTTAATTTGCATTTCTTTGATCATTGGTGATTTAGAGTATCTTTTCATATAACTAGAAGTGTTTTTAATTTCTTCATCTGAAAAATTGTTCATATTTTTTAACAATTTATCAACTGGAGAATGGATGAATTCACTATAATTTTTATTTATATAATTTATATAATTATTTATTTATTTAAAAAAAAAGAAAAACAAGGGAAAAAAAGTTTGTTGGTAAAATTAAAAATAAAATTGAATGATTTTCAATATGCCTATATATCAGTTTCATTAAATATTTCTTGGTCTGAGCAACAAAAAAACTCTTCAGTTCTGCACACATATATTGTATCCAAGATCTACTGTAATCTATTTAACATGTATAGGACTGCTTGCCATCTTGCGGAGAGGGTGGAGGGAGGGTGGGGAAAAATCGGAACAGAAGTGAGTGCAAGGGATAATGTAAAAAATTACCCTGGCATGGGTGATGTCAATAAAAAAGTTATTTAATTAAAAAAAATAAAAAAATAAAATAAAAGTACAACTGGCTAAATCCAAAAATAATAATAATAATAATTAGGGCTTTCTCTTTTAACAATTTTATTAAAAATACATTATAAAAATAAATAAATAAATAAATATTTCCTGGTATTTGGGGATCAATTTAATTCAAGAAGCATTTATTAAGAACCTATTAGGTGCCAGCCACTTCAATGGACACATATATAGAGAGAAAATTGGGGAGGAGGAAGGGTTGGGGAATGAGAGAAGATTAAATTACAAAACCAAAAATGTTCCTGCCCTAGGGAACCTTCATGAACATTAAGAGAACAGCCAGGAATGTCTGGTAGTACAGGCAGCTGCTATGGAAAGATGACAAAGTCTGAGAATAATACTTCCCCCAACTAATCCTAAAAATGGCACAGAAATGTCATCAAGATATCTATGACACATAGATACAAGTCTCTGAAAGGAGTTGATCCCAAATTTCTAAGAAACATGTGTTTTGACATGAAATCCAAGAAGAAAGGACTGAAGAAAATGCAAGTCCAACTATCTGTGTGAGCAGAGGCCATCAAGGCCCAAGCTCCGAGGTTCAACTTCACCAAATTCACAGGCCACATCTGAGATAATAGCCCCAAGACCACTGCCAAACGTTGCCAGGTTCCAAAGTTGCTACTAAAAGCCCAGGTTCCAAGATGACTATGCCCAACTCTAAATTTATCATAGCCACTGGCCATCATGTTACCAAGTTTACTGACCCTAATTAAACTATCTGAGCCTGCTGACTTAAAATTTGCCAAGCCCATTTACCTAAAGAATGCTAAGTCTATTGATCCCAAGATCACTGAGTCTAACTCTAAGGTCACCAGATCTGGCCCCCAAGTCACCAAGTCTGATACCAAAGTCTCCAAGGGAACAAAGTCTAATCCCAAAGCCATCAGCTCTGCTCTCAAGGGTACCAAGTCTAAAGCTAAAGTCACCAAGGCTGAAGTCAAGGTTGCCAAAACTAAAGTCATAAAGCTCACTTCTACCAAATCAAAGCCTGCTGAGCTCACGAACCTTAAGTCTACTGAATTTAAGGCATTCAACCCAAAGATGCTAGAGCTAAGACTTGCTAGCTTAGCAAACTAGCTAGCAAGCAACATCTCCATGTTTCAAGTAGAAGTATTTACTTAAACCTTATACCACAGTTTTTCTCAGCCAAATCATGATGATTTACTATTTTGAACAAATAAAGGAAATAGTGAGTCACAAGGGAGGGTAGTCTATGGAGGAGGGAGAAGAAAGAGAATATCTAGGGCAAAGAACTTGATTGGGAAATTCTGATTCTCCCTTATTGTTAGCAGTTTATAAATAAGCATTTGCAAAGGCTTTTTGAACCCCATGAACTTATTGCCAACTCTAAAAAGGGTTAGTGGAGGGTTTTTTGTGTAATTCTTTTTATTTTTTATAAAGGGAGACACTTTTACTCAGTTCAAGTTTGAAGATATTGCTTTTAACAATTTTAATCAGAAAGTGAAACTACATCCAAAAGCTCAACTATGTTTATTACTCTTATCATTAACCTAATAAGAACCCACAAAAAACAAAGAAATGTACAAAACAAGGGCAGAATTTTACCTTCAGTTTCACTTCAGAAAGAACATGTATGCCATGGTAAGTATGCCAATTTCAGCCCAATTTTTCTTCTTTCTTTATTTAAGAAAAACAAAAATAAGCCAAAAAATTATTAGAAATCAGTGTGTCTCCAATTCTGGTTCTACTGATTTCATTCTGTATTACCTTTATGTGTCTTTTCTTATTTCCTTGCAAAGATACCATTATTTTTTCTGCCAATCACCAATTATTTTCACTTTTCATTATTGTATTCATTTTTATCATAAAGAAATTATATTTTCTATAATTAAGCTGCATTGTTCTTTAAGGACCAGAGCACTAATAATAGAACCACCGAATCAAAAGGTTTCTGGCTTTTTTTCATATTATCACATTGTTCTCCAAAATGTTTAGAATCAGTCTAAAGTCCCTCGTCTATGGCTTAAAAAAAGTTTTATTGATGCTTTTAAAAAAAAACAACAATACATTATTGTGACTGCTGAGTTAGTGCTTGCTCTTTTCATTGCCTACCTCACCCCTCAGTGAAGATGAAGATCTGTGCCACCAATAATTCATTGAAAGCAAAATCAGCTACCAAATTGATCTAAATGATGCTGGTTTTAAATTTTGTTTTTCTTTACTGTGAACTAGTTTTTAAAGATACAGTATTTTGAGAATTGTATTCCAAATATTTAGTTTCTTTTGTCATCTTATGTATTTTATTTTATACATTTAAAAATTTTATTCTGATAATCACAGACTTCAGGAAACTGCCTAAAGAGGTCTGTCAATCATGGTACTAGAGCCAGCTCATCCCCATTCTTAAATTTTCATTGTATTTGCAATCAGCAAATACTACAAATCAGATCTTGATTTATTGTTTTGTTGATTGTCTAGACTTAAAAAAGAGATGGAGAAAATGCAACTATCTTTCCTTTCTTGTGTCTTTGTTTTTTGCTGTATAAGTCTAGAGTTTAAAAAGAGATGAACAAAATATATATAATGAAGCTTAAACTTAAAAATGTGTCATGGATCCATTCCCTCCTCCTTATTGCCCCCCCCCTCCCCTCCAGAGTGCTGGTAGTTAGATGTTTACTAGACTACACCTGAGTCCATGACACACACAAAAAAGGTTAAGAACTCAGTGTACATTATTCTCCTGGTTCTGCTCACTTCACATGTTCTCTGAGTTTTTAATCTTCCATGATTAAGAATGATTGAAGGACAAGCTAATTGTACAATATTTCAGAGTCTGATTCTTTTTCTACAGCAAAATAACGTTTTGGTCGGGTATACTTATTGTGTATCTAATTTATATTTTAATATATTTAACATCTACTGGTCATCCTGCCATCGGGGGGGGGGGGGGGGGTAAATAAAAGGCTATTAAATTAAAAAAAAAAAATAGGGCATTTTCAAAAAAAAAAAAAAAAGAATGATTGAAGGATTTTAAATACTTATCCAAATAGCAGAAGACTAGGCAATCTAGTTTAAAAAAAAAAAAAAGGAAAACTGTGATAGTAATTAAAGAATTGTGAAAAGAAAACTCTGGCTAAAAATCTAAGGACTTGTAACAAAACCTAATGGAAGCTGGATCTTTTTCTTTTTTTTTTAAATGTTGATTATATGACAAAAAATAATAATAACAAAAAATAAACCCCATAACCCACTGACAGTTTAGTTTATATTCTTAGTGCCCAACAGAAAATACTTACATAAAGGAAGACTTTTAAAAATAACAAAAAATTGATGTCAAATAATGAATAATTGATGAAGACTTTAAATTTACCTATAAACATAAATAGAGATAAAACCTAGGATGTGCTTGCTGATAAATGTTTATTAACAAGCACACACTTTTAAGTTTAATCTTCATTATTAACGTTTTCTGTTATTTTCTTAAGTCTAGAAAATTTTTAAAAAATCAAGTTTTTAATTTGCATCATCTTATTTAAAAATTGTACCTTCCAGATCCTTTAGGACACCCCTCACTGAAACCCCTCTTTTGAAGAACATGAATATGGAAGAGACACATTTTGCAGTTAGCTTCCTATGTTATATAATCACCTACATAGTGAGAGAGGATAAAATTCATTCACAAGGGATTATATATTGTGTTTCTCTAGACATACAATTTTCTCAAGACCAAATTATACTCTGAAACAATTTGGGTAAATTTTATTATATTAACTGACTTAAAATTGTAATGGCAAGCTTAAACTATACTTGGCCTCCTGCAAGTTCTTTCAAATTACAAAGTATAATAAAAGGCTTAAATGGGAGGTTTGATTTTGTCACAAAATGAATGGGAAGCTATATTTTGTTTCAAAATAAAGCAACAGCTAAGCTTTTGAAAAAAAAAAAAACAGCTTTTGGGGAGGCCATTTGGTCTATAGTAGAAAAAGTGATGTCATTGAAGTTGCAGGACCTAGAATCAAACCTTGTTTCCGTTGCTTTTTACTTCTGTGATTTCAGGCAGCTGCCTTTCCTTTCTTGTGTCCTTTTTCCCCCCTATATAAAATGAGGGAGTTAGATTAAATGACCTCTAAGTTCTCCAACTTCTGCCAATTTTTTTCATGTAGTATCCTACAAAACATAGTTTGGGAATGTAATGCTGGAGAAACTGAGGCAAGATAGAGATTAGAGAGTTTTTAATATTTTATTTGAGTTTCTGAGAGGGAAAGATTTTCTGGAGGGGGATTTCAGAATCCATTATTCCCACCCCAGGGCTGAATTGGACTTTCATCTCAAAGAATTCAGCATCCAATGTGAGATTCCAATGATTTTTATATGGCTCTAGAGATCAGGGGAAACAAAGGAAAGAGTGGAGTCCGAACACTGGTGAATGGGAATTTCCAGGAAAGGACCATCAATTTGGTTCTGACAGGTTGGGGGTAGGACCATAAATTCTGATACATTGGGAATGAAACAGGGTAGTCACTAGAGACAGAAAGTCTGGAGAAAGAGATATGTAAGCATATCTCTAAGTAACTTATCTGCAATTTATGGCTCCATGGAATATTAGTGGTCAAGGCTCTCTGCCCTAATTATCTCAGTCCTAAAGGTTAGGAAGGGGGGTTGCAATCAGGGGAATTGAAGGAGAACAATTCAAGGAACTGAGGCAGAACAATTAGGGAAACTGAGGCAGGATAATTTAGGTAAACTGAGACAGAACAATAAAAGAAAACTGTAGCACAACAAGAATACGTTAAAAATAATAGTTGTAATTACAGAATATTAAAATAAAAGGGATGAGAGATATAGACATACAAGCATAATGCTTAGTTTTGTATTAGAAGAATATATGTCATGGTCATGGGTAGAATCTGACATCTTACACATTATATCTTGCTTTTGGCTGTTATTTTTAATTTTTTTTTTCACTTTTTTTCATGAATTATTAATGAGCACTTATTAATGAACAATTCTCTCCCACCTACCTTAAATTAAAAAATAAAACAAAAGAACTGGTTATGTCCATATATGGGATAAACTGAGTGAAGACTCTCATAAGGATGTGGCTTTAATCTATGCCCTAATTGTGATTTGAGACTTTGCAATAGAAAGTTGAGGTATAGCTAAAAGCTGCAGGTATTATGTTATCTTGAATGAACATTCCCCTCCTGTTTTCCACCACTTCTTAATTAGCAAGTATTTCTTTTAAAGACAACTTATTCTTTTGTTTCTGGGATAGATTTCCATCTTTAGAGTATAACCCTAGATTCTCCTGGAAAAATGGGAGAAAAGGTCAAGGAGAGGGAGAGCTTCTGTTCTATTGAATCTTGTGTTTTGCAGCTTGTGCTTTGCATTCCTTTAATTGACACCTTGTAGGTTAAGAGTTGCCCTTTCTTGTAAAATCATAATAAACCCCCTTTTTGCTTTTCTCACTCTGACAATCTCTGTTTTTGTGGTCACACAGTCTCACACAGTCCATAAAATGTTTCATTCTACACCCAGAAACTATTACCTACCTCAATTTTACAGGAATCCACGTTTCATTCTCGGGTCTCTGGAATTGTGACTGGTCATTGTATTGATTAATTACAATCTTAAGTTTTTCACCATTGTTTGTTTGTTTTTCAATGTTGTTGATATTGTATAAATTGCTCTCCTGGTTCTGCTCCCTGCATTCTGTATTACTTCAAATAAGTCATCACAGGTTTCATTTAAATCATCTCATTTCATTACTTCTTATTAAATAACTATTATATACCCTGAATTGTTCAGCCATCTTTCTCAATAGCTAAAGACCCCCTTAATTTCCAGTTCTTTGTCACTGCAAAAGAGCTTTTATTATTTCTGTACATATTAAGTTGCAGTAAGATTATCACATTGTTATATTACATTTTTACATGGTTTGAGGGAATCTGTCCCCCCACTTGCTAACCCCCCAAATAGATTTAGTTCTTAAAAATTTACTTACCTGCAAAAAAAGTTTCTTTTCCCAAAAATGTCATGTCCTTGAGGGCAGGGATTGTGACTTCATTTTCATAGAGCTGGAAAGGACCTCAGAAATCATAGTTCAACACTCTCGTTTTCCATGGGTGAAGAAATTCAGGTCCAGAGAAATGGAATGGTTTGTCCAAGATCCAACAGGTAGTAAATATCAGAATTAAGATTTGAACCTGACTTCAAAGCCATCTTTGTATAGAGAAATGCCTAGTGCTTATTAACACTGTTAACGTCTGTTGCATAAATGAATCAATCTAGTTTCCAAGTTAAATTAAAGGAAATGAAGGCCCAGAAAGGTCAAGAAATTTAGCTAACTTTACTGTGTACAGAACAAGGGTAATTATCCAAGACTTGCAAATCAAGGTCATCTCCATTGTCACCATGTAGTACAGTTTCCTCCTCTTTTAAAAAAATGAAGAGGCAAAAAGAAACAAAATGAACTCTGACAAAAGACCAGGCTCTGGAGTATCCTAAGCAAATCCTCTGCAAGAAATCAAAGAGCAGCTGGACTCTCAGAAATAAATTTCCATCCTCTAAGAAAAGTCTAAGCAGACTTGTAACTCCTGCCTGCTTCTCTGCATCTATCACACAAATATAGCAGTTTAGTTTTACTCATACTTGATCAATATCCTGTATAAAGCTAAATATTATGTTCTATGCTCTTCTAAATCTCCCAAATTCATTTGACATTAATGAATTCCTAGACTTTCATCCACCTCAAAAGTATCAGATCATCACGGAAAAGAAACCACGGGAAACCATTAAAAAAACCTTAAGAACAGCAAAGCACAGGACACAGTGGGCTATTCACAGAATTTTATTTAAAATAAAATCACAATAACTGTTATCTAAAATTCCTGTAAGTGCTTGACAAGCATTTGCTGGAATTATTCCATTTCCTGGAGTAGTGGCTGGAGTTCTGAGACCCACCCATCATTATGGAGAAAGAAGGGCGAGTATCCCTGGAGCTATCTAGGGGATATCAAGCTCCAGGCTCTTACAGCAAATTCCAGGACTATCTAGTAAATAATCTCTCTAGTATCTGGGAGGCTATTTTAGGTATCTCTATTCTCTCTGGTTGCTGCTTGGTTGAAAAGCTCTGCCATTGCCTCTCAACATTCTTCTGTTCTTACCCTGAGGTTTCCATTAGTTACTGGGATAAGGGAGATGGGAGAGGCTATTCTTTAGATACACAGTCCCCTTCCGGTCTCACCACCACTCCTACTTCCAATTTCCACTCAAATTTGATGTTAGGTTCCCTTTTATAGGCTTAGTACAAAGGTGTGACTTCAAATTACAAAAGCCTTAGCCAGCCATATCATCCTTCTCAAGTTGATGGGATACTCCTTATCTGCCCCTTATCTAGAAATCCATTTTTAAGAATAAGGAGGGTTTCCCTCTTCAGAGAAGGAGAAGGAGACAAAAGTCCTGGCCAGTGTTTTCAGTTTACCAGGACAGAACTGGTTGATCCCTTCAGCAAAGATGCTGGTTCCTATAAGCAAGGAGGGACCCTGCCCATCAGTTTTGTCAAATTCAAGAGTGAACTTAGCAGAACAAATGCTTTGCAGAAAGTATTTTAGGTTTAAGTTCATTTTTCATAGGGACCAAAGGTAAGGGAGAGTATAAATTTCAGGTGTTAAGGAGAAAATTTTTATACATCTCTTCCTGCTGTGTCTTCTCAGTAAATATTTCTTGGTGAAAGCTAATTGACATAAATTGGTTCAATGATGCTGGGCTCTCTTTATTGGAGAAAACAAACTTAAATAGGATCTCAAGCTGAAAACATTGGAGGAGAATTTTTTAGAAGCCTGGAAACCAGAGAGGGAGGATACAATCCTGTGTCTGTGGGAACTGTTAGCATATGCATTGGGAAAGATCAAAGTTTCACTACATAAGTATAGGATTTATAAGAAATTCCCTCTCTAATAATGTGGTTTTTTTTTTGTTTTTTTTTTGGTATAATAACAAATTCTCAGTTATTCTTTATGTTAAGCCAAAATACAGATAATCACAACAGGAAGATCCAACAATAATTTATACTTAGTTTTAGAATGTGCACTGATATTTATATTTAAATAAGAATGTACTTAATGGCCTGGAAACTTGTCACTTCAAACAAAATACTCAAATATAAGGTATAATCCAAGACAAAAAAGTGAATTTCCCATTTCTTACTCCATGCTCTAGAATTCAGGGGTCCTCAAACTTTTTAAATAGGGGGCCAGTTTCACTGTCCCTCAGATAGTTGAAGGGCTGGATTATAGTAAAAACAAAAACTTTGTTTTGTGGGCCTTTAAATAAAGAAACTTCATAGCCCTGGGTTAGGGGGATAAATGTCCTTAACTGCCGCATCTGGCCCTCAAGCCATAGTTTGAGGACCCCTACTAGATGGAGGGCAACATGTTTATGCTGAGCCCCACACTGATGCCAGGAACCTACAGAAAAAAGGCAATCTGCTTGGTAGTAGTGATGGGGGGGGTGAACCCTGAAACTGTGTCCCCTTTAATCTGTAAAAGAAGAGTGATTGGGGTCTCAAGCTCTCCCCTGGGAAAGCAGACCTTCCCAGACAAAGTCCTCCCCAAGTTAAGTGATTTTATTCAGTTGGAAATCTTGGCCTGATATTCCTTCCTATTGAGTGGCTGGAACCGCCAAGATAAGTGATCTCTTTTAAATTGGAGATCTAAGCCCAGGGCACTGACAACATTGAAGCTCCAAGCCTCAGAAGGCTAATAAAAGATAACTCTGAACTCCAAATCTTTGCAGAAGTCCAAAACAGGATTATGCTCACCAAGGAAACTCTCTTCTTGGCAAAGCTGCCTGCCAAGACTCTTGCCCACTGTGAAGATGTTCTCTTCTCAGTGTTAATCCTTGTTATTTCCCTGACAGGACCTTACCCACTAAGAAGTCTGTCTTCCATTGATGCATTGTTGGTGGAGTTGTGAACGAATCCAACCATTTTGGAGAGTAGTTTGGAACTATGCTCAAAAAGTTATCAAACTGTGCATACCCTTTGATCCAGCAGTGTAAATTGTGGTATATGAAAATTATGGAATATTACTGTTCTGTAAGAAATGACCAACAGGATGATTTCAGAAAGGCCTGGAGAGACTTACACGAACTGATGCTGAGTGAAATGAGCAGGACCAGGAGATCATTATATACTTCAACAACAATACTAATATGATGACTAGTTCTGATGCTCAGGCCATCCTCAGCAACGAGATCAACCAAATCATTTCTAATGGAGCAGTAATGAACTGAACTAGCTATACCCAGAAAAAGAACTCTGGGAGATGACTAAAAACCATTACATTGAATTCCCAATCCCTATATTTATGCCCACCTGCATTTTTGATTTCCTTCACAAGCTAATTGTACAATATTTCAGAGTCTGATTCTTTTTGTACAGCAAAATAACGTTTTGGTCATGTATACTTATTGTGTATCTAATTTATATTTTAATATATTTAACATCTACTGGTCATCCTGCCATATAGGGGAGGGGGTGGGGGGGTAAGAGATGAAAAATTGGAACAAGAGGTTTGGCAATTGTTAATGCTGTAAAGTTACCCATGCATATATCCTGTAAATAAAAGGCTATTAAATAAAAAATTAAAAAAAAAAAAAAAAAAAAAAAAAGAAGTCTGTCTTCCTAGCAAAACTGGCTTCTCAGTGCCAACGATAAATCTCTCACCATCCAGACTTTTCGGGTTTGCGAATTCTTTCACATTGGACCCATTCTGACCAGAGGGAATTCCCCACCCCAGTTCTCTACCACTAGTCTCATCGTTTGAACCTCATCAGTAATACATAGAAAGCACAGGACTTGGAGTTAGGAGAGACCTGAATTCAAATCCTTCCTGTGATGCTTACTAGCTATGTGACTTTGGGGAAATCATGTAACTTCTCCAATTGTCTGTCTTTATCTCTACAATGAGATCTTGAAAACCTGTAGTTGTTGATCAAATGAAATAATATTCACAAAGATGCTTTTCAGCATAGTTAGGCTAGTGACTTTCATTCCCCTCTTGGCTCCAACAGCTTTCTGAGTTTCTGAATGTCAACACCATGTCTCAACATTGGGAACCTTCTCCAATCCTTACTTTTTTAAGTTGTGAAGAATTTTTTTTTTAAATAATAGTTTTTTATCTTTCTAAATACATGCAAAGATAGTTTTCAATGTTCTTTTACAAAATCATGTATTCCAAATTTTTCTCCTTCCCCTAGACATCAAGCTATCCAATATAGATTAAATATGTGTATTCTTCTAAACATATTTCTATATTTGTCATGCTGCTCAAGAAAAATCAGATCAAACAGGGGAAAAAACCTGAGGGTAGAAAAAAACAAGCAAGCAAACAAACAACAACAATAACAAAAAGGTGACAGTGCTATGTTTTGATCCACCTTTAGTCTCCATTGTTCTCTCTGGATGTGGATAGCTCTTTCCATCACAAGTCTATCCAATCCTTCCCTTTTCACTTCCATTTTGATTTTATGTGTTTCCTTTCTCTATTAGATTGTAAGCTCCTTGAGGACAGGATCTGTCTCTCTTTTTTACTTGAATTTGAATTTCCATTACTTAGGATGATACCTGACAAATTGGGAATACTTGATAAATATTTGTGGCCTACTCTTGCCTTTCCTTTAAACTTAAAATCCAATGTGAATTAGTTATTGTTATTACAATATTTGTTTTTCATATTGTCTCTAGAGTAGAATTTAATAATAGTCCTGCTTCTAGTGTAACCTTCACGGCCATCATGTGGGAAACAACTCCTATAAAGAAGAAACCACTCATTTCTAAAATATGTAAAGAATTGACTCAAATTTATAAGAATTCAAGCTATTCTCCAACTGATAAATGGTCAAAGGATATGGACAATTTTCAGATGAAGAAATAAAACTAGTCATATGAAAAAATGCTCTAAATCACTATTGATCAAAGAAATGCAAATTAAGACAACACTGAGATCCCACTACACACCTCTCACATGGGCTAAGATAACAGGAAAAGATAATGACGAATGTTGGAGGAAATATAGGAAAACTGGGACACTGATACATTGTTAGTGGAACTGTGAACTGATTCAGCCATTCTGGAGAGCAATTTGGAACTATGTCCAAAGGGCTATAAATCTGTGCACATCCTTTGAACCAGCAGTTCCACAACTGAGTGTGTATCCCAAAGAAATCATAAAGGAGGGAAAGGGACCCACATGTGCAAAAATGTTTGTGGCAGCCCTTTTTGTAGTGGCCAGAAACTGGACACTGAATGGATGCCCATCAGTTGCAGAATGGCTAAATAAGTTATGGTATATGAATGTTATGTTATATTAATTTTCTGAAAGAAATGACCAGCAGGTTGATTTCAAAGAGGCCTGGAGAGACTTACATGAACTGATGCTGAGTGAAATGAATAGAACCAGGAGATCATTATACATGATAACAAGACTATGACTATCAATTCTGATGGATGTGGCTCTTTTCAAGAAGAAGGTAATTTAGGCCAGTTCCAATGGTCTTGTGATGAAGAGAATCATCTGCAACCAGAGAGAGGAGTGTGGGGACTGAATGTGGATCACAACATAGCATTTTCATTCTTTTTGTTGTTTACTTGCATTTGTTTTCTTTCTCTTTTTTATTTATTTTTTTATTATTTTTTTTAAATAGCTTTTTATTTACAAGTTATATGTATGGGTAATTTTACAGCATTGACAATTACCAAACCTTTTGTTCCACTTTTTCCCCTCCTTCCTCCCACCCCTTCCCCTAGATGGCAGGATGACCAGTAGATGTTAAATATATTAAAGTATAAATGAGATACACAATATTTCTTTCTCTTTTGATCTGATTTTTCTTCTGAAGCATGATAATTGTGGAAATATAAATAGAAGAATTGCACATGGGTTAAATATGTTATTTATGGTTTTAAATAGGTTAAATATTGGATTACTTGCCATCTTGGGGAAGGGAAGGAGAAAAAAATTGAAACAAAAGGTTTTGCAAAGGTGAATGTTGAAAATTATCTATGCATATGTTTTGAAAGTAAAAAGCTTAAAAGAGAGAGAAGAGAGCAGGCATTCTTATTATCTTCCACTTATGGGGCAGGCAAGCCAGTCTAGATAAAACAGCAAGGGACCCTGAGGGAGAGATAAGAGGCAGCATGTGCTGGGGAAGTCAGTCCCTTCCCCCTCTATCACCTCAGCCATCATTTTCCCTCTGCCTTCAATGGAGACAGTCCAAGATCCTGAACTCAATAGCTTAGGGAATATAAATGCTTTCTGCCCAGTGCCCTCAGCCATCATCATCTTAAAGAAGCAGATCCTGTGCATACGCAGCCTGATAAATGTTCCTGTAGATGCTGTGACCACAGCTCCTGTAGACACAGAAGGACACAGTGTCCTTGGTCCTTTCAACTGATTCAACACCAGAAAAGGGTATAATTTTATCAGTGAGAATAACATTATAGAAGCTATGTTATCATTTGCTTTAGGTTGCATTCTAATGGCCTTCAGACTTTTCCATGTGATTTTCAGCTGAAACCTTCCATATGGGTGGTCTCCCCCATTAGAATGTGAGCTCCTTAAAAACATAAACAGGTGGACTTTTCTATTTATATCCTCAGCACTTAACACAGTGCTTTGCACAGAGTAGGTACTTAATGTATTCTTCATTCATTCATTCATAATTAAAATTTTAATTATGTTTGGCAATTGTCAATGCTGTAAAATTACCCATGCATATAATTTGTAAATAAAAAGCTATTTTAAAAAAAGAAAAAAATTTTAATTTATTTTTTCTTCTTAATAAAATGTAGATTTCACATAGAAGACTAACTTTTAACTACTGAGTAGTATCATCGTATTGTTTTTATTCCCTATTTTGTTTGAGACCTTTGCCAAGGTCTCTCACTGCATCCAGGATCATCGCCAGTTATTCTGATCTATATTTTGTCACTGAACCCAGATAGTTATGGAGGATAAAGTGAGGCTGCACTTTACACAATCCTCCCTCACTTAAATCCAATTTACTTGCAAGTCAAGACATCATTTTTCTGATATCTATCATGGTCTTCTTCAAGAACAAAGAACAAACAATAAAAATATGAAAGCAAGGGTTGCCAGGCCCATTTTCACTGAGAGTTTATTAATGAACTCAAGATTGAAGATTAGAATAGAGAAGGAATATATATGTATATGTGTGTGTAATAATAATTATTATTACCATAAGCCCTAAATCTTGATTGGAGGAATTTCAGTATAGAACCACCCAAATATCTAATAACCTTCAAAATAAGAAGCAGATTCTGTTTCTTTTAGTATCCCCATTCTTTTTCTTCTTCCCCAGTACAGTATAATTAACGATCACCAGCCACCACATTCCATTTTGTTGTGGTTGTTCTTGAAGAGACCAAAATGACAAGACTATGTTACAGTCAAGTTGGTGTGTCTGATTGTGGCTGACCAGACCAACCCAAGCTTGGAATGCTCTATCACAAGTCCAACACAAATAGTCCCTATGATCATTCAGGGCAGATTCTCTAACTTTGAACATCTCGAGTTTCTTCTGAGCTAATTCAATTTGCTCATAGAGCACCTTCTTTGATGAGGGCACGCCATGCTGGAGAGTCCTGTGCCCGTGTCTCCCATGTCATACAATCAAAGAACTCAATTGTGTTTTGGCATTTTTCCTAATGACCATCATTTACAACCTCTAAAAACCTGAATTTAATGTATATTCCATTTTTTTTTAAGTATTTGAGGAACAATGTGATTCATTGAGAATTTTCAGTTTATTAGAGAGATTCTAAGAGTTATTAAAATATATTTCCTCACTGTTATTTATGGTCATCTTCAATATTAATATTTCATTGGCATTGTACTATTTTGATAATACTGATGTTTTATTAGTGATTGTATAGTGCAGAATTGTCAGAAGCTATACCCACAGTTACTTCAGATCCAGCAGGGTGCGCCAGACATCAACAAATCAATATTTTGTCTAATGTGCATTAAAAAAAAATCCTTCACAGAGTCCTACTCACAGGTCTCATTGGAGTATGAGGTTGCCCTTGGGGTTGTGGAGTTAGGCTCCAGAGCTGAAACTCTAGCTGCTTCTACCATGTTGAAAAGACTATATGTATCCCAGGGACAGATTCCTACTGGTCTCTAAAGACCTGCTTGACTAAGTACAGGGAACTCATCATTGCTCAGTTAGCTAATTGGTGATCAATTCTGACCATGTTACTCCCCTATTCAATAAGTTCAGAGGCTCCTCATTGCCTCTGTCCAGCTTTTAAAATCCCTATCTAATTTGGCTACAATCTCTCTTCCAAACCCATTGTATGTTTTTTCTCCTACCCAACACCCTAATCTAGCAAAACTGACCTTTGTTCTTTACACATCCACACTCATCCCATGCCTTTGAACTGGCTAGTTTGGGTTCCTGGAATGCATTTCCTCCTCATAGAGTCCCTCTCTTCTTTCAAGAAGATGTCAAGCACCCTGAAGCCTTAGAGGATTCTCTCAAATGCTAGTACCCTCCCTCCCAAATTACCATGTGGTTAACAATTTTGTATTTATTCTCCCTGTTCTTTGTCTCACTGAAATATCCAATCTCTCCACCTCTCGGTTCTTTCTCAGTCCAACAACACTCAACTGACTAAATTCATTCTTTTCCCCACCTTGATCTTAACTGCTGAAGCAGTTAACTAAACTCTAAACTGTCCTTTTCTCTTAAGTCCCTCACATCCCATATTATCTCTAATCTTGCCCCAGCAAGCCACAGCCTTTGATTACTCTGATCTTCATTTCTAACCAAATAATATTGAATGAATCTAGAAAAGAGGGGAAAAAATGCTAATTGGATCCACTACAAATTTATAATTCCTAATCTCTGGGTGCTCACTAGAGCAAGGCAATCTTTTTAAACCTCACTACCCAATTCAGTGATATCAAAATAATTGATTATAATTACTTTGCTTAATATATAAACATATCAAGCAAAATAATTATAATCAATTATCTTATAGATATAATTAATCAATGATCATTAGACATATTATTATATTACTATTAACCTCAATAGACTATGCGTTTATATTCCTCCCCTCCCACACAATCTGTAACAGATCATCGACCTGAGCATGAGTACAAGAGTACAAGTATACAAGCGTACAAGCATTCACCACAGAGGGTTTTCTAAACCTTTTCTTCCCTCTTTAAACATCCTATAGCTCTTCTCCTCCCCTGTCTACCTTCTCAGTTGAGAACCTTGCCTCATGTTTCATTGGAGAAAAAAAAAGAGGGTACTCATTGAGAACTTCCTTTTATCTGTTCCTCCCTATTTCACATCACTCAAATGCCTTTTGCCACTATCCCCTCCTTCACCTTCTTGTCATATGTATAGGTGATCCTTTTCCATCCCATTTTCTTCAACAGATTTCCCCTTAAAGAGCTATTTCTCATTAATCTTTAATTTCCTTCTGCTTACTGGCTATTTCCTTACTGTCTATAAACATGCCCATGTCTCCTCCATTCTCAAAATGTGCCATTTGATCCATTCATTCCCACTAGCTGTTGTCCTAGATAGCTCCTTCTTTTTGTGACGAACTCTACAATCTACAAAGGTATCTACAATCAGTATCTCCTTTTTTCTCACTCTGTAATTAACTCTCTGGGATCTGGCTTCTGACTTCATTGTTTAGCTGAAACTGCTCTCTCCAAAATTATAAATAGTCTCTGAATTGTTAAGTCCTATGGCCTTTTCTCACCCATCCTCCTTGATCACTGCAGTCTTTGACACTGCCAATCACCCTGTCTTTTCCTCAATACTCTTTTCTCTCTATATTTCTGTGTTTTTTTCCCCTTGGTTCTTTTCCCCTCTGCCCAATTCTTCCTCAGTATCATTTTCTGGGATCTTCATGCAGATCACACTTACTAATGATAAGTGCCTCTGTCCTGGACCCACTTCTCTTTTCTTTCTATAATATTTAATTTGATGATCTCAGCAGCTCCCATAGATTCAGTTATCATTTCTATGTAGATAATTCTCAAATCTATTTATCTAGTCCTAACCTTTCACCCTATCTTCAGTGTTTCATCCCTGACTGCTTGTTGGACATACAGAACTGGATATTAATTAAGAGGATATTATTTGTATATATTTTGTACATAATATATTTATATGTTGACACCCCCATCCCCACCACTATTAGGTTGTGAGCACTTAGAGAGGAAGGACTGGCTTTTTCTTCTCTTTTCCTTTATTTATTTATTTTTGTAGCCCCAAAACTTAGCAGTGTGTGGCCTATAATAAGCACTCAGGAAATGCTTGTTAACATGACTTGAATATTGTTAACATGTGTATTTGTTATCCTTGCTGTTAGAATATAAAGTTCCTTGCATGTAGGAACTGGTTTGCTCTTTGTATTTGTCATATATGATAGTAGGCACATAAGAAATGCTTGCTGATTGATTGGTTAAATTCTTTAGCCATGGGAACCCATAAAACAAAGAAAAATACAAAATGATACTCAATCCTGGATAGTTCCCTTCTACTTCAGCACTAATAGTTATAGAGAGGATGAGTGAAGGGGGTTGGGGGGGGAAGATGGCAGATAGTGCTTAAACATCATACATTTGCAGATCATTCATAAATATCCATGTGTCTGTTGATACTCAGTGAGTATCAAGTGTGAGATATTTGTTGGATTGTTGGATTGATGGATGTTGACCCTCAAAACATACCATTGGAAGAACTAAGTTGTATCAAATCTCTCATTTTTCTTATGTAGCATGATAAATGTAGAAATATGTTTAGAAGAACATCACATGTTTAATCTATATTAAATTACTTGCTATCTAGAAGAGGGGAGAAGTGAAGAGGTAGGGAGAAAAATTTGGAACATGAGGTTTTGCAAGTCTAAATGCTGAAAACTATCTTTGCAAGTATTTTGAAAAATAATAAGCTGACAAAAACTGCTGGAAAAATTGGAAACTAATATGGCAAAAACTAGGCAATTACCCCACACTTAACTGTACAACAAGACAAGGTCAAAATGGGTTCATGATCTAGACATAAAGAATGAGATTATAAATAAATTAGAAGAACATAGGATAGTTTACCTCTCAGATTTGTGGAGGAGGAAGGAATTTGTGACCAAAGAAGAACTAGAGATCATTATTGATCATAAAATAGAAAATTTTGATTATATTAAATTAAAAATATTTTGTACAAACAAAACTAATGCAGACAAGATTAGAAGGGAAGCAATGAACTGGGAAAACATTTTCACAGTCAAAGGTTCTGATAAAGGACTCATTCCAAAATATATAGAGAATTGACTCTAATTTAAAGAAATCAAGCCATTTCTCCAATTGATAAATGGTCAAAGAATATGAACAGACAATTCTCAGATGAAGAAATTGAAACTATTTCTAGCCATATGAAAAGATGCTCCAAGTCATTATTAATCAGAGAAATGCAAATTAAGACAACTGAGATAGCACTACACACCTGTTAGACTGACTAGAATGACAGGGAAAGATAATGCGGAATGTTGGAGGGGATGTGGGAAAACAGGAACACTAATACATTGTTGGTGGAACTGTGAATACATCCAACCATTCTGGAGAGTGATTTGGAACTATGCTCAAAAAGTTATCAAACTGTGCATACCCTTTGATCCAGCAGTGTTACTACTGGGCTTATACCCCAAAGAGATACTAAAGAAGGGAAAGGGACCTGTATGTGCCAAAATGTTTGTGGCAGCCCTGTTTGTAGTGATCAGAAACTGGAAAATGAATGGATGCCCACCAATTGGAGAATGGTTAAGTAAATTGTGGTATATGAATGTTATGGAATATTATTGTTCTGTAAGAAATGACCAGCAGGATGAATACAGAGAAGCTTGGCGAGACTTACATGAACTGATGCTGAGTGAAATGAGAAGAACCAGGAGAAGAACTCAACAACGATACTGTATGAGGAAGTAGATTTAACTCAGTTTCAATTGATCAAGGATGGACAGAAGCAGCTACACCCAAAGAAAGAACACTGGGAAATGAATGTAAACTGTTTGGATTTTTGTTTTTCTTCCCGGGTTATTTTTACCTTCTGAATCCAACTCTCCCTGTGCAACAAGAGAACTGTTTGGTTCTGCACACTTATATTGTATCTAGGATATACTGTGAAATATTTAACATGTATAGGACTGCTTGCCATCTGGGGGAGGGGGTGGAGGGAGGGAGGGGAAAAGTTGGAACAGAAGTAAGTGCAAGGGATAATGTTGTAAAAAATTACCCAGGCATGGGTTCTGCCAATAAAAAGTTATTTTAAAAAAAAGAAATGATTCAAACCAGCTCCAATTGTTCAGTAATGAAGAGAATCAGCTACACCCAGAGAGAGAACTATGGGAAATGAGTGTAGACTACAACATAGCATTTCTACTCTTTCTATTGTTATTTCTTGCATTTTTGTTTTCCCTCCCAGGTTTTTTTTTTTTTTTTTAACTTTCTTTCTAGATCCAATTTTTCTTGTGCAGCAAGATAATTGTATAAATATGTATACATATATTGGATTTAACATATTTTAACATATTTAACATATATTGGTCTAACTGCCATCTAGGGGAAGGGGTCGGGGGAATGAGGGGGAACAGAAGGTTTTACAAGGGTCAGCATTGAAAAATTACCCATGCATATGTTTTGTAAATAAAAAGCTATAATAAATAATAATGATAATAAGCTATTATAAAAATTTTAAAAATAAAAAACACAAATGGAATCAAAAGTCCAAATGAAGCTGCCCCTCCACTGAAGGATAATTAACATATTCAACATGAAGGTGCTAATAAATGAGTTAGTGCAGTTATTTTTTTAGCCATGTATCCAAAAGTTATAAGAAACATCATTATGAAAAATGTAATCATCTCATCTTACAGTTTTCAAAAAGACTATCATGAAAAAATTTGCAGCTTTTAAATGCCAACATTAGTCAGAGAGGCTGAAAAAATAAATTCTTGTTCACTTATGTCCAGCTTTACATGATTCTATTTGTAGTTGTTTTTTTTTCACAAAGATACTGGAGTGGTTTGCCATTTCCTTCTCTAGCTCATTTAACAGATAAGGGAACTGGGATGAACAAGGTTGAGTAGTTTAACCAGGATCACACAGCTACTTAAAGTGACTGAGGTCAGATCTGAATTCAGGGATATCCCAGCACTCTACTCTCTGTTCCACTTATCTGCTCTTCAGAGATATTCTACAAGTAACTAAATAAGACCCTCAAAATTCAATTCACATATACTTTTATGCTTTGTGATTTCAATACCTTGAAGTTAGAGGTAAAAAAATATATTGAAAACTATAATTCTGGAGTAAGCAAAGAGAGACCATAAAATTGTAGATTGTAGAAGTCTCATATTTCATCACACGACTTCAGAGAAAAAATTAGGAGGCACTGATCATGGTAAACTGCAATAAATATAAAAGATGAAATTGCTTAGATTTTAACAAGATGAAAGTAACTCATTACTGATAGAGGAGCCATTCTTGAAGCAGATAACTTTTTAGAACAAATGTCTAAAATAATATTAAACCCTAATAACAAAATTGAGATTACAACAAAATTGAGATTACCTAAATCAGTTTATTAAAACGATTCCAATCTGATCTACATAAATAAAATGTTGAAGACAAAAATAAGAAATGAAGAAAAGGAAAAATATCAACAATGATTATAAAAGAATCATATAGAACTTTAATTGATGTCAATCAGTTCCCATAATAAAGAGATCGCAAATATCTAAAAATTATCTTAGCCAGCAAACAGTGAATTCTCTGCTTATCGGGATTGGGAAATATGTTCTGCTATCATAAGAGTCAGAGAGAAGGCAGATTGTATCAGACAAAATGTCATTTCACTGACACTCTTGCTATCAGGCCTCCTGATCTTGTGCAGACCTCTTTAATTCAACAGCTCCATTCTGGCCCCTGATTTTGCCATCTCTACCTTAGTCCATTGGATTTGGGCCTTCCTGAGAAACCCTGATTTCCCAGGGGTGATCCAGTCTCTGATTTACACTCATCTGCATCATGATTAAACTTTTCCCTTTTGTGTGTGTGGCTGTGGGGTTTGTGGTAGCATTATTAGAAAGAGCTTTTTCCGGCCCCTAATTATTGGATCACTAGCATGTGCTATTTATTCTCCTCCTTCCAGTAGGGAATATGCCAATCCTTTGAATATCAATATGTTAAAGATTTTATTTCAAATTATGATGTTATATATTAAAAGAAAAAGAAAAAAAAAAACAGGTCATTGCATTAAAAACACAAGGCATCAGTTCCAATAGATTTGTGATGGAAAGTGTCATCCCATCCAGAGAGAACCATGGAGACTGAATGTGTATCAAAGCATAGTATTTTCACCTTTTTGTTATTAGTGTTGTTTGTTTTGTTTTTTTCCTTCCTTGTGTTCCCCCCCCCCCCCCCCGACCCGATCAGATTTTTCTCATACAGCATGATGAATATGGAAATTTGTTTAGAGGAATTGCACATGTTTAACCTATATCGGATTGCTTGCTGTCTAGGAAAGGTGGAAGGGGACAGGGAGAGGGGGAAAGGAGGGGAAGATAGAGAGGAAAATTTGGAACCCAAGGTTTTCAAAGGTGAACATTGAAAATTATCTTTGCATGTATTTGAAAAAATAAAATACTATTAAAAATACAAGGCACCTAACTCATAGGATTGTATCTTGTCTTTAAATACATTATAATATAAATATATAATGTATTTTATATATATATATATATAATGTATACTTTTATTTATTGTATAATTATAAATTATATAAATATATAAAATTTATAATTATACAATAAATAAAATGTTATAATTTATATATTATTATATTTAGATGATATATTTGATTATATCTATATTTTATAATATACATTTATATAACATGGAAATATTATGTATTTATATAATATATGATATATTTAAATAATATATTTCTCATGTTTATATAATTATGAAAGGCTATAATATAAATTATATAAATAATATATAAAGGCTATAACATAAATTATATAAATAACATATAATATAAATAAATATATAATAGTTATATATAACAAGTAATATGTTAATAACATACACACATAATATGAATCATATATATTCTAACCTAATAAATGGATATTCAGTTAGAATGGTATATAAAGTCTAATAAAGTCCTTAACTATCTGCTTATTTTTGAAGCAGTTAAATTTTTTTTTGTTTGGATAACTTTTTACAAGGACTTATAATTTAATTAGAATGAAAGCCTTTTAACTAATACAGATTACATCCAACATACAATTTAGAAAACAGTTTTTAAAAGTTGCCAGTGGCTCATCTAGTAGGGGCAGCGGTCACAGTTTTGAACTTGGAGTTAGGAAGACCCAAGTTCAAATTTTACCTGGGACAATTGCTAGCTGTGTGACCTTGGGTGTCTCATTTAAGCTTGGTCTTCCTTATTTTTCCCAATTGTAAAACAAAGATACCAATAGCAGTTGCCTCCTAAGATGGTTGTGAGGATCAAATGAGAAGATATTTTTAATGTTCTTTGCAAACCTTAAAGCACCATGTAAAGGCTAACCATATAGCTATTTAATAGCTATATACTTTCTAAATGAGGGACAAGATCTTCCCAGAAACTGGACCTTTCCAGTTCCAAGTCCAATATATTATTTATTATGGCATATTACTTGAAAGGAGGTCAATTCATGAATATATATGTGTGTGTGTACCTATTCATCAACTCTATTACTTGAGAACATGAAAATATTGTGTTGCAATGTTATTAAGAAGATGTACACACTCTAGGTATATTAAATGAAATAAGGAATGGGCAAGGAAATAATTTATTAAAACCACAGTGAACTGCCTTTGGTTAATGATGTCTTGATTACATATTTATAAGAAAAGAAGAATTTAGATGTCAGCCAAGTTATTAAAGAAACCTAGTGGAGCTTTGAGGAAAAGGAAGCAGGTGAGCTGAATTCTGGACAGCTTTGTCCTTCTGATCAGCATGTAACATAACATTTAAGGAGGAAGGACAGTTATGATTTCCAGCAAAGTCAGAGATTGGTCACTACTACCATATTGCTTGTGGACAATATTAGATTATCAGAGCAAAGAACAATTTTGGGAAGGGAAGGGAAGGCTCTCAAATATTAGCAACTGTATGAGCATCCTTGGGTGGCTTCTTGTGTCTGCTTTCTGTGTCCCTTTTAATACCCAGACTCATGGAAAGGCAGCTATGAGAGGGGGAGTGCCTCTGTTTCCCTTTCCCATCTTGTGTACTAAAGTTGTGTTTCATGCCCAACTGGGTGAATAGGGTCACAGTAAGAACCCACCCTGGGTGTACATCTTTGAGAAAGGGGTTAAGAATGTCCTTTCAGCCAAGGGCATATCTATGAGTCCTAAGACGAGTACTTTATATAATGAAATCTTAAAAAATCACTCTGGACAAGTCACTTAACTTTTATCTGTCTCAGTTTCCTCAGTTGCAAAGTGGGGATTAGTAATAGGACGACTTCCCAGGGTAAGATGAGATCATATTTGCAAAGGGCTTAGCACAGTGCTCAGCACATAGAAGATGCTTCCTCCATGCTTTCTTCCTTCACATATTCTAGCTGTCCTGGTCTATTTGTTTTTCCTTGTGCACATCACTCCATTTCCCATCTTTGTGCTTTTGCACTTGCATTGTCCTCTGTTTAGAATCCCCCCTCTCCTCACCTCCATCTTGTATAATTCATCATTTCTTTTAAGATTCAGCTGAAGCATCACCCCCTAAAAAGGGACTTTTTTATTCCAACATCTGCTAATGCACCCTTCTCTAAGGCTTTCTTTCATCTGTTCTGTATTTATCTTATATGTACCTATTTAAGAATATGTTATCTCCCCCATTATGTATGGTCTTCTAAGGGAACCAGCTGTATTTTTCTTCTTTATATTACTAGCGTTCAATATGACATTTGGAATACAGCAATTGCTCAATAAATGTTTATTGATTGATAAAACAAGTTTCTCTCTCTCTCACTCTCTCTTTCTCTCTCTCTCTCTATATATATATATACATACATATATACAATATATTTGGGGGGCAATCGGGATTAAGTGACTTACACAGGGTCACATAGCTAGCAAATGTCTGAGGCTGGATTTTAACTCAGGTCCTTCTGACTCCAGGGCTGGTTCTCTCTGCATCATCTAGCTGCCCTTCTATTATATCTTTCAAAGTTTCTTATATAATCGTGATGGACTGTTCACGGGGTAAGAAAAAGGAATAAAATGGTGGACAACCATTGGACAATTGCTCAGAACAGAATTCCCCTGCTTCCTTTTCCTCAAGGTTAGGTCTTTGGAAAGACTTGGCTGACATCTAGAGTCAGTGATTCCTATAGATAGTAATCAAGACTTTTTGCCTTGCTAATCTAATACTGCCCACAGGCAATATTTAGTGGCCAGTCTTTGACTTTGCTCATTTGTGATATCAAAAATCCACAAGTGTGACCCTTGGTATATTGGATTATACTCTATAGGAATCTTATGGGAGGACCCAGACGAGAAGAGCACTGCTTAGGTAGGCATAATAGGATCAGGGGCTGCATCATGGGAGGGACCATCAAAATCTGTCAGATTTTGAGTCTTTAAAATGAAATCAGCGGAATATATCTTGATAGAGGAGCCCCTCATCCCCCTCATGCCTGGATTACTGTGTCAACTGCTGGAAAATCTGCCTGCTGCTAGTCTCCCTCCCATTCCAATCCAACAAATTCAGCCACTAAAGTGATTTTCTAAAGCACATGTCACCACCCCCTACTCAATAAACTCCAGTGGCTCCCTTTGCTTTCTGAAGCAAATAGGAAATATTCTCTTTGGCATTCAAAGCCCTTCACAACCTAGGCCCCTCCTACTTTTTCAGTCTTTTTTTCATCTTATAGTGGAATCATCCTCTTGGTCCCTTGAACTAGATACTTCTTTTGGGCAGGGGAATTATCTTTAGCTGTCTTGCTTGCATAGTTGGGACACTCTTCCTACTCATCTCTAACTACTGACTTTGCTGGCTTCCTTTAGGTCACAACTAAACTCTTCTTTTACTGGAAGCCTTCCCTAACCTCTTTTAATTCCACTGCCTTCCCTCTGTTAATTATTTCCTCTTTATCTTATACATATCTTGTTTCATAGATATTTGTTTGCATGTTGTCTCTCCCATTAGATTATACACTCCTTGAGGGGAAGGGCTGCCTGTTGCCTCTTTTTGTATCCCCAGCACTCAAGAATATCCCCTGATATATAGCAAGACACTTAATAAATGTTGATTGATTAATCAGAAAGAAGTCTAGAGTTGAAATCAGAGAATTAGTCCCTTCGCTAGAGGATCAGACCCATGATTTTAAAGTCCCTTCCCTCCCAATCTGATCTTATATTCACTTTCCTCTGAGTTTCCCTAGGTCATTTTTAGACTTTACGCAAACACCATTTACCCTGAAGTCAGGAATGTCTCTCCCTGTCCCCACCCCATAGTCTGCATTTCTTAAGAGAAACAGGAAATTACTTCAAGAATATGCTTGGAATCATTTATTTTTAAAAAACGCAGAGAAGAAGGTAGTTTTTCATTATTATTTGCCAAGAGGGATAAAAGAGCAAAATATCAAAAAATAGATTTTGACTAAATCTAGTAGAACCCAAACAGGATAGATATTTTTTTCTAACTGTATTTAGGCTATTTATTGTACCTAAATGCTCCTTTTATTGATGATACTAAATAAGAATAAGCAGTATCTAGTATTCACTTTAAGGTTTATAAAATACTTTGTAAATATTATATCATTTGATCCTTGCAACAACCCTTCATACTTTAACTAAGTTAATTTTGCAGATGAGGAAACTGAGGCACGTAGAGAGTCAAGTGAATTGCTTGGTGGCACACAGCTAGTAAGGAAAACTGCATTTGAACTGAAGTCTTGATTCCAGATCTGATGCTGTCTCCATTTCTCCTTTGTGTCAGTGAAGGCACTAGGCACTAGTTACATAGGTTCTCCACCTACTTTCTCCCTTATCCAAAACTTGCAGTAGAGTAAGGAGCTCCTTTTTGCTCACCTCCAAAACTTCTTGTCAGCTTCCTGGAAAGGAACCTGCCTCCTTTTTTTTTTTTTTTTTAAACTGTTTTCTCTGTATAGGGACTGTGA